>NC_090764.1:17337154-17350232 GCF_036898095.1 Palaemon carinicauda
GGTGAACGGATGGTACAGAGTATTTTGTAGGGGTTCAATTATGCAGAAAGGACGAAAAAAAAATTGAGTAATTGAAGATAGTGAAAGACGTATTTGAAAAAAAAGCGCCGTAATAAAGACAAGAATGAATAGCACATATATCTAGGGTGTTTGACGCGCTGCAAGTGAGCCATCCATTTATAAAATTGATAAATCTTGATGATTCTAATTTTTTTAATTTTTGCCAAAGGCTGTTTCCAGCATTAATCAAGTAAAATGTGAATATAGTAATAACTGTAGTGTAGTTTTCTCTGAAGTCATCCCTTGTAGGCGAAACTGTTTTCCTCTTATAAGAGAATGGTTCTAGAGAACAACCAGACTGCAGTTAACCTAGTTAGTTTATCCTCAAGTATAAATAGTAATCAAAATCAGCTGCTTCCGATACCTATACAGAAGGCCCAAAACAGTGGGTCGACTCTCCTACACCAAATGGCATTCTTCCTTCTAAGTTCCGCTCACTGTCACTTATATTGGATACTAAGGTCCATGTATTTCTCACACCTCTCCTCATCTTTCAGCAAATACTCTCTCACCCCTCCTTCTCTCTGCTCCGAATCATCTCGAAGCCTTGTCATTGCAGGTAGTAATAGTAAATACTCGTATCGAACTATTTCTTAATTTGCCAGACTGTGATGTCGGCATGAACTGAATGCACAGTGACTTGTGACTTGCATGCTGTGAGTTAGCAACACTCTTTCCCGTTGGAAAGACTTCTGGTTTTATTTGACATAATAAAACACAGAAGAGCTTTGGTCCTCGTATTCATTAAAATATTGTGCATTATTATTATTATTATTATTATTATTATTATTATTATTATTATTATTATTATTATTATTACTAGCCAAGCTACAGCCCTAGTTACTAGAAGCCCAAGGGCTCCAACAGGGAAATTATTATTATTAGCCAAGCTACAGCCCTAGTTACTAGAAGCCCAAGGGCTCCAACAGGGAAAATAGCCCGAGTGTGAAAAAAACAAGTAAGGAAATAGATAGATTAGTGGGGACGGAGGTGTACCCACAAGCAGGAGAACAACAGTATGCTTTTTGAATGTCCTACTAGAAAAGCTGTTTACCATAGTTAAAGAGTCTCTTCATCATGGGAATCTAGTCACAGCTAGATCAGTGGTTCTTAACCTTGTTGGAGGTACTGGACCCCACAAGTGTCATATTTACACTAATCGAACTCTGCATAGTTGGAAATATATATATATATAATATAGGTAAACAGAATAGGGAAAAGAAAAAGAAAGTTATAACTAAATATATCAGCATATATTTCAAATTCAAGACAGGTATATATTTTATTAGTGCACAATATTAACCAGGCATCATTTGCACACGCAACCACTGTGTTCAAAGAACAAAATCAACAATATGAACCTCACACAAAAACATAATGAATCCTTATTGCAAATCAATCTTACATTTGCTGATGCCTCCGCACCTCTGGGTTCGATCGAACACAGGTTAAGAACCACTGATAAACGTTCCCTAATCGAACCCTTTAATAACAAAGCCATTTTTCACAAATGGATAAATTTGTTGGGGGAGATCGTGGCGCCCAAAGCTGTAGTGTGAAGTGACGGCAAAGAAAAGGGATTTATCGTTGTAGGAGATTTGGGCAGATTTTACTCTTGACCTACATCCAGCAGGGTAATTTACACTTGTGTCTATGTGCTCTCTCTTCTATAACTAGGTACCTCTTTATCTTGCTCGATTGGCTTTAGGGGTTAACCGTAACCTCTAATAAACGGTACGATTTTTCTTCACTTTCTTAAGAGGACTTCACGCTGTGCAAAATGGCGTCACACAGGAATTTTAGAATATTAAATATAACTATGTAGTTTTTTCTTTACTGTATAACAAAGTGAAAATTATACCGCTGAGGCCGAACTATCCAGTGGAACATGTTCAAGTGCACGAAATGAAAAACAATAATATTAAAGCATATGTTACCATTATTTTTAAGTATAATTACCTTTGGATTTAATGAATCTGATTAGTACAGTTATTCCATCCTGTACGCTTTATGCTTATCCTTCATGTAATGGAAGCTCAGCGAAAACCATCATTTTTGTAACGCCAGAATGCAGATCCCAATCAGTCCAGCAATCTGTCAGATGTCATGGTACACTCTTGGGATTCTCATAACCAAAGCTTTCCTTCATGTAATGGCAGCTCAGCGAAAAACCATCGCTTTTGTAACGCCAGAATACAGATCCCAACCAGTCCAGCAATCTGTCAGATGTCATGGTACACTCTTGGATTCTCATAACCAAAAGTATAATCTGAGCTCCTTAAGGCAATATTCTTTGTTAACATGATAGGTTATATGATGAACGGCGCGGATTGCCCTGCCACTGACACTAATAGCAGTCGACCAATGATTTCAGTCTCTTGTAAGATTTCGCCACGATTGAGAGGAGGTCATTATTCAATCTCGCTGAGTGGCAGCCGCTATTGGCGTCAAGTGCCATCTACCATCTGTTCTACTTTGTTGTTGAGATGATGATAATTGTAATTAAAATGACATCTTCTGCACGCCTTTTTACTGTTAACAGATGAATCAAAAAGAAGCATTTTAAGGTTTAAATGTCGTTCATGAATGGAAGAGGCAAGGGACATTGCCAATGCTTTAGTAAGACAATGACCTTGAGACTGGCCGTATATAATAACGATCAGCTCGCAAGCCCCCTCTCGACGTAAAGTAGGACCAGGGAGGGCCAGGCAATGAATGCTGATGACTCAGGAGGTAGACGTATAGGTCTCCCAAAACCCATAATTCCTTAGCTCACAACGATGGTTGGGTTGTAGATACCACAAGAAACTTGACCTTGAGCTGGTCTTGAACCCCAGTCCAACAGATCACAAGTCAGGGACGTTTTCCAATAGGGCAAAGACATCAGACATGTCCTTCCACACGCGTCTGTTTATGGTCTTTTATGTCATGAAAGTATGTCTCTTATTGTTAATCAAATAAATAAAAAAAACGCTTAATTTGGCATTAAATATTCTGCCAGGCTCATTGTTTGCGGCTCATTACAAGCAAAACAAAAATAATTATAGTATGGCATGAATTTTGTCCATTCTTATACTTATTCTTTGCCTTCTATTTTTCTGAAGAAAAAAATATGCCCTAATGTCGAAAACACTTGCTAAGTCAAATCTCAACATTAAGCCATTTGAGAATCGTCTCTAGGAAACCAATAAGGGTTTAAATCCCGATTATATTGAAGACTTATCTCTGACGTCAAGAACAAAATAGCTCTTTTTATGCCCACTCTTGCTTTAAGCGGTGTTTTGACAAGATTTACTTGAGAGCCATAAAAAAATAATGCTTTGTTGAGAGTGAGAGAGACACGGCAAACAAGTTGAAAGGAAAGCCAGACACGACGGTATAAAACGCCAAGAAGACTCGCCAGTGTCATGGTTTTTAGTCTTCTTCCAAGACGTGCCTTCAACGCAGTTCTTTCTTTTACAGATTTACGTTTATTCCCTTTATTGTTGTCATTTATTTATTTCCTTATTTCCTTTCCTCACTGGGCTATTTTTCCCTGTTGGAGCCCCTGGGCTTATAGCATCTTGCTTTTCCAACTAGGGTTGTAGCTTGGATAGTAATAATAATAATAATAATAATACGATTATGCTCATATACATAATGTCTTTGTACGCCGTTTCTGAGTAGTGATACCATAACTGGTGAAAGGGTTTGTGTATCGCCGTGATCATTAAAACTGTACTTGTCAGCACCACCCCTTACTAGGTTGGTTTGTTGT
The DNA here is from genome assembly GCF_036898095.1 of Palaemon carinicauda. Taxonomy (NCBI): domain Eukaryota; kingdom Metazoa; phylum Arthropoda; class Malacostraca; order Decapoda; family Palaemonidae; genus Palaemon; species Palaemon carinicauda. The sequence continues at coordinate 17,340,972 of NC_090764.1, forward strand.
AAGTGATCAGATAAAAGCATCCACTATCACCAATGCATAATGGTCAGCTGGGTGGTGAAAATGGCCAAATCCCAGATATGGATTAACATGTTTGAGGCTTGTGTCCTGCAGTGAACTAGAAATGGCTACATTTGTTGTTGTTGTTGTTGTTGTTGTGTACGTAGTCGCAAGATTATAGTTCCACGTGATAAACAGTGAAATAGTTTCTTTATGAAAGGAAAAAGTCGCCACCCCCATCAGTGACCGAGTGTTGTGATGAAAATGACCAAATAAGAAATGTCTGAGGCCTTTGTCCTGCAGTGAACTAGAGACGGCTACATTTGTTGTTGTTGTTGTTGTTATTATTTGTTTATATATAATTGCAAGACTATAGTTCCTCATGATTAACAGTGAAATGGTCCTCTTTATACTGAAACAAATAATAATACCAATTCCCTAATATCGCAAGAGGGGTCTGCCCCTCTCTTTTATTCTTCTTCTGTACTTCTCTTTCTCCCTATTTCCTTAATCTTTCCCATTCCGAGTACCTGCCTTTGAGCTATAAAGTGGATTGTATCCAGCGGTACTCTTCTTTTCCCCACTTCCCTATCCTTATTATTATTATTATTGAGGTCTCTTTATGCTCGATCTCATGTCTTAAGACTATGCTCCGTTATGTAAGAGGATCTTGAAATTCAAAACCCATCCGAAATTGGAGGGGCGGAGCGTTTGACGTGTAAATCACATGCCCAGAGGAAGACCCTGATATTCATTAATGGCCGTAAAGATGTAATGATACGAGGAAAAGGAGAACGTCTTAATGAGAGTACTGACGTCATTTATTCCGTTTTTTTTTTTTTTTTTTTTTTTTTTTTTTTTTTTTTTTTTTTTTTTAGAAAATAAATTTTTAGGGAGACGTGTCAGAAGACATTGTTTTATATATATATATATATATATATATATATATATATATATATATATATATATATATATATATATATATATAAAGAGAGAGAGAGAGAGAGAGAGAGGGAGAGAGGAGAGAGAGAGAGAGAGAGAGAGAGAGAGAGAGAGAAAGAAAAAAAATATAATTATACAGTATTTATATATGTATATATACATATATATACATACATATATATATAAATATATATATATACATATATATATAATATATATACAGAGAGAGAGAGAGAGAGAGAGAGAGAGAGAGAGAGAGAGAGAGAGAGAGAAGAGAGAGAGAGAGAGAGAGAGAAACAAAAGTACTCATATGCTGAATTAGATAACATTCATCATCTGCAGTTACATAAAAGCAAAAACATATTGGAAAATTCTCTTTCAAATGCACTTAGTACTGCTAGCATGCTGTTTAATAAAAGACCCCGTGCATATAAACTGTTAGATGTGGTTATGGATTCTTTTGTGATAATATTTGATGGTATTTACAGTTCAATCCTGTTTTTCAGGCAGAAAGAAACCGTAGATTAAATTTCTGTGTTCGGTATTGGAGTATTGATCGAATTGGTTTATGCCGATAGATTTGACAAACTATTTTCAGTAAACTTGCAGATTAGAGAGATGAATAAGGCCTTTCTAGCGGCGCACTCGCAATAAGAAAAATGAAAAATAAGAAATTTATGTGGAACACAAGTAAATGAAAAAAACATTAAGCTACTTTTGGACAACAGTCACTATCCAAAATAATTCTCCACTGCGCAGAAAACTGAGAAAATAAGTTCTCAACAATTATATTTATCAAGATTAATTATTTTTTAACCATTTTTTTATAATACCATTCGTAGCCTAGTGAACTTACAAAATATTTACCCCAGACCGCCACCGAAAACCGGGAAAATAAGTTTCTGAACAATTATATTAATCGAAATGAAATATTTGTTATCCCTTCCTTATATATCCCATTCGTAGCCTAGTAAACATGCAAAAATATTTCCCCCAGACGAATGGAAACAAAAGGGAAGCTTATAATGAAAAAATAAAGCCGAACATTACCTAGGAAAGAAGAGGTAAACACACTTCTTGACGAAAGAAAATGGAAGCCATCAGTATCATTTTATCACAAATGCTGCCCAAAATCAAGTGACCTTGTTTAACATCATGCCACCGGCTCCTGTTCATCCTCTCTCTCTCTCTCTCTCTCTCCTCTCTCTCTCTCTCTCTCTCTCTCCTCTCTCTCCTCTCTCCTCTCTCTCTCTCTCTCTCTTTTTTGTGCAGCATCCATACTTCTTTTTGTTCCAACAATTCTGAAGTCGGCAGTAAGCTCGATTTTTTTTTGCTGCTTCTGCTATTATTCACGTCTCTCTCTCTCTCTCCTCTCTCTCCTCTCTCTCTCTCTCTCTCTCCTCTCTCTCTCTCTCTCTCTCTCTTTATAATATATATATATATATATATATATTTATATATATATATATATATATATATATATATATATATATATATATATATATATAATCACATGGTCCTACCAGTTTTAAACTTATACATCAGAAACTAGAAACCTTATTAAAGCTTTAGAATATAAAGCTAATTACAACTTAAGGATCTATGGAAAGCATAATGATGGGAATAACACTAAGAGACAGAAAAAGAGCAACAAGGATACAGGAGCAAACGAAAGCAGACGATATTCTATCAACATGTAAGAAAAAAAAATGAACGTTGGCAGGACATACAATGAGAATGACTGACAATAGATGGACATTAAGGATAAGAAAATGGGTGCCTAGAGATTGTAAAAGAAGTAGGGGAAGAAGAGAAGACGATAGTTAGACGAATTAAGAAGTTTGTGGGTTAGACTGCCATAGAAAGACCATAAACATAAACAAGTGATAGGATATGTCTGAGGCCTTTGTTCCTCAGAGGACTATTAACGGCTAACGATGAATCTACTCTCTCTCTCTCTCTCTCTCTCTCTCCTCTCTCTCTCTCTCTCTCTCTCCTCTCTCTCTCTCTCTCTCCTCTATATATATATATATATATATATATATATATATATATACTGTATATTATATATATATATATATATATATATATATATATATTATATATATATATAATTATATATATATATATATATGTATTTACTCTCTTGGTATTGGTAATGTTTGTTGTAACGCCATTTTGAAGATCAAATCAATGTCTCCCTTTGAACTTCGAATATGCAGCTTGACATGTCGCCCACCTTGATCTTCACGTTAATATATTCACTGAAAGTAATTAATTTATTTCTATCAATAGACACTTGTTCATTTTCTAACCCACTTATTTTTAGGGGGAAGAGTTTTCAGCTTTCTTCCTCTCTACTAAACTGGCTTTCTGTAAGTCAACCATAATTAACCTCCACGACATTACATTTTACATTTTACAAAATGTAAAAATGCATATATATATATATATATATATATATATATGTGTGTATATATATATATATATATATGTGTGTATATATATATATTATATATATATATATATATATATATATATATATATATATAGTATATATATATATATTATACTGTCTCCTTTTTCACTAAATCCCCGAAACAAAATCTGTTTTATTTCATAACCACCTGATATCCTACATTCTTTATATTACCTTGAAGTTCAGAGCTATTTATTAACAACAATTAAAAAAAAAACTATATTCCTACAACAATCACATTTGTAAATCATCTCTCATATTTTCTCTCCCTCCCTTTCTGTTGACCTGATCTGAATAAAGTTGTATGTGAAGGAAAACCGATGTATTGCGTAGGTTCATACTGATAAATAATTAAAGTTTCGTATCTTGAAAAACTGATACTGCTAATAGCTTCGCTTCGACAATATTTGCAAGGTAAATTAAAAAAGAAAATATGTTTACTTTCCTCTTGATTCAACGCGGATTTCACACTACGAAAATTGAGAAAAACAACTAGGCATATTCAAGTATACTGTTAAAATAAATCGTAATTTTAATCGGACATTCTCCGTAAAAATCTACTGTTCTCTGCCGTATTTCAGTAAAATACAAGCGACCGTAATTTTACCTTTGTTATTATCTTTTACTGATTGGTGACCGTAATATCACTCCTTTACGTTAATATATCCGTTTTTAAAACGGTAAAAATCCTGGAATAATTGCTGCCAGGGATTTACCGTTTTTTTTTAAACAATTTTTAACAGTGTAGATAATTAGGGTCATCAGTGTCCCTAGCAAAAACCTCAATGACGTACTACGGACGTCAATCTTTATCAAAATTCCATAAGTGATAAATGTCATTCTCATTTTTATCACATGTCAGTTTATGATATATTAATGCAAAGAACCGCATCGCGATCTCTGTCAGAAGCAACTTGATTGGAGACAGTGTCATTGTCCTAGGGGGTTACTGCGTCTTCAAGGGACGTATGACAAATGTCACATTTTACCTCTATTAATATATCTCTTACTAAGTGATTCATCTGGGTATTATTATTATTATTATTATTATTATTATTACCTCCGCCAACGAAGTTGGGAGGAGGTTATGTTTTCGCCCCCTGTTTGTCCGTTTGTCTGTTTGTGAACAGCTTCCTGGCCACAATTTTACTCATAGAGTAGGGAAACTTTCAGGGATTAACTGTTATGTTGAGACGTGGAAGTGATTCAATTTTGAAAATCCTAGGTCAAAGGTCAAGGTCGAGCTAAAGTTCGACCGAATTAATCCTAACCTTAACCTAAGTTCACACATGGTTGTCACACAGACTCCAAATACGCCTAAAGTGTAAATTGATTCTGGGAATAGCAAGCTGGTTTAGAGAAATAAGCTGCCGTGGTGGAGTTCTGCACTTTGAGTGCTTTTTCTAGATGTTATTATTAGCAGGATGCCATAAGGACAAGGGCTTAAACATGCATGGATCTAATGGTATTTGTTACCCTTCACTCGAATACAATTTATGCTGTCCCCATTTTTGTTTTGAATTATTACGAACAGCGACTATTTTAACCCTTTCACTGCCAGTGGTGAATTCAGGAAACCTTCTGATGTAGCAAAATCTTGCAAGAGCACATAATCCCTAGCTTGTTGATATTTATTGGAAAGTTCTTATCAACACCTTTCTAACGAATGTCAACTTATTATGGTTTGGTTAATTCTACAAGATGTTTCCATTTCTAAATTTTGACCAATTTACCAATCGCAGTAAAGGGGTTAAAGAAGTCACAAGGGGGCAAGGTACAGCCCACTCGTTGTCTTGTGACGGCCACGGCATTCAATGTCACTGGGGACGCAGGTATTCCACCATTATAAGTCACCTGTGGTAAAGAAGGCAAAGAATTTGGCAAGCTGCTTCTGTCAATCATCGGAAGAAATGTAGACATTTATGGCTCTTCAGCTCTTTCGAAAGGCCAAATGTATCTCTATCCGATGTAGAGAGGGTTTTCTATGTCGTGTTTTAATTATTTCATTATTTCAATGTCTTACCGATGCCTGCAGTGTTTTTGGCGTTTTCGTTAAACTCTTAGCCCTGTCGTTAGCTGGCATCTTTTCTTCTAAGGCTATGTTTACTCTTGGCACTTCAGCTTCAACTCAGTAGCAAATATATTACATTCTTTAACCACTGAAGGACACATTCAGTACAGCTGTCATTGTCTGCATGGGTTATTTTTCCTAATATTCAAAACCCAACTACATCCTGTGGTGTAAACAGAACAGCAAGTCATTTGAATACTAGGGAATGAAACTGCCTAAAAATATGCACGGATCCGTATGATATTGGGGAAATACAAGCTAATTTTACCATATCTTTCTCTTATGGCTCTGGTTGGCTTCCAAAAGAGGTAATTAAGAAAGCGCGTGAATGCAGTGATCAACATCACACGAAAGGCAAAATTAACACGCTCGTTTTCAATCGCTTTAAACCGCCCAACAATCTTTGGGAGGTTTTTGGACGAATTCCAATCTCGTGTTCAAATTGTTGGACGCTACCGGGAGAACAGATTCATTTACTGCTGTGAAACAAGAGCCAAAGCAAATCCTCTTAAATCCCAAGGGTACAAAAAAAGATGTCGTTCCTTGTCATGCTTTTGTTCTACGTCTCCCCATCACCGGCATAGATGTAATTTCAAAAATAACTTGTTAAAAGGTTCGACTCACCGTCCATTTTCATTTCAGTTTAAAGCGACTATTAAAATCATAGGGAGTTTTAAAAGAATCCAATTAAGTGCGAAATACACACGACGTCTATCTGGACCGTGAAAAGGATTAAAACAAATCATATATTCTAAACTGTGCCAAAGAGAGAACTTTTCGTCTCGCAAGATTGCAAAGGACAGTTGTGGGAGTCTCTGATTGCTTTCATACTGGCTGTATGGGTTGGTGTGAAGCCAAGGACTTGGATGGCATTGTTCTTCATATCAATAAGAAGATGGCGGAAGCAGTTCTTACTCTAAAGGTTGATACAGTTCATTAAGTCAAGTCATTTAAAGATGTTTGAATAGATTTGTCTCAGAGGGAGAAATTGATATAAGGAAGTTTTAATAGATTTTTATCAGAGGGAACTTGATATTAGGAATTTTAACAGATTTGTCTCAGAGAGAGAAGTTATTATAAGGAAGTTTGAATAGAATTGTCACAGAAGGAGAATTTAATATAAGGAAGTTTTTATAGACTTGTCTCAGTGGGAGAACTTAATATAAGGAAGTTTTTAGATTTGTCTTAGCGGGAGAACTTAATATAAGGAAGTTTTTAGATTTGTCTTTGCGGGAGAACTTAATATAAGGAAGTTTTTAGATTAGTCTTAGCGGGAGAACTTAATATAAGGAAGTTTTTAGATTTGTCTTTGCGGGAGAACTTAATATAAGGAAGTTTTTAGATTTGTCTTAGCGGGAGAACTTAATATAAGGAAGTTTTTAGATTTGTCTTAGCGGGAGAACTTAATATAAGGAAGTTTTTAGATTTGTCTTAGCGGGAGAACTTAATATAAGGAAGTTTTTAGATTAGTCTTAGCGGGAGAACTTAATATAAGGAAGTTTTTAGATTTGTCTTAGCGGGAGAACTTAATATAAGGAAGTTTTTAGATTAGTCTTAGCGGGAGAACTTAATATAAGGAAGTTTTTAGATTAGTCTTAGCGGGAGAACTTAATATAAGGAAGTTTTTAGATTTGTCTTAGCGGGAGAACTTAATATAAGGAAGTTTTTAGATTTGTCTTAGCGGGAGAACTTAATATAAGGAAGTTTTTAGATTTGTCTTAGCGGGAGAACTTAATATAAGGAAGTTTTTAGATTAGTCTTAGCGGGAGAACTTAATATAAGGAAGTTTTTAGATTTGTCTTAGCGGGAGAACTTAATATAAGGAAGTTTTTAGATTTGTCTTAGCGGGAGAACTTAATATAAGGAAGTTTTTAGATTTGTCTTAGCGGGAGAACTTAATATAAGGAAGTTTTTAGATTTGTCTTAGCGGGAGAACTTAATATAAGGAAGTTTTTAGATTTGTCTTAGCGGGAGAACTTAATATAAGGAAGTTTTTAGATTAGTCTTAGCGGGAGAACTTAATATAAGGAAGTTTTTAGATTAGTCTTAGCGGGAGAACTTAATATAAGGAAGTTTTTAGATTTGTCTTAGCGGGAGAACTTAATATAAGGAAGTTTTTAGATTTGTCTTAGCGGGAGAACTTAATATAAGGAAGTTTTTAGATTTGTCTTAGCGGGAGAACTTAATATAAGGAAGTTTTTAGATTTGTCTTAGCGGGAGAACTTAATATAAGGAAGTTTTTAGATTAGTCTTAGCGGGAGAACTTAATATAAGGAAGTTTTTAGATTTGTCTTAGCGGGAGAACTTAATATAAGGAAGTTTTTAGATTTGTCTTAGCGGGAGAACTTAATATAAGGAAGTTTTTAGATTTGTCTTAGCGGGAGAACTTAATATAAGGAAGTTTTTAGATTAGTCTTAGCGGGAGAACTTAATATAAGGAAGTTTTTAGATTAGTCTTAGCGGGAGAACTTAATATAAGGAAGTTTTTAGATTTGTCTTAGCGGGAGAACTTAATATAAGGAAGTTTTTAGATTTGTCTTAGCGGGAGAACTTAATATAAGGAAGTTTTTAGGTTTGTCTTAGCGGGAGAACTTAATATAAGGAAGTTTTTAGATTAGTCTTAGCGGGAGAACTTAATATAAGGAAGTTTTTAGGTTTGTCTTAGCGGGAGAACTTAATATAAGGAAGTTTTTAGGTTTGTCTTAGCGGGAGAACTTAATATAAGGAAGTTTTTAGGTTTGTCTTAGCGGGAGAACTTAATATAAGGAAGTTTTTAGATTTGTCTTAGCGGGAGAACTTAATATAAGGAAGTTTTTAGATTTGTCTTAGCGGGAGAACTTAATATAAGGAAGTTTTTAGGTTTGTCTTAGCGGGAGAACTTAATATAAGGAAGTTTTTAGATTTGTCTTAGCGGGAGAACTTAATATAAGGAAGTTTTTAGGTTTGTCTTAGCGGGAGAACTTAATATAAGGAAGTTTTTAGGTTTGTCTTAGCGGGAGAACTTAATATAAGGAAGTTTTTAGGTTTGTCTTAGCGGGAGAACTTAATATAAGGAAGTTTTTAGATTTGTCTTAGCGGGAGAACTTAATATAAGGAAGTTTTTAGATTTGTCTTAGCGGGAGAACTTAATATAAGGAAGTTTTTAGGTTTGTCTTAGCGGGAGAACTTAATATAAGGAAGTTTTTAGGTTTGTCTTAGCGGGAGAACTTAATATAAGGAAGTTTTTAGATTTGTCTTAGCGGGAGAACTTAATATAAGGAAGTTTTTAGATTTGTCTTAGCGGGAGAACTTAATATAAGGAAGTTTTTAGGTTTGTCTTAGCGGGAGAACTTAATATAAGGAAGTTTTTAGATTTGTCTTAGCGGGAGAACTTAATATAAGGAAGTTTTTAGGTTTGTCTTAGCGGGAGAACTTAATATAAGGAAGTTTTTAGATTTGTCTTAGCGGGAGAACTTAATATAAGGAAGTTTGAATAGATTTGTCTCAAAGAGAGTAGTTAATATAAGGAAGTTTGAATAGATTTATCTCAGAGAGAGAACTTAATATAAGGAAGTTTTAATAAATTTGTCTCAGGGGGAGAATTTAATAAAGGAAGTTTTTAGATTTGTCTTTGCGGGAGAACTTATATAAGGAAGTTTTTAGATTAGTCTTAGCGAGAACTTATATAAGGAAGTTTTTAGATTAGTCTTAGCGGGAGAACTTAATATAAGGAAGAGATTAGTCCTTAGCGGGAGAACTTAATATAAGGAAGTTTTTAGATTTGTCTTTGCGG
>NC_090764.1:17350732-17378232 GCF_036898095.1 Palaemon carinicauda
ACGGAGGGAAACCTTATTCTGATCGGCCACAGCAAACCAACCTAGTATGGGTGACCCTCACTAGTACAGCTTTGCTGATCATGGGGATACACAAACCGTTTCAAGTTAAGGTATTCTCACAGAGATATGGATATATAATTTATATATATTCACTAAGATATTTTCCTTGAGGTGTGAACCTTAATATTCTTTGGAATGCAGCTGCTAGCCCTATGCCCTAATTCTCCCTGAATATCAACTACCACATCAGACAAACTCCCAGGCACAAAATATAAGCCATCGCTTAAGTCAACAATAATATGATGGAAGTATTCAATAAAAAAGCCTCAAATTATTACCCCTCCCCTTTCCTAGTATCTAACGATGGGTCATCACTGGTCAGATAAGACAGGTTACTAAGTTACTAATAATACTCGCCTCAGTAAGAGGGAAACTCGAGTTCAATCCCCAGGCGAGGCAGAGTTCGGAAAGGAACATTCAAGTTAGAGCACAAATGTGTCTGTTTACCTTAAGGGTAAGTTAAGTAAACAAGGTAAAGTGTAAACGACTTCCTTTTAAAAGACTTGCTTTGAATCGGACGAGCAATGGGTTCTGGGTCCAACACTTAGGCGTAAGTGATAATACTTGTGTAAATATACTCTAAATTTGTTTGTGCGTAAATTTGTTTGATGTGTATACAGGTGAAATTCTTCTAGTTTCACATAAGTTTACATTTTACTAAAATGTTAGACGGAAGACCAAATATTAATATTTGGTAAATTAAAGTGGATCTTGGTCTTGGCCTTCGATAATGTCCCATTATTCTTGATAACTTTCAGAAATTACTCAACTCACAGACTCTTCTTTCTTTCTTATTGCATCACTGATAAGGAGAACACTTGTCTTAGTAACAAGGATATGACTCATTTGGTGACTGGACGGCTGCTAATTATATTCTATTGGTTTATTTCAGTTCATACTAGTTCTTCCAAACCTTCCCTAAACTATGAAAGGGACGAATTGTCTGGAGGTTACGATCGAACATTTAATACATAATAGAAATTTAAATAATTGTCAAGAATGAACTTAACGGGTTTATTAATGAATAACAGAAATGTAAATAATTGTCAAGAATGAACTTAACGGGTTTATTAATGAATAACAGAAATGTAAATAATTGTCAAGAATGAACTTAACGGGTTTATTAATGAATAACAGAAATATAAATAATTGTCAAGAATGAACTTAACGGGTTTATTAATGAATAACAGAAATGTAAGTAATTGTCAAGAATGAACTTAACGGGTTTATTAATGAATAACAGAAATATAAATAATTGTCAAGAATGAACTTAACGGGTTTATTAATGAATAACAGAAATGCAAGTAATTGTCAAGAATGAACTTAACGGGTTTATTAATGAATAACAGAAATATAAATAATTGTCAAGAATGAACTTGGCGGGTTTATTAATAATACATTAACTAGGATTCGACAGAGATTATTTTTTTTTTCTACACCAAATATTTTAAATATCCTTATTTAATGGAATGTTCTTATTTATAAATCACTACTGCATTCGGTATAAAAGTTGGTTCCCAGCGGTCCCATCTGAAAGGTTTGTGAAGATTTGAAAGTTATGAATCGTGTCTTTGTGAGTTGGGATTCGAACTTTCAGGTCGCGAAAATTATCCATTTAATTTTCGTACGCCTTTATAGTTAACTCGTCATCAAGGCAGATTAGTAAACCAAATATTCGTAAATAAAAAATTAATTCATAAATTAACAACTCATGTTTTAAATGTTCTGTTTGAGCCATAATATTGAAAAGTATTGCTCAATACATTTATGATTTAAACGAAATTAATTACCGCATTATCTCTTGTTCACTTTCTCCTTTCACGTAATCGCCATTTTAAGGAAAAGTGTGAATTCAAAAATTAATCAATAAATTAACAACTCATGATTTAAATGTTATTTTTGGGCCATATTAAAAAGCATTGCTCCTTTATATTTATGATTTAAAAGAAACTAATAACCGCATCGTCTCTTGTTCTCTTTTTCCATTGACCTAATTCCCATTTTAATGAAAATTATGTAACGATTAGTAGAACCAGATTGTCTAGGCAGGGAAAAAAATTGAGGTTGTAACATTCCTAAATTAAATTGGAACGTCAAATAAAAGAATTGTCTTTCCCTGTCATTTTCTCATTTCGTGCACAGATTAATGGTTCTAACAGCAAATTCATATTCTGCCACTCCTCATTTGAGGTGATTAAACTATACACTGCATCAGGGCAAAATGTTTTGCGTTAGAGATAAAAATTCACCTCGTGGTTGAACCTCTCGCCCTGATAAACCTTATCACGTACACCATGTATTTTTTATTTGCTGGGGGTGGGGGGGGGGGGGTGGATATCACTGAGCCCCACTTGCAAAGGTCACACCTTTTTTCCCCCCACGTAAATTGCCATGACGTGACAATACTCGTTTACGTCACGTAACACTGTTGGCGATTTCGGTCTACCCTTAATGTGACACGTACGCCTGCCATCTGACTCTTTGTGTCATGTTCTGCCCTTTAAGATGTTTAGATTGTTGTGGCGAAGAAGAAGAAGAAGAAGAAGTAAGTGTTTATCTGATCATCTCAGGTCGTCACCTTGCATTGTCTACCAAGGTCAAGAAGAGTTCTTTGATGATAGACCTCCTTCGTCCTCTTGGACTTTTCTTAACATTTATTATTATTATTATTATTATTATTATTATTATTATTATTATTATTATTATTATTATTATTATTATTATTATTAAAAGTGATTGCTGCCTCAGTGGCGTTAATCTTGTAATTAACTTTTTCTATTGTTCTTATTATCTTCTTCTCTTCATTTGAACAATCCGTCAGTAACTGGGAAAGGGACATATCAATAGGAAGGTGATGAAGACCATATCATTCACAATTTGTCTTTAATATATCACAACACATTGTAAAAGTACAGATAATATGTACAAAGTATAAAACACTATCACAATGTTAGTGCACACAAAGTAATTGTCACTTTTATACACAATTTATAAATTACGTGGTGTTAAGTTTAACACATCCTTCGACTCAACCGGTTTCGAGCAGTGAGAAGGTTTTCTGCTCATTGTCAAGAGTGAACTGAAATGCAGGTGTTGTTTTGATGGCTTATATACGGAGTCCTGCTACGAGATTCCATCTTCACTGGTTAAGAACCGCCCTAGGGCGGAGACCGTTAATCCTATTGGGTGGTGGCCTCTGCCTCGCCGGGATGTTTGGTGGGATTACTGGCTCTGGTTCTGTCAGGAGATAATCCCTGTTTTGACCTTCAGCTATATCAGTCCTGTCATAGTTGTTATTGCCTGGACTATTGTTGATAGTGGACCTTATACATGTTGGCAATAAGGTCCCTTCTTGCGTGGTGTTAAGGTTAGGTCTTTGTTGTTGAATAAAAATAGCTTCCATTATCCGGAGACGTCTACTGTCAGGGGCATGGCCGATGATTGTTACATTTTTCACTATATGCTCCCTTGTTGTCATGAAATTATGTTTTTGGAGGCAATGCATTTTTATTGCACCCTGTTGCACGTGGCAAGATAATCTCTTAGAAAGACGCATCGTCGTCATCCCGATGTAGGTGCCAGGACATTCCTGGACGGGGCATTTATATCGGTACACTACGTTCGTCTTTTTCAAGTCATCTTGCATGGCGGGGGCAGGGTTGTTTTTCATTATCAAGTCTCGTGTTTTTGCTGATTGGTAATAAATTATGAGGTTGATTTCAGTATCCTCTGCCGTGGCAAAAACGTTGTTTTTTATTATATTTTTCATAATCTTTTCTTCTTCGTTGTAGTTTACGCTCATAATGCCTTTATAGTAAAGATTTATTTTTGCTGGCTTGTTGGTATCATTAGGGCCTTCATTCTGGTACCATTTCTCGATTTCTTTTTTAATTTGCCGATTAATGTCCTTATTCGTGAAGCCATTATTCACCAGAATTTTAGTAACTCTGTCAAGTTCCTCGTGGGTGCCTCTCCACGAAGAACAGTGAGAAATGGCTCTCCGAATAAAAGCCTTAATGGTGGCAGTTTTATACCGACTAGGGCACTCGCTGTCACCATTCAGACATAGGCCGAGATTCGTTGGTTTTACGTACACCGAGGTACTAAAACTATCATTGCTTGTTTCTACAAGGACATCAAGGAAGGGGAGACGTCCTTGGAGGCTGTGCTCTAGGGTGAACCTGAGCGAGCTGCATTCCTCAAAAATATGCACCAAGAAAGCCCCTTTCACTACCCATAAGGGCCATATATTTATTCAGAAAGATGGAGTCGCTATGGGGTCCCCTTTAGGCGTCCTCTTTGCTAATTTTTATATGGGAGTAGTCGAGGAGAGAGTTTTTCGAAAAATCAGTAAACCAGACCTCTATGTACGCTACATTGACGATACTTTCATAAAAACGGCCAATCAGGAGAGCATAGAAGAACTTCGCCGAATTTTTGAGGAATGCAGCTCGCTCAGGTTCACCCTAGAGCACAGCCTCCAAGGACGTCTCCCCTTCCTTGATGTCCTTGTAGAAACAAGCAATGATAGTTTTAGTACCTCGGTGTACGTAAAACCAACGAATCTCGGCCTATGTCTGAATGGTGACAGCGAGTGCCCTAGTCGGTATAAAACTGCCACCATTAAGGCTTTTATTCGGAGAGCCATTTCTCACTGTTCTTCGTGGAGAGGCACCCACGAGGAACTTGACAGAGTTACTAAAATTCTGGTGAATAATGGCTTCACGAATAAGGACATTAATCGGCAAATTAAAAAAGAAATCGAGAAATGGTACCAGAATGAAGGCCCTAATGATACCAACAAGCCAGCAAAAATAAATCTTTACTATAAAGGCATTATGAGCGTAAACTACAACGAAGAAGAAAAGATTATGAAAAATATAATAAAAAACAACGTTTTTGCCACGGCAGAGGATACTGAAATCAACCTCATAATTTATTACCAATCAGCAAAAACACGAGACTTGATAATGAAAAACAACCCTGCCCCCGCCATGCAAGATGACTTGAAAAAGACGAACGTAGTGTACCGATATAAATGCCCCGTCCAGGAATGTCCTGGCACCTACATCGGGATGACGACGATGCGTCTTTCTAAGAGATTATCTTGCCACGTGCAACAGGGTGCAATAAAAATGCATTGCCTCCAAAAACATAATTTCATGACAACAAGGGAGCATATAGTGAAAAATGTAACAATCATCGGCCATGCCCCTGACAGTAGACGTCTCCGGATAATGGAAGCTATTTTTATTCAACAACAAAGACCTAACCTTAACACCACGCAAGAAGGGACCTTATTGCCAACATGTATAAGGTCCACTATCAACAATAGTCCAGGCAATAACAACTATGACAGGACTGATATAGCTGAAGGTCAAAACAGGGATTATCTCCTGACAGAACCAGAGCCAGTAATCCCACCAAACATCCCGGCGAGGCAGAGGCCACCACCCAATAGGATTAACGGTCTCCGCCCTAGGGCGGTTCTTAACCAGTGAAGATGGAATCTCGTAGCAGGACTCCGTATATAAGCCATCAAAACAACACCTGCATTTCAGTTCACTCTTGACAATGAGCAGAAAACCTTCTCACTGCTCGAAACCGGTTGAGTCGAAGGATGTGTTAAACTTAACACCACGTAATTTATAAATTGTGTATAAAAGTGACAATTACTTTGTGTGCACTAACATTGTGATAGTGTTTTATACTTTGTACATATTATCTGTACTTTTACAATGTGTTGTGATATATTAAAGACAAATTGTGAATGATATGGTCTTCATCACCTTCCTATTGATATGTCCCTTTCCCAGTTACTGACGGATTGTTCAAATGAAGAGAAGAAGATAATAAGAACAATAGAAAAAGTTAATTACAAGATTAACGCCACTGAGGCAGCAATCACTTTTAATAAAACCTGCTTAAAAGAGGGTCTACTCCCAAAATATTATTATTATTGTTATTTTTTTTTTTATCATTCCCACTACTGAATGTTATTAATACTGAACGATATCTCCTCTTCGTTTAAGATCGAATTGGAATAATATAAGGCTGCTACATCATGGTAGAAATACAAATACATTATTCTAATAAATCTGAAGAAGTATACGAGTCCTAATCATGTACCGAGATGTCATTATTATTGAATATCATTATCTTATGGCGATGATAATATCACAATGAAACCGTAGTATCATTATCCGTAGGTTTATGTAATCGAGAAAGAATAGTTTTGCAACAATAACAGAAGTTTTGAAATATATTTTTCTTTTATATTTTCAATATTAATTACTTATTTCTTGACTAATAATCTTCTTTATTTTTTCAGATTGGAAATAAAAGTGTCTATGGTCTCATCGTGTACGATTCGATGCCATGGCTCCGAAAATTAACAAGAAACTTCTTCCACTGAAGATTCACTATTTTCTCAAATATGGAGGTAATTGAAACTTTTCCTCTGTTGAATATACTTGCCTTTGACATAGGTATACATGTGTATGCATTTGTATTAATGAATGTTGAGTACGAATGAAAGAAAATACGTATTTTTTAGTGCATGTGAAACTATGGATTACAGTATTTTTATGTCGTTCAACTGAAAAGGAAAGATAACTACAGGTTATTGAAAATGAATATGTAATTATTCATAAGCACCGAGAAGTATAAAGACTGAAATACCAAGAACTGGTTGGATAGATGAAATGAAAGAGGTATTGGAATGGAAGGACTATAATGTATACATTAACTCCATAGCAGAACCACGCGTAATGTGTATGGGATTTGATACACTGCTGATGAGCCTTTTTGTGAAGGCAGATGAAACCTGGATTAGCCATGTTCCAGTCATTAAATTCAGAAAGTTACAATGGTCATTGTACTGTAACTTTTTAATGGGTTAACTATTTGAAGAAATTGCTTAATATTTATTATGCTTGAACATTATGTACTTGTCTGTATAGTTATTTCTGTCATTATAACGCCTGCCTCTCTCTCGCACACACTATATATATATATATATATATATATATATATATATATATATATATATATATATATATATATATATATATATATATCATATATATATACTATATATCATACATACATAATATATATATATATATATATATATATATATATATATATATATATATATATATACATATATATATACATATATATACATACATACATATATATATATATATATATATATATATATGTATATATATACATATATATACATATATATACATACATATATACATATATATACATATATATATATATATATATATATATATATATATATATATATATATATATATATATATATATATATATCATCATCATCATCTCCTCCTACGCTTATTGACGCAAAGGACTTCGGTTAGATTTCGCCAGTCATCTCATAGACTGACTAAATCCATAGAGAATTCACTGGCTAAATTCATCAAAGGATAGCCAGTTCCTTGTGATGCGCAGTGCCTATCGAAGGCAAGTGATCTTTGCCGGTCCATATTTATTTCAATAAGATCCTCCGCCTGGCATCAGGAGTAGAAGCCGAAGAGACATCTTGTGTATCGTCTTAAACCCAATCCGTCACCCTGCTCCTAGTGACTTCGAGATTTAGGGGAGCATTTCCTCCACACCCAAAGTTCTCGTTACTCCACCAAGTTGCTCTACTCGTATAACCGTTGCCACACACACACACACACACACACACACACACACACACACACACACACATATATATATATATATATATATATATATATATATATATATATGTATTATAAAATCGTATAAATAAAGGTGTTTATACGGAAATTCTTCAATAGATAGTCAACGAATCTACAAATGATCTATCATCTGACTGTAAATCTGAACTCAAGCAAAATATGACATTATTAATCAGCCGATAGGGATAGATATCCACGTAACTATCCGTCAGGCATTCTTTAACCACCGTGCTAGTTCCACATCCAAGACTTATCCAAGCTACGAACTTACACCAACCCCAACATTTCATCAAACATTCAAGACTAAAACATCACAATCAGGCTTTTAATGCACAACCATACTACCAAGGATTAGTCTTGCACGGAAGGAGAAAACTTCAACAGACTACAGATGATGATGTGTGTGTGTGTCTGAGAATCAGAGCAGCAGCTTTTGACAATCCTAAGTCTTCATGCCAAATCGTTCAAATAGCAAAGCAAGCTAACTGATTGATTGATTGATTTGGGGTTTTCTGGCATCCTGACATCTAAGGCAATTGATGCAGAACAATGCAAACCAAGTTTCATTTCATGCAATAAATCCCTCATTTAAATACGAGCATTTCTCACTTATATAGATAAGTTAAATAAGCGTCCCCTCGATGTCTGCCTGTCCCGTCAAGGAGTCTGAATAGGAGTGAAGTGGCCCCCGGAAAATTTTAGGCGTTCGCGTTCTTAAAATTTAGCTCCAGAATAATTTTATGATTTGTTCATACATATTCGCAAGCTATATCTTTTGAAACAAATTTGGATCCAGAATAATCTTATGATTTGTTTCAGATATACTCACAAACTACATCTTTTAAGATAAATTTGGCTCCAGAATAATCTTATGATTTGTTCATACATATTCGAAAACTATATTTTTCAAGCTAGAACAATTTATGTTTGAAATTAAATCACTGTTAATTCGTTCTGTAAAGGAAACTCCTAAGTAAAGGACATATCTAAGTTCCTTTGTCTCTTGTAGGGTATTTTATAAAAAGCAACTGAATTCAAATCTGCTTCGTGCAGACATCAATAGCGATCTTGTGTAAGCTTATATATATTCCAACCTGAATAGTTTGAATAATATTTCATCTACTTAGAAATGAGGCGGTTTCAAATAGTTTAAAAGGAAATATTCGATTTGGGATCTTTTTAACACAGGTACAATCATACCGAGAGAGAGAGAGAGAGAGAGAGAGAGAGAGAGAGAGAGAGAGAGAGAGAGAGAGAGAGATACGGTTACACTGTTGAGACAAAATAAACAAAGTTAATTTTATAGTAAGTAATTATGTCATAAACGTAATAACACTATACAAACAAGGTTTGTAAAACATGTTTTTTAAAGAGGCTTCAGTCAAGCACACTTGAGGATGTGCCTTAAGGAGAATTATAAAGATTACATTTCTTGCATGTCACCAATTACAGGATATCACAATTTCCCCGTCATTCTGTATAAGATGTATATATATATATATATATATATATATATATATATATATATATATATATATATTTAATATCGGCCACATTAAATACCCAATAATAAATGAATAACGCCAGTTAAAAATAAATATCTTACGTTTTGATCGTCCTACATGACACACACACACTCTCTCTCTCTCTCTCTCTCTCTCTCTCTCTCTCTCTCTCTCTCTCTCTCTCTCTCTCTCTCTCCCTCAATTATAAATTTCACTCGACCATGTAACCTCTTAGTGTTTTTTCTATTCATTCACTCGCACTTCTCTTTCATTGACACCAATTTTCTCGTTAGTGGCGCTACTGACATGAATTTTATCATCTCGTTTTATTTGCTGAGCTGCAAGAAATAGACCTGAGGATTGTTCCCAGGGCTCTCTCTCTCTCTCTCTCTCTCTCTCTCTCTCTCTCTCTCTCTCTCTCTCTCTCTCTAATATAGAGCCGCACATACCCTTTAACATCGAATTCCCTTTACCCGTCACCCATTGAGATACTACAGCTAGAGTTATAGGGTTCTTTGACTGGCTAGACAGTACTACATTGGATCCTTCTCTCTGGTTACAGTTTACTTTCCCTTATTCTTTACATATTCTCTGTCCTCATACACCTGACACGCTGAGATTCCAAAACAGTTCTTCCCTCAAGTGGTTAACTACTGCACTGTAATTGTTCAGTGGCTACTTTCCTCTTGGTAAGGGTAGAGGAGACTCTGTAGCTATACTAAGCAGCTTTTCTAGGAGAAGAACACTCCAAAATCAAACCACTGTTCTCTAGTCAAGGTAGCACTATAGCCTCTGTACCTGTCTTGGCTTAGAGTTTTCTTGGTTGAGGGTACACTCGGACACGCTGTTCTTTCTTGTTTCTCTTCCTCTTGTTTTGTTGGAGTTTTTATAGTTTAATTAGGAAATGTTTATTTTCGTGTTGTTGCTCTTCTTAAAATATTTAATTTTTCCTTGTTTCCTTTCCTTACTGGGCTATTTTCCCTATTGAAACCCTTGGGCTTATAGCGTCCTGCTTTTCCAACTAGGGTAGTACCTTAGCTAGTAATAATAAGAGCACCTACCACAGTGAGGATTCGAACCGAGACCTCGTAGGAAGATGCCGATGGCAAAACAAGTTCAACCATTGAAATTGAAGAATGTTAAGTCTATCGAATAATAGGATAGGTAGCCAGTACAAAAAGACATGCCTTCGGCACATAATCCCATTGAACACACATAGAAAAAGCAACCTCTCTCCCGTATAAATTTCATGAAAACAGGACAGGTAACATCTGATACACCCCCCGCCCCCCTGATGGAAAAGATAGGTTGATTTTGCTGTGAGCCATCAGACAAAAGTCTCCCACCATCACCAATCCGCA
This sequence comes from Palaemon carinicauda, assembly GCF_036898095.1. Lineage (NCBI taxonomy): Eukaryota > Metazoa > Arthropoda > Malacostraca > Decapoda > Palaemonidae > Palaemon > Palaemon carinicauda. The sequence goes on from NC_090764.1 coordinate 17,361,404, forward strand.
CTGACCAGTGTAGTGATGAAAACTGACCAAACCCGAGACATGAATAAAAACATATCTGAGGCCTTTGTTCTGCACAGGGTTAGAAACAACTGAAATTGCTATATATATATATATATATATATATATATATATATATATATGGGTATGTATAATATATGTATATATATATATATATATATATATATATATATATATATGTGTGTGTGTGTGTATGTATTTGTTAGCTGACATGTGCGTTTGTGTAAATAAAGAGTAAAGATGAAAAGATGAGCTTTAAATTGCCATATCTCAGAGGGAGGCTTCATGTTGGTTTTAGACAGCGAGGTGTGAAGTAAGATTTACCATAAAAACTTTACATCTAATTTAGTTGATTCTATTTCACCCGGAGTGTAAACTTTCCCGAATTGCTTTGTTGTGCTTTATCTGACAAGTGGTCCCACGATTAATGTGAATAAGCATTCGGCTGTATATGTTTCTTTTTCTTCGGTGATCAAGAGCAGTTTATTTGGTTTGTATTTTGCAATATGTAATCAAAATTATATTTTGAAGCTTCTAAGGGACCTTGCCAAGACAAAACCTTAGAAACGTCCCTACTTGGTGACTTGCAGGACTGGGATTCGAGTACGGCTCAGGCTCGATAATTTCTTGTAGTATCTGCAACCTCAACGCGGGGTTTAAGAGTGGCCTATTGGTCTACCTGCTGAGTCATCACCAGCCATTACCTGGTCCTCCCTAAACCTAGCTTGGATGGAGAAGGGGGTTGGATGCTGATCATATGATATATGGTTAGGTCAGTCGCTAGGGCATTGTACTGCTAACAACGGCAATGTCACTATCCCTTGCCTCTGCCATTCATGAACGACATTTAAACCTTTAAAACTAATATAAAAGGAATTTTAAAGAATGCTAGTGTGAATAAGGGACACCGTAAGCTCTGGGGTCTTGTATGTTACAACTGTACTAAGAAAACACATAAAATTGGATAGCCTTCATAAATAAGTGCTGTAAATTCATAAAATGTTTTGTAATCATCTCAAAGTTACTAAAATTATCTAAAGTTTATGTAAGCTTAATTCGTAATTTTTTTTCAGATATTTCAGTCAAGCTGGGTTAAATCTTTTCTTAATTCTTTTCTTAATTTTGATCTGTAACAATAAACGAATCTCATTCTACAAATCACTGCCTCTTTTCCTAATATATTCTTTCATTTCAGCAACTGAAACAAATGACAGCGACATATATATATATATATATATATATATATATATATATATATATATATATCTTTAAAACTAATATAAAAGGAATTTTAAAGAATGCTAGTGTGAATAAGGGACACCGTAAGCTCTGGGGTCTTGTATGTTACAACTGTACTAAGAAAACACATAAAATTGGATAGCCTTCATAAATAAGTGCTGTAAATTCATAAAATGTTTTGTAATCATCTCAAAGTTACTAAAATTATCTAAAGTTTATGTAAGCTTAATTCGTAATTTTTTTTCAGATATTTCAGTCAAGCTGGGTTAAATCTTTTCTTAATTCTTTTCTTAATTTTGATCTGTAACAATAAACGAATCTCATTCTACAAATCACTGCCTCTTTTCCTAATATATTCTTTCATTTCAGCAACTGAAACAAATGACAGCGACATATATATATATATATATATATATTGAATTAACAGCTCAAGATAGAGACGACTGGCAAAATCTAACCAAGGCCCTTTGCGTCAATAGGTATAGGAGGAGATGATGATGATGATATATATATATATATATATATATACATACATTCATTTTCGAATATTATTGATTTAATTTAATTTCGCTAACAACCAATATTTTTCTCGTTCCAGGAATGTCCTTCTTCCCCTTCTTACCAGCACTGATCCGGCAAAAGGGAATCTCAGAAGGAGGCGTAGGCCTGATATGGACGGTCATCCCTCTCACAAGCGCTGCCACTAACATGCTGGTGGGCACAGTGGCAGACTATTTCAAACTACATCGAGCATTCTTCATGGCGGGCATGTTCACTTTAACCATTACTTTCACTGCGGTATTTTTCATGCCAAATGTACCTGAGCCCCGAAAGGACCCGTTTCTAACAACTCTGTCACTTCAATGTCCCCAGGATAGTGCTAAGTTCGTCGTTTGTCCCAATTCAAACCCTGACTGGTACGATGTGTCTAAATACCCAATTCACGACTGCGACGTAAATGATAACAGTAATGCAACGTTCATGACGGACCCAAGGCAAATGAAATACAATTTGCGGTGTAAAATGTACGGCAATCCAGATGAGGACAGCGAGGAGACTTTACATTTCCCCCCAGAGTTCTCCTTGTCGCTGGATCAGTCGGAATATAACGTCTGCAGTTCTAGGAACTGTACGGTCATTACGGAAATGAACGTGACGTCGACTTTCGCGAAACTCTATAACGTGAGTTGCAGGGAAAGTTACAAAACGACTTGTGAATATCAGTGCGAGACCTCTACCGTAGAGACGTCGAAGGTGACGATCAATTACCTTCTGGGTTCTGTGCAATTTTGGGTCATCTTCATGAACATGATGATTCTCTACGCTGGCAATGGTGTCACCACCACCATGGCCGATACCGTCTGCTTCTTCCTCCTGGGCAAGAACCGCCACAAGTACGGGCATCAGCGTCTATGGGGCAGCTTGGCCTGGGGTATGATTGGCATGACGAGCGGGGCCCTGGTGACTTACTTTTCTCACAATAAGGCCGAAGTGGATTACACTCCAGTGGTGGCCATTTCGATCACTTTCCTGATGGCCAATCTCTTCGTCTCCTTCACCATCAAGTTTGATGTGCCGAAGAAGGAAAAGCTCAAGGCGAGCATTGTGGGAAATGCTCTCTGCTCTTTCAAGATGATCGTCTTCTTAGTAAGTATTACGACGTTCTCTCCCAATACTGCCGATTTTAATAGACATTGTGTCCTCCAAAATCAGTTTATAATTTTCATAATACTGCCGATTTTAATAGACATTAATCAGTTTATAATCTTCACAAAACTGCCAATGTTAATAGACATTGATTAGTTTTTAATTTTCATAATGCTGCCGGTGTTAATACACATCATATCTTCAAAAATCAGTTAATAATTTTCATAATATTGCCAATGTTAAGACATTATATCTTCCAAAATCAGTTTATAACTTTCATAATACTGCTGATGTTAACAGACATTATAGCTTCCAAAATCAGTTCATTACTTTCATAATACTGCTGATGTTAACAGATATCATATCGTCCAAATCAGTTTATAATTTTCATAATACTGCTGATTTCAGCAGACAATCAGTTTATAATTTTCATAATACTGCCAATGTTAAGACATTATATCTTCCAAAATCAGTTTATAACTTTCATAATACTGCTGATGTTAACAGACATTATATCTTCCAAAATCTAGTTCATTACTTTCATAATACTGCTGATGTTAACAGATATCATATCATCCAAAACCAGTTTATAATTTTCCTAATACTGCTGATTTCAGCAGACATTAATCAGTTTATAATTTCCATAATACTGCAGATGTTAATATACATTATATCTTCCAAAATTAATTTATAACTTCCACATTTACTGGTAAATGTTTCCTAACATCATCTTCAATCTTTTGCACAGCTGACCGTCATGGTTGGAGGAATCACGATGGGTACTCAGTGGACTTTCTTCTTCATAGTCGTGGAGGATATAGCAATTGCTTGGGATCCTACTTTCAACTTCATCAAGCTCATCCAAGGACTTTTGCTAGGAATCGAGTGCTTCTTTGGAGAGGTGCCATTCCTGTTCCTATCCTGTAAGTTCTTTCTTTCATACTTCAGATGTTAAAATATAAACTTAGGTGTAACCGATGCTAAAATCTGCTTTGGAATGTTCATGTTTGAAATTATGATAATTAATGATCATAAACTACGATATATATATATATATATATATATATAATATATACATATATATATATATACATATATATATATATATATATATATATATATATATACATACACATGTATGTATATCCCTTTCTGAGTGGGGATACCTTAATATGGTGAAAGGGTTTGTGCATGATTAGCAAAGCTGTACTAGTCAGGGCCACTAGTACTAGATTGGTTTGTTGTGAGCGATCAAACTAAGTCCCTCACCATCACCAATCCGTAGTGACCAGCGTAGTGATGAAAATGGCCAAACACCAGACATGACAAGGGATACCTCTGAGTCATTTGTCTAGCAGTGGACTAGAAATGGCTTCATCTGTTGTTGTTTTAATATAAATATACAATGAATTCAATTTATAACTCTATTCATTTATTTTCAGCATTCATCATCAAGAAGCTAGGAAACGTGCGCACCTTCTCCGGCGTCTTGGTGATCCTAACAATGAGATGCTTCCTTTACTCTTGCGTCACCAACCCGTGGTACTTCCTCCCCATCGAGTTCCTCCACGGACCCTCCTTCGGTCTCCTGTATCCCAACATGATCACGTACGCCAACGCCCTGGCTCCAAAGGGCGCCCAGGCTACCATTCAGGGCATCGTCAAGTCTACCTTCGTTGGAGGTGAGTAGGGGGGTAAAGTCTTGTAGTTTAAAGGTTTAAAGGCCGCTCATGAATGACAGAGACAAGGGACAGTGACATTGCCCTATTAAGCAGGACAATGCCCTAGAGACTGACCATATATACATATGATCAGCGCCCAAGCCCTTCTCCACCCAAGCTAGGACCAAAGAGGGCCAGGCAATGGCTGCTGATGACCTAGCAGATAGACCTATAGGATTCCCCAAAACCCCTAACCTTAGCTCACAGAATGGTGAGGTTGCAGCCATCACAGGGAACTAACGAGTTTGAGCGGGACTCGAACCTCAGTCTGGCATTCACCAGCCAGGGACGTTACCGCATCGGTCACCACAACCTTAAATGGTAGTTTGAATGTAATTTCATAAGATCGTGGTTGATATGGTTTTGTGTAATTTAATCAATGCTTGTGATGTGATAGTAATGTTTCACTGATATTCGATATGAGGAAATGTCAGACTAGCAAATGGAAATGTCAGTTTGTAAAATGGAAATGTCAATAGAGACATCGAAAGTTGAAGAAATGGTCGAAATGTCAGATGGGAAAAAACAAATGTCAACAGAGATAGAAGGTTGAAGAAATGGTTTCCAATAGAAGTACGGAAATTATTCAACAATATTTTTTTCAAATATAGACATTAAATGTTCGTGTTCCTATGTAACAAAGTCTAGTAAACCTGGAAAGTACTCACATTATACTGTATACTAAACGAAACAAACAAAATAACTAAAAATCTAAAACGAATGAAGAGAAAAGACCGAAATAAGCCCTCAGTTATACTTAAAACTGAAAATGTATGTTCAATATCCGTAGATTATGTTTACATATGTCTGGGTATTAACAAATTACATACCGTATTGTATATTCCAAGAAAGAAAGAAATCGGTAAGAGGTGACTTGTGGGTAACTATAATAAGCGTGGGAATTAATTCCTGATGGACTCACACGAGAAGAAAAAGGTCATGTATGCACTTAATAATTAATAAAAAAAAATAATTAAGATAACTGGTAAACGACCTGACTGATGACAATAAATGGTCGTGAATGAATTAATTCAATTGACTGTCAAATGGATCTACGTAATGTGAGGCATAAGATCCTGACCTAGGGCTGGGGAGACCATTCAATACCAAGCTACAGCTGTGGAATTTTAGCAGTTGTACTACGAAGTCACAAGAAGTTGGGCAGTAAAATGAAATGGGAAACATAAAATAGAAAGCTAAAAAGGAGGTGCATTTAGTAATAAAAGATCCTTTATCAATGTTTGTCAACTCGTTTATCAGCTAAGGGAAAATGTTCAATGATTTAAGTTTCTGTTGTGAAGAAAAAAAAGTAATAACGAAAATTATTAAAGAAATTCATGAATTTATATGTGAAGAGAAGTTTCTTGATTCACGTTACTGCTGTTAAAATAATAATAATAATAATAATAATAATAATAATAATAATAATAATAATAATAAATAAAAGTTATTAAAGAAATATATTAATGTAGATGTGAAAAAAAAAATAAAAACGAACAATCTCACTATCATTCCTTGCTACCTTTCAGGGGTGTCTTTGGGAGGCCTGGTCGGGGGCCTACTCCTAGAGAAATTCGGAGGCTCAAAAGCCTACTTGTGCCTCGGCCTCTTCGACCTGTCCTTCACGCTGGTGTTCATCATTGCCAACCTCGCCAGAGACAGGATAAAAGTCCATCGCTCCGACAGTGAGTATATTGGATAATTGTTCTTAAATTCGTCTCCGAGAATCTTCTCGGGGATATGTTGAAGTTCTCCCGTGTCATTTTTCTTCCATTGCAATTTACGTTTCTTATTTCTGTTTCTTGTTTTGCATGGCTTTAATGAGATGTGTGTGCTTTATGTATGTATATATATATATATATATATATATACTGTATATGTGTGTGTTATATATATATATATATATATATATATATATACTGTATATGTGTGTATATATATATATATATATATATATGTATATATATTATATATATATATATATATATATATATATATATATATATATATATATATATATATACATATATATATATATATATATATATATATATACATATATATATATATATATATATATATATATATATATATATATATATATATATATATATATATATTATTATTATTAATTCGTATTCGTATCTTTTTATCAAAAGGATAAATTGTTTACATATAGCTTTAACGAGATACATAATCATCGAATTGAAATTCATGTTACGTCAAAATGCTAAAAGTAAATTACCTAATGTATCTTTTTACTAAAATTCAATACTGTTTACTTATAACTTCATAATTATAGAATTGAAAATATAGCTCCTTGGAAATATATCAATATGTTATATCAAAATACTACGTATACTTTTATTAAAAGGAAATAATGTTTACCTGGTTAAAAAATTCATATATGTATCTTTATACCAAAAGATCATACTATTTACTTATAGCTTCAACTAGATACATAATTATAGAAATGAAAATATAGCGCCTTGGAAATATATCAGTGCGTTATTACAAAATACTACGTATCTTTTGATCAAAAGGAAATAATGTTTACCTACAGTTAAACTTAAGTTACTTAAGGGTATTTTCAAGAGAAATAAGAATTAAATAAATATTAAATAAATTATATGGGTTTTCAAAACAGATTTAATTTTAGGTATATAATTCGTTATAGACACTGGACATCGGTAGTTCCCAAATACGAAGATAATTTTTTTTTTTTTTTTACCATAAAGAATTATTCTCTTCTTTCAGAATTAGATTGCAACTTTTTCTAATTTCATTTATTTCCACGCATCGTTTAAGGTGCTTATGTAAATAAACGTTCTGAATAAATGAGGAAGTTGTCCCGAGAAATTTAGATAATTTGTTTACCACCAAGTTTTATTAATAGTCACGCTCGTATTTCACAGCCTCTTTTTTTCGCTTTTTTTTTTCCTAACCTTGAGAATAATTTCCAACTTTTATTTTTTTTTTCAATGGCAGTGTTAGTTTGTTTTTACTAATAGAAAATGTAAAGAAAAGAACATTAAAAAATTATGTAGAAAATCTTTTAAAGAAAAGAATATTAACAGGAAATATAGAAAATATTTTAAATAAGAGAATATTTATATGAAATGCTGCAAAACAAATAAATATCTTTACGTCTGTATGACGCTCACTTTGATCCTTATACGTCCCAACCTTGAATTCGATATCTAATTTAACAAAATATTAAATTTTATATTCCATTTGCTGTTTACTGCATTAAATATTTTCAGTCCTCGAATATTCCTGGTGTCTATAACTGATTATGGCTTCAAATACAGTGCAGTTAGTATTATCATTACTAGCTAATCTACAACCCTAGTTGGAAAAGCCGGATTCTATAAGCCCAAGGGTTCCAACAGGGCAAAATAGCCCAGTGAGGAAAGGAAATAAAAAATAAACTACAAGAGAAGCTCATGTTATGTCAGAATTGCTTCTTTCATACCATAATTTTCCAAAGTTTATTTTAATCAATATTACCTGTACTAGTTGTGTTCCCTTTCCTGAGGTTATTTTGTCCCTACTTATGGCACCATGAAAACAGCCTTATAATATCAAAGATATCCCTTTTGTAAGTGATGTGGTCGTAACACCTAACGTACGAAGAGAACAGAAATATCTCAATTGGTATTACGATAAATATCACGCAGTTACCTAAGATAAACTATATTATTTCTATTCACGTTTTTGAATAAACATTCTTCACCTAACTTCAATGTAAGAATTGTTTCTTCCTTACTATAATGTTCCTTAGTTTATTCTAATCACAATTCCCAAAATAAACCCAATTTCTCTCTTGACAGACGCGAGTGACCAGTGTGAATACGTAGCCCAGGGAAGCGCCGACCACGGATACCCTCAGGAGGACGAAGAGGCTCCCTTGAACTCTCCAGTGACGTCACTGGCATCCACTTTATCCCCTAACGATAATAATGGCAACGTGAGTCCACATGCTTACGATAAACTCCCAGAAGAGGCCAAAGAGAAATTAGTTGAATAGTGATGTATTGCTTCAAGTCTTTTTTTATCAATGTACTTTCTCTCTCTCGCTCTCCTTCGTTCTCTCATGACAGTTAGATAAGGAGAGTTGTTAGCAGCGAGTAGCGCACGGCGTATTCACGCCATTAGTCAGTACAGCCTCAGTTTACTTACTTCCAAAAATAATAGGTACTAACTCTCCCGTGTGGAATAGGCCTCTTTTGTTCTTAGGCACGTTCGATGTACCAAGATACAGAGGGTACCTCTGTATCTTGCGATTTATGATAACTATAGTCAATTCTTTTTAGTGAGGCAGATTTGCACCGACTCGCAGGGGGTGCCCTTTTCGCTCGGAAAAGTTTCCTGATGGCTGATTGGTTGACAAGATAATTCTAACCAATCAGATAGCAGGAAATTTTTCCGAGCTAAAAAGGGCACAGCTGCGAGTCGATGCAAATGCGCCTCATTAAAAAATTTGAGTATATGTATCCTCCGAGACTGATGCATGCAAAGTATCGAGTCCAGCCAGTGGTCTCAGCTGAGCACGATTGTATTTTCCATAGGGTATTATGAGACCACTGGAAAAGGGGCAGACTGATACGAATGCTTATATATATCCAAGCTCGGATAAAGTGATATAGTTGTTTTAAGTGTAGAAAAAAGAAGTATGTTAATGAAAGGGACGATTTGCGATCCCGTAAAATGAAGCTGTGATGTACCCGGTGCTCTTTGTGTAGGACAGTGGTTCCCAACCTGGGGGAAATTTCCCCCTGGGGGGAAATTTGAAGCTTCCAGGGGGGAAATAATTACACTACCTACTAACCAAAACAAGCGGAAAATGTCCTCATAGTACGTGCGGCAATTTGTTGTTAGCCATTCAATTGTGATATGATCATATCATTTCTCAAAGACATGATATTCAAGGGGAGAATTGGAGTGTCATGCCCATTTCTGAGGCAGGCGAGTGGGCATGAGGCCCGGGCGGGGCATGAAGGGGGAAATCTGGATGGTTGAACTGGGCGCAGGGGGGGAATGACAGAAAAAAGGTTGGGAACCACTGGTGTAGGATTTAGGTTCGTAGGGTATTTCAGTATCAGTGCAGGCATTGATACGCCATTGCATCCGAATTTGATTGTCACTGAAATTCCTCCCCAAACTCTTTATTTAAGCAGTATTTTCTAATGTATTTATTTGGAAAGCGATAGATTTGTAAACAAACACCAGGTTGAACACTATTACCAAAATTGTCTCATGTCTGCAGAAGTACAAACGCGTGTAAATGCTTTATTTTTGTCGATATTATGTACGAAGTAAAAAATCACTATTAGTTTTTAAGGTAATTAAACTGTAATTTATAAGAATTAGTTTTCATCCTTATCCTCTTGTCAAAAAACTGCATTGCAGAGATGAAAATAAGAAAATTATGCATGTTATGGATGATACTCTCTCTCTCTCTCTCTCTCTCTCTCTCTCTCTCTCTCTCTCTCTCTCTCTCTCTCTCTCAGAAAACGAGTGAATATCAGAGAAAAACAGTTCCATTGAATGGAAATCTCTATCTGAGAAGAGAATAAAATACAGACAATTAAATGGAAAGATAATAAAAAGTAACAAATACTGTTTTCTATACAAAGACAATAAAAAACGTTCGAAAAAACTAAAAACCAAAAAAAAAAATTATTAAAAAAAACTCCTTGTCTTGAAAGCAATAAACTTGAGCTTGTGAGCCTCGGCATCAACAAAGGTAATCGAAAGATCATTTCCCAATAAGTCAATCAGCTTTGTACAATTGGGTAGTTTTGACAAGTCAATAGAAAGTGTTTATGGTCCTCTGCAAAGCTAAAAGAAGTTTATTTTTGGAACGAAACTCATAAAAAGTTGGTAAACAATGATTGTTTAAACCATTATTGTTGAGAAAAAGAATGCCACTATGCTGGGCAATATTGTTTAAGAAAAATTCTGGGACAACTACTGGTATACAAATAGTCAAACAATATCTCCATAAAGGTAGAATAAAAACAATCCCAATTTTCTTTCAGCATTAGCTGATAATTACGAAACTCTACTCATAAAAGGTGTCTGGTTTCAGTTCCAGTTTCACCAGAATAGATGCTTATAGGAGCGTCAGCCGGGCAATCCCAACCCCTCACTATGGTGCCCAATTCACAGCAGAGGCCTCCCCAGTAAACAGCTTAAAACTCACGGTCCCAGGCTGGGATTGATCTGATTCCATGCGAATGCTAAGCAAACACGTTACCACTGTTCAAGCCAGGAGGCTCACTCACAAGCAGTTTTATTCGCTTTTAACATAGGAAAAATGCCTGTATTAGGTTAGGTATAGTACTCTATATTTCAAGTCTGGATCACAATAAAAAAAAGAACAATCTTTGCTGCATGAAAAAAGAAATCTTCGAGTCAAATGTAGTACAAAGAATTGACCAATATTGAGATTCATCAACTGCAGTACTACTTATGAAAAGCGACGTTCCTGGTCTGTTCCATATATGTTGAAAGAAGCAGCATCTTTATTTTACAATTGTTGGTAGGAAATAACTGAAACATCGTGACATTGTCTGTCTACTGCATCCTTTAATTCCTTGGACTAGTAATCATGTCATTGGAGCAGATTTAAACAATACTGTGATGAAAAGAAATGGAAAGAACTAAAAAAAAGCAGCTCAGAGTTGTCAGCCCCTGTGGGGGAAGGTGTTAGCTCGTTCAACAAGATACACTGAAGGCATTACTGAGGGTTTTCAAAGGGTCCCTTAGGCCCTAACCTGTACCATTTTTTAGCCTTCTGCTTTATCCAGCTTGCTTTTCAACTTAATGTATATTTCCCTTCATAGGCGATAGCAAGGTTTTTCCCTAGGTGTACCCGTCACAGTGCTGGACTGGGTGGCTCCAATTCCACGAGATAATCAAGTAATCAAATCAGTGTTTTCGATCGCTTCAAATGATAAAATATGCAGTTTGACAGAAATTAAAACTTGATTTTCAACAGTACGACAAATCTGCATCCTTCACCCTCGCCCCTGTAACTGTATGTTACCTAGGAATTTATTGTTTTTGAAAAAAAAAAAAAATTAAAATTTCTTAAAGAAACTTCCTAGATGAAAGGTATCAGGAAGCAATGACTCAAAGGTCATTTTCCTCAATGGCTCAATAAACCTGATAATTTTTTGTCACATTAGCTAAATACATAATGGATTTTAGTTACTTTTTTCTAGCATATTTGTTATCAAATTAACCCTGGTGACCGCAAAAAAAAACAAGAATTCATCAGGACGTCATTTCTTTTAAATGTTGAAATTTATATGTTCATCATGGTCTGCCATAACCAAGATAGATAATTAATTTGTATTTATGATTAAGTTTTTATTCAAATTCTACTAATCCTTTTAAAACGTTTTGCAGTAACGTAAAATAATTCAATAATTCAGCTTCAAATTGCTGATAAAACGAATATTGTTCCATAAAAAAGATCATTTTCATAGCCGGAATAGAACGAGCTCAAATCACCAATATATTTCTCTCTCTCTCTCTCTCTCTCTCTCTCTCTCTCTCTCTATATATATATATATATATATATGTGTATATATATATATATATATATATACACACATATATATATAGATATATATATATATATATATATATTTGTGTGTGTGTGACAGGGTTAAACTTCCATTTCAACTATCCATTGGTGTAAATTCACATTCTGCTATTTCACAGTCGGCACTAGTCTTCAGTCGGAATAGTCTTTTAAAATAGTAGTACTGTGAATAAGTAGGTTGATTAAGTTACTATATAAATCAAAATGGAACAATGGTTAATAAATACAGACTTGGTCCTCAGCTGTGGCTGAAACACCTCTTCGAACTAAATCCAGAACAGTACATTATCTGCAATAATAATAAACAACTTGATCGTAAAAGGTTTAAAGGCTTAAAAGCTGCTCATGAATGGCAGAGGCAAGGGACAGTGACATTGCCCGATCGAGCAGGACAATGCCCTAGAGACTGACCATATATACAGTACATATGATCAGTGCCCAAGCCCACTCTCCACCCAAGCTAGGACCAAGGAGGGCCAGGCAATGGCTGCTGATGACCCAGCAGATGGACTTTTAGGCTTCCCAAACCTCCCATCCTTTGCTCACAAGGATGGTGAGGTTGCAGCGACCACAGAAACTAACGAGTTTGAGCGGGACTCGAACCCCACCCTGTCGTTCACCAGTCAGGGTCGTTACCACATCGGCCACCACAACCCTTGACAATCGAATAATTAACAAAATTCAATCGTTAGTTGACACGACGCTAACTGTAAAACAAAATCTCTGAACTTGTAAATTCGTGATGAAAAGCATTTTTATTAATTTTACAAACTGCCGTTAAGAAAATAACGATATTTTTCTATACAGCACTTCGTAAAATGAATAAAAATGCTTTTGATCATGTTTAAAAGCTCAGCAACTTTGTTTTAAAGGCAGCGTTGCCAGCAGCAGTTTCTCTTTTGCTAAACAGTGGTACCAATTAGAATGTACAGCTGTCAAACGTCTCCTCAACTTCCTGGGAAGTGTACCGGAATTAATGAAGCCAAACGCCTCCTTAACTTCCCGTGAAGTGTACCGGAATTACTCCTTAACTTCCCGTGAAGTGTACCGGAATTACTCCTTAACTTCCCGTGAAGTGTACCGGAATTACTCCTTAACTTCCCGTGAAGTGTACCGGAATTACTCCTTAACTTCCCGTGAAGTGTACCGGAATTACTCCTTAACTTCCTGGGAAGTGTACCGGAATTACTCCTTAACTTCCCGTGAAGTGTACCGGAATTACTCCTTAACTTCCTGGGAAGTGTACCGGAATTACTCCTTAACTTCCCGTGAAGTGTACCGGAATTACTCCTTAACTTCCCGTGAAGTGTACCGGAATTACTCCTTAACTTCCCGTGAAGTGTACCGGAATTACTCCTTAACTTCCCGTCAAGTGTACCGGAATTACTCCTCAACTTCCTGGGAAGTGTACCGGAATTAATGAAGCCAGCTGTACACAACACATTGTGCATTAACATTTTAACCAAACACACCAAAACAAAATTCTACGATCACCACATTAAAATCCTCTCGTCGATAAACAATATTTTCTACAGTAAACAGTCACACCAAGTGCTATGCTGTAATACTATATAAAGATAAGTTATGATCTATCAGTGGGAAATTCGTACTTAAAAAAAAAAAAAAAAAAAAAACAGGTTGTACTTAGTAATATAACACTGAGGGTCAAGGAAGGTCGTCCTTTTGAGTTTTTTAAGATTTTCGGTGACCAATCTATTCTGAAGAAATGTTTTAATTCTTTCATTATACCTCGTTTTGAGTATTGCTCTCCTGTCTGGTCTTTAGCTGCTGATTCTCATCTTAATTTGATCAACAGGAATTTACGGTCAATTACATTTTTCATTCCTGATCTAGATATTAATCTCTGGCTCCATCGTTCAATTAGTTCCTTATGCATGTTGCATAAGATTTTTCGTAATTCTGACCATCCTGTACAGTCAGATCTCCCTGGACAGTACCATCCTGTTCGTAACACTGGGTATGCAGTTAATTCTAATAGCCAGGCCTTCTCCATCATGAGGCTCAATACTACACAGTATTCTAGAAGTTTTATATCAGCTGTGACTAAATTGTGGAATGATCTTCCTAATCGGTTAGTTGAATCGGTAGAACTTTATAAGTTCAAATTTGCAGCAAATGTTTTTATGTTGAACAGGCTGACGTAAATCTCTTTTTATAGCTTATGTATGAAAGATCTGTTTTAATGTTGTAATTGTTCTTAAAAGTACTTTATTTTAATTGCTCATTACTTCTCGTATAATTTATTCATTTCCTTATTTCCTTTCCTCACTGGGCTATTTTCCCTGTTGGAACCCTTTGGCTTATAGCATCCTGTTTTTCCAACTAGGGTTGTAGCTGACCTAGTAGTAGTAATAATAATAATAATAATAATAATAATAATAATAATAATAATAATAAAAATAATAATAATAATAAAAATAATAATAATAATAAAAATAATAATAATAATAATAATAATAATAATAAAAATAATAATAATAATAAAAATAATAATAATAATAATAAAAATAATAATAATAATAATAATAAAAATAATAATAATAATAATAATAATAATACAGCATTGTACATTTGAATACAGCACTACCTTTCGATTCATTATATCGCCCGAGATAATTAAAAACACGAAATTTAACGTATAAAACATATTTGAAGACAATAGTAAAGAAGAGTTAATTTAACATCAATTTGTACCCACGCACACACACACAAAAAAAAAAAAAAACATTTAACATCAATATGTACCCACACACAAAAAAAAACTATTTAAAACTATAAAAAAAACCTATTCAAAACTATAAAAAAAAAAACTTCAAAACTATAAAAAAAACTATTCAAAACTATAAAACAAAGACGTAAAAAATATAATAAATATAAAACCTCCAACACTGATGCATCAGCTGGGAATGAAAATAATTCTTGAATTTGAAATATGAAGAAAGGGCAGCACAGAAAGAGAAGGTAAAAAAAAAAAAAAAGGGAATATTTTCCGTGAAAATTCAGCGAACAACTAAATTCTCCTGGAAAACTATCGACATACCTTTGAAAAATACGAAGATGACATATAAAATAAAATCCCTTTGGAATATATTTCCACAGACCCTTTGACGTGGCTCAAAATTATCCCCGTACGAAAGGGATGAAACCTATCCTAAATACTAGAACATTTGAAGAATCAGAGGAGAGAGAGAGAGAGAGAGAGAGAGAGAGAGAGAGAGAGAGAGAGAGAGAGAGAGAGAGAGAGAGAGAGAGAGAGAGATTTAATAATTTTATTGCGTTCAATATTATACATACATACAATGTGTATATACATGCACACGTATACAGCAGAACACAAATGGCGCACCCCCTAGCAGGCTTGCATCGGAAAGTTTGCCTTAGCAGATATTCCCTTTACTTAGACAAATAATAACAATAATGACATTAATAATAACAATAATAATGATAATGACAACTATAATAATAAAATAATAATAGTAATAATAATAATAAGTAAACATAATAATAATAATAACAATAATGATAATAAGAGAGAGAGAGAGAGAGAGAGAGAGAGAGAGAGAGAGAGAGAGAGAGAGAGAGAGAGAGAGAGAGAGAGAGAAGGTTACTTAACTTTGCGATTTGATAATCACACACTTCCAATGGACAAATGTAAGAAGAGCAAACAAATGTTCAGAATAGTATTCCAAACTACTGTACAAATAAATTCATTTCAGTACAAAAACTTCACTGTCTTGTTTGCAACATCATGCATCCCTCAGAATCAGTAACGGTTCATCTTATCAAGACAGGAAAGAGAGACTAACATCTGACATTTGTAGAACGACTTGAACTTCAAGACTTGTATAGGACAAGCGCGGTTAGAACAATTATTTTAGGGTGTCGGCATAAAAAAAAAAAAAAAAAAAAAAAAAAAAAAAAAAAAAAAAAAAAAAAAAAAAAAAAAAAAAAAAAATATTAATAATAATAATAATAATAAATAAATAAGTAAATAAATAAATAAATAAATAAATGCCACAGGAGAGGTACAATTGGTCAGGCAAAATTATAACCCCAAAAAACATATGGCAAGAAAGATCGTTAAAATGTACAAAAATAATAGATGCAACTTCTTTTAAGGAATAGTTATATGATTTTGATTTCCCTTGATATACCGTAGTCATCCCGCATAGCCAGAATTCTAGTCTACTAAGTGGCTAGCCAGAGGATTCGGTAAAGGATGTATAAAAATTGTACGGGAAAAACGGAAACAAGTACGAGGAAACCTATGAAACAGGGAAAAAATACTTAAAGAGTAATAAGGATGGGAAGGAAGAGAAGACTAAATGTAAATGAGACTGGCCTACAGAGAAGGAAACCGGTAAAATAATGCATCAAATTGTTCTAAGATGGTTTGGACATGTTGAGAGAATAGGAGATACCAAGTTGTAAAAATAAATGTTCAATTTGAAAGTATGGGGAGGAAAGAGAAGTCCCACAAGAGGCTGGATACAAGGTGAGAAAGGGATACTGGAAACGAGGATACTTACAATTAGAGTATTTACTATAGAGACTAGTCCTGATGA
>NC_090764.1:17380732-17425284 GCF_036898095.1 Palaemon carinicauda
TTCAGCATCCTACTTTCCCAACTAGGGTTGTAGCTTGGCTAATAATAATAATAATAATAATAATAATAATAATAATAATAATAATAATAATAATGAAATTAATAATAAAAGCAGCCCGTACTGAGAATACTGATAGTTCACTATTCTGAAATTAATTGTTATATATCTAAAACATCATAATGAGATGTCCATAACAATAAAAAAAATAATCTGTTTACCTTTAAAGAAATATGATCTATACTCCAGCCAATATCAGTAAAAAAATTGCATTTCAACGTAAATTTCTTCATATCACGTAAGAGTCATCGAAAGCAATTGGTCTGATCAATGACCTAGAATCCTAGATCCTCTTTCTGTTTGCCAAAAAAGCATCTGTTCTGCTTCTTTTACTTAGGTCACTGATCTATTGAGGTCAAGGGGAGGGTTCCTTCCCCTGTTCAGTGGCCTCGTTACATATGAGAGAGAGAGAGAGAGAGAGAGAGAGAGAGAGAGAGAGAGAGAGAGAGAGAGAGAGAGAGAGAGAGAGAGAGAGAGATGGAACACAGCCTTCTAGTACAGTTTAAAGGTCGCTCATGAATGGCAGAGGCAAGGGACAGTGCCCTATCGATCAGGACTATGCCTTAGAGCCTGACCATATATTATATGATCAGCGCCCAAGCCTCCTCTCCACCCAAGCTAGGACCAGGGAGGGCCAGGCAGTGGCTACTGATGACTCAGCAGCTAAACCTATAGGCTCCCCTAAACCCCCCAACCTTAGCTCACAACGATGGTAAGATTGCAGACACTAATGACACTAACGAGTCTGATCGGGACTCGAACCCCCGACTGGCAAACACCAGGCAGAGACGTTACCAATCAGGCAACAGCCACCCCTCATTAATTCCGGTACGCTTCACGGGAGACTAAGGAGAAAACAGAGTACCGGAATTTATGAAGCCAACTGTACGTGTGAAAAAATATCCTTTCTATTAAAAACACAATTAGTATTTTTAACCTTATGGCGTCCAAGCTTTCGCGTGTATAAATATGAGGAAAAATGCGTGCATGGATATCTCTAAAACTTATATCGACTTATAACTAAAATATCAGAACTCCAATTGCTCTGAAACAAATTTTGAAATTTTCTGAATGAATATATCAACCAAAATGTGCGCTACAAGCAAATATGAACAAACGGATGAACCTTTGGAAAGCCATGAACTAAAAAAGCACAACGACACTAATTATGTTTCAGTTGTAATTAGCAATAAAAAGAAACCCTTAAATGACCAGTGGTCTCAAACCTTGGGTAGCCCACAAATAAACAATTCCCTTTACTTGTATTTTTACTTTTTTCGCATGTATTTACTTGTCTATTAATGTGTTATTAATTTTAATAAAATAAATAATTTACTAAATCACTGTATTCTTATTCACCAAAATAATATTTGTTTATTGTTATTCATCATATTATACTGGTCCAATACTTTCTTCCATATTTCTAACAGTGATTCTATTCTATAGAAACTTGGTGTCCATCAAGGTATTATGGGAATGTATACTGACGGCGAATAATAGAAATATTCATTATCCTGATTAATAATAATAATAATAATAATAATAATAATAATAATAATAATAATAATAACAACAACAATAATAATAATAATACCAATATTAATAATAATATCAATAATAATAATAATAATAATAATAATATTAATAATATTAATATTATTAATATCAATATTAATAATAATAATATTAATATTAATATCAATACTAATATTAATATCAATATTAATAATATTAATATCAATATTAATAATATTAATATCAATATTAATAATAATATTAATATTAATATCAATATTAATAATAATATTAATATTAATATCAATATTAATAATATTATTATTAATAATAACAACAACAACAACAACAACAACAACAACAACAACAACAACAACAACAACAACAACAACAACAACAACAACAATAATAATAATAATAATAATAATAATACAAGATTGTGTGAGTCTAAAACTGTCGAATCTCAGTCCTGTCTCTGATTTTCCTTCGTGATAGTTTCGAGCCAGACACGTAAATCTCAAAACCAAGGATGAATCCTGACCGCAATTAAAAATTTTCTGGGTTTCGAGATCACAAGACGCTAATAATCTTGCACTCACGCCAAGTTCTTAAACATCAAGGGCCTAGTATTATTTTTACACAGACTCTTTACTGAGAAGTAATGTCTAAATCGGGGTTTGTTGATAAATAAGTCATTTAAATGCATTCAAGGATTTATCAGATAGACAAGATTTCTATTTTTAAATCTGGTTTGGAGACCTGCAGTGATAATTACTTTAGGTTAGTTTACCGACAATCTCTATTTTATATCTATTTTCGAATCCAAATGTTTACAATTATTTCATATCAAATTCTAGATAAAAACAGTATCTTGAGCACCCATAATGCCTCATTGAATCTAGTTTATGCTGATAATACCAATGATGACATATCATGAATTTGCTATAATAATATTTGAAGTCATTACTAGTCACTGAAAAAGGCTATTACATCCAATTTAGATTCAGCAACCACCTTCGCGTGGTTGTCCCCTATGTTTTAACGTGTAGGTAGATATTGCTTTTGGCATCGTTTTCCCCAACTTCAAGACTGTGCATCACACCACTTCCTCAGTACACAAGAAGCGTAAACAAGTGCCACTCACGTTGTGAGAAAACCGCTCTATTTTTTTTTCTAAGTGGAGTAAACAACCTAACCCACAAGATCGTTTAAAACGTCACATATTAAGGATGGAAACGTCCTTATCAGGCCAAATTAAGAGGAATATTGCCTCCTCTATAAGAGGTATAAAACGAGAACTCTAATTGTTAAATGTGATTTTTTTTTTTTTGTGTACATAATCAACGGGCCAAAACAAATAGGGAGTGATGATTAGTTCAAAGCTTATTAAAGTACAAATACGAATATAAAAAAATGAAACTAGGAATAGCTACTGTTACATAAACAAAACTTTAAAAACGTTCTTTTAAACTGAACATAAGTGATATCAACGACTAAGAGATTACTGTTCTGCATTTTCGATAAGGATGTAGAGCTCACGACTAAGAAAATTGCGAAATTGGTGTAGTTAAGAAATTGACAATTCACTATCATATATGAGGGTATATAAAAATACCTATACAATAAAGTGTATGAGGAAAACCCTGTACCTCGTCTCACAAGAAAAGTAAGACCATGAAAAAAAAAAAAACTGGTAAGACCCTATAGAGAGTGCTTGAGATAAAAATTCATGATAAAGAGCTACGCTTTGCGTTGGGCCTAGAATTTACTAGGCGAGTCACCATCTGACCGAAAAGAGAGAAGGTAAGAAAAGAATTTCCACAGGTCATCGATCTGCGGATTGAAAGAGGTGCCAAGTTGAAGAAGTTACCTATAAGTCTTTGTTCTAAGTATGCCACTTTAAACCGTGGACGTACTCGACGAACCTTCATTTGTTTTTTGTTGTTTTTGTTTTTTCGAAGTGCAGACCACGTGCGGCACTGAGGGTGCAGCTGTGAGATTTCACCAATGTATAGATTTTGTGGTAGAAAATATGTCGAGTGGAAATGGTTACGAGAAATCTAAAATCAGTGGGCGAATTGGGATGGTTCACAAAATGTCATTCGTAGGCCTAATATACCGAGATAGCTGGTGGATGAAACAATCTCTATAGTTATCTTCAAAGTCAAGTGTATTTAGGAACAACGATTACACTTCCATTATTATTATTATTATTATTATTATTATTATTATTATCAGTATTATGAGAACAAAGGAGAATCTGTAAAGAATATGCCTGACTATTCGGTGTATGTGTAGGCAAAGGGAAAGTGAACCGTAACTAAAGAGAAAGATCCAGTGCAACTCTCTAGAGGTAGTATCACAACAGGTGGCTGGTGCCCTAGCCAACCTACTACCTATTACTCAAACTATAAAATATTATTATTATTATTATTATTATTATCAGTATTATGAGGACAAAGGAGAATCTGTAAAGAATATGCCTGACTATTCGGTGTATGTGTAGGCAAAGGGAAAGTGAACCGTAACTAAAGAGAAGGATCCAGTATAACTCTCTAGAGGTAGTATCACAACGGGTGGCTGGTGCCCTAGCCAACCTACTAACTACTACTCAAAACTATACAATCTTTAGGGGGATTCTAAACAGAGATAGAAGCCATAACAAGAATAGTGGGTTACTCAGAACAGAAGTTACTAGCCACAATGACACCCGAATCACTGGGAAACACATGGAGTGAAAATAGCACCGCCCACTCTCCCCGCTTCCACATACAACGACAATAACATAAACTAAGAGGGAAGTGATCTATTGCCATCTCCAGTGATTGATAATAAATCACCGTGAATATGAAGAAAATACTAAAATCTGTTTTGATGCTGTTACTGTTTTTAGAATGATATATTGTTAATTTATTCTCTTCATTTATTTATTTCCTTATTTCCTTTCCTCACTGGGCTATTTTTCCCTGTTGGAGCCCTTGGGCTTATAGCATCTTGCTTTTCCAACTAGGGTTGTAGCTTGGCTAGTAATAATAATAATAATAATAATAATAATAATAATAATAATAATAATAAGTGAAAAATGGTAAAATATGAGTTTTCGGGTGAATAAAAATGACGCTGTTACTGTTTTTAGAATGATATATTGTTAATTTATTCTCTACATTTATTTATTTCCTTATTTCCTTTCCTCACTGGGCTATTTTTCCCTGTTGGAGCCCTTGGGCTTATAGCATCTTGCTTTTCCAACTAGGGTTGTAGCTTGGCTAGTAATAATAATAATAATAATAATAATAATAATAATAATAAGTGACAAATGGTAAAATATGAGTTTTCGGGTAAATCAAAAGATGAATATCTAGGATTTATCATCCTTGTTTCAAATATATGTTATTTTTTTATCTGATAGAATTTTAGTAGGCTTAAAAACATTTTGTTGATGAACAGTGCAGTGTGTCCTACACAAATATATAAATATCCTTTGCATGAGGTGTGAGAATTAAAATATCGCGAATTAGTGGTACATGTTCAGAATGCTATTTCAAATAATAAGTGGTTGACGACTTATTCTGCGAGTGGTTTAATAATTTTAATAATAATAATCTTACTAATGATAATTTTAATATTAATCTTAATAATTTTCATATTAATGATTTAAATAATATTAATAATAGTAATTTCAATTTTAATAATGTTAATTCTAATAATACTAATATTAATAATGCATACGATTATAAGTAATTTCAGATCATCACACACTGAATATTGATTTTTATGTTCCAAGGGGAGGATTTGTCGTTTGATAACGACAGTATTTCAGGCCATTGCAAAATAAAGACAATTATTTCAGGCCATTGCAGTGCTTTTTTATACTGATAAATGTTAAAGCCTTAGACCTTAAGAAATTGTCTTTCATCACTGATAATCAAAACAGCACAATTGTTTGTAGGATTTTGTTCAGCATTAGCCTTGTATCATGTCTCTCAAGGATAATCCTTTTGCCTTTAATAGTTCATAGCCCAAATTATTAAAACTGAACATTCATGAGTAGACTAAATGGTATTAGTTTTGTATTTCAACTTATTTAAGCAGTAATAACGAGCCAACGCAGAGGAAGGTAGAACTGTTCGACTATCATCATCTCCTCCCACGCCTATTAACGCAAAGGGCTTCGACTATACGAACATGTAATTACTTATAAATCCAAAAGGACACTCTATGAAATTGCAGATGATTTGACTTCTGTTATTTAATTCTATAAGCTGTGATTGATGTTGAAAAATTTTTTTTTTTATTTATGACGAGATGTCAGACAAGGCAAAATCCCGCCCCTCGGCGTGAACCTTCACGAAAATTATCGGCCCATTTTTATTTTGTCTTGTTTTTGTTATATATCATTTACTCGTTTAAACTTATTAACAGACAGAAAACCACACATGAGCTTCATAATGACACCAAGACCTTTGACTTTTCAAGGTCACAAAAGGTCAAAGGTCATAGTGTCAATTAAAATCATAATGGTTTTACATAGACAATAAAATTAAACGACTGTGTATCCGTACTTGTTTCAAAGTTACGGCCCTCTGAAATTCGGGAGTTTGAAAACTTGACCCCCCTGAACTTAGAACCTACCAGTCTTCATAAGTGTTATTTTCACTATTTCGATCTCTATAGAAATATATTTTCAGCACCGGAAAATGAAGATTTTGGTCTTGAATTCAATTAAATTGGATAATATTAAACGGAGTTATGGTAAAAAATTGATTCTGACCTTTTGGATAACTGGGAGCTTGACCTTGACCATGTGAGATCCACATCTTAATGGTCTCATAGTGCATCTCCTGAAAATTTCAAGGTAGTAGGTCTTGTACTTTTTTCCGTAAAGTTGCTAACAAACAAACAAACAGACCGACAAAGAAATCTACCAAAAACAATACCCAGACCCAAATCTCTGTGGGCACGGTGTAATAAAAAACCCACTTACTTGATGACAAGACTGCTGGCGTCTTTGTTGAACGGATCGGGGAATGGATATAAACTTCACGAAGTATCAACAACTGGAATCCTTGTCTATACAAATAACCTGCAAAATCAAATTTTAATTACTTTATGGAAACAAACAACGGGAAGATTAAATATCAAGGGTAATAGAAAAGGATATTAAATGAATTGTAATAACATGACAAAGACATTCTCTATCATAACAATGATATGTGCATCTAGTAGGTGCAGTAACATTCAAAATTAGAAAAAGTACAAAGTACTCCAGTTTAAGAGAAAAGAATGGTAAAAAATATATACAATGTAATCAAGAAAAGCATTTTGGAAGTTGGTTAGGCCTACCATGCCCGCTCCCCTACCACACCCCAATGAAACTGCATCCTTTTTGAAAGGTAATTAAAATTTAGGAGGTGCTCGTACACCGAGACTGGGCTCCTCACAGAGACTCGCAAGCTAAGGCAGAGGAGCTCCAGGAATGAAGGACAATTATGCCCTCTGCTTCGAACTAAATGCAAGATAAACTTGGGTGGATTCATATATCTGAAGCCACTGCACTGGTTTCACCATTTCTTCTGATAATAACTCATACAATTATCCCATAATTTGAGTTTCTGCAGTCAATAAAGAAAGGAAAGTTAACACCACTGGGAGAAGATGGTTTTATCTTTTAACATCAGCAGACTCCTGGAGATCCAGGTAATTCTAAACGAATGTCACAGATTTTCTATTCCTAGAAAGCTATTTTGAATGGGCCACCAATTTTATTCCAAAGTCTATCCGAGCACGATTTTAAGGGTATGGTATCTTCCCAATCCTTTAAATCATAATGTGGAGATTGCGATGATTGCCACATCCATTACAGAGTCTGATTACACCAAAAGATAACACCATCTTCTCCAGGTGGTGTTAATTTTCCTTTATTAACTGCAGAAACTCATCTATGGCCTAACTACATAAGAATTATCATAAGAAAAAGCAATGCTAGACCATCTTAAACTCAGAGGCAAGGCCTATTTGAGCAGTAATTCGAATGTGTGTCACATATATCAAGAGAAATGTAACAAAAAAAATCAAAATGGTCCTGTAACAGCCTTCATTGGTAATAGAACACAGACGGTTAGCCCACCAACCAAAGTATTCTAAACATTGGCTGTATAGAACTGATCAATAAAGATCCTCTAACAGAACCATGGCATTTTTCTTGTCATCAATAATGCTTCTGAAAATCATGCCCGGCAAACATCTTGATTAAGTACCTATACACTTGCTGCTCTGAAATCAATACCACCCTTCCTAGTGCAGTTTGTTTTAGTACATGCAAGTGCAAATATCCTGACATATACATATCGGCTAATTTGTATTTAAGGAAACTTTTAAGGATTTGTATTAAAAAACATCAAGATGCTGTTTTTTTTTTTTTTTTTTTTTTTTTTTTTACACAGTGAGGTTCTAATATCACAATAATGCCATTACCGTTTGTAAAATCAAATTTTTAGGAACTACGATCTTCATTCAAGACTGCTATGTTCTGTCCTATTAGAAGGCTTAACATACGACAAAGTGCTGGAGCCATTCTGAGAAACATTCAACATTATGCCTTCTTTTTGTATATATTTGTGATATTTTATTTCAAGCAAAAATGGACATAGGGGGAATGAATGCTCCATTTGCCTTCACTGCACAGGAAACTCAAGTTTTACCACCTCTTTCCCTACTGGTCATACACCCAACTACTCTATCTCCCTCTGTTGCCACAACAATACTGACCAAATATTTGTAGCATTAGTTTCCATCAGCTTTTTCCGGATCCCTTTGTTGCCACAACACTAAAACACAAATGTTTACGGCATCACTTTCCACAGACTCCATTTGTTGCCACAATAATAAAATCCAAATGTTTGTGGCATCAGTTTTCACCAACTTTCTAAAGATCCCTTGCACCATAGCTATTGCAAACTTATATTTCACAGAATGCTATGAAAAAGAACGCCCCTAAAAACAATTAAAACCTAGCAAGCCAATGGGCGCACAAGTGCAATTAAAAAGCAATCACGCATTATGAAGTAAAATTTAAAAGTAGTTGGGCAGAAAGATGGAAGAAAGAAAACAGGAACTGAGGTAGAACAGAAAGCAAAAGTGAGTGGAGCTCGAGGAATACTACAAAGGCCCACAGTGTATCCATGAGGTGAACTGATGGCATTAATCCACTACGAAATTTCAAATCAACACACATTCTTTTCATACTACATCTAATGGTTCTAATGTCCGCCACAAATATTTCTTTATTGAAGAAACGAACTGTTTCCCTATGGTAATGATATGATGTAATGTGATAGTTGTATCCATTTCAGACTATCAATGGGGCAATAATAAAAGACTACCATAAGGTCTCTTTACCCAGAGACTAGATGGTCTTTTAAACATAGAGGTCATGACTTAATAAACAATAGTGGCCAGGGTGAATACGTTAATAATGATCAAAATCAATTGCCTTTCCCTAAGATATCTACAATATATATGACCCTGATCAGTCTAAAACGCATCAATATTCTTTTTTCCCACTGTTATCCTTACATAAAGGCGTCAGTTGTATGATGCGCCATCTACAATTCCTTCTATCAAAGAAAATCTCTTTCACCAAGCCTCTTCTCTCCCGATCATCCTTCACCTTATCTCGTTATCTATTTCTTTACCTTCCTCTCGATTTTCCCCCAGAATAGGTTGTTTCCGAGCCCTCCTCATTCCCTACCCACCATCCATCTTCAACACATACTTACTCCATCTCAGTTGTGACACACTCATCACGTCTGTAACCTTTACTATGCCAGCCATTCTTCTTATTTCATCCTTTTCCAATCTTTCAAGCAGCAATATTTCCATAATCCACCTCAATATTCTCCTCTCTGTACTCTCAAGCTCTGCTTCCTCTTTTTGTCTTAGAGCCCTAGTTTCGGATCCATACACTGGTCTTATTACTGTGCTATGGATCTTAACTTTCAGTTTGATTGGCACTTTCTTATCAGATACCATTCCTGTTACCATTCTCCACTTTCCTCAGGCTCATTTTATCCTATTCTCAATTTCAGCCTCACATCCTCTATCCTGACTTTTAATAGACTCCAAGTATCTCAATTGTTCTACCTGTTTTACAACTGAGCCTCTCCTTTCATGTATGGCTTCTGTCCCTACAGCATATTAGTGAAGTCTGGAAGTTTGTCCCAGGACGAAATTGGAGCAAATCAAAGAGCGAGCTCTGCGGAGGCAAATATTGACAACCCATGATGTCATCACGTACCTGCATCATGACATAATCATTAAACCCCTCATAAGAACACAATTGTATCATTCTTAGGCAAACTTAATCAAAGGAACAAAAACTTTTTGATATTTATTATGCATATAATGCTAATGGGTGTTAGTGGATGCATAACAACGCTGGAATATAGCATACACACTACTGACTATTGCAGATTGGTATCTGGTAACAACATTGTCTTTCCATGTTCGGGTTCTAATTCTACACTATGCCAATACCTAACAAGGTTATGAACAGTATATCCAATAAACCAATGATATTCAATACCTTACAACACAGTTATCAAGTAACAGAGATGATGTGCAAGGCTCGCCGCCTATATTTTGCTGCCAAAGTTGTCGGGCCAAAACCTGCCTCTACGAGGTGAGATGAGCAGCGAAGCACCAAATGACGAGTCATAAGCTGCCTTTTTGAATTGGCATTTCAAGTAGTTTTGAATTTAGATCATCTAACTTGATTGAAAACATGCATGAAAGTTTCACTTCCTGAGTAACTAGCACATCATAATTGAGTGCTAGTTTCAGTACTTCTCTGCCCCTTTGCTGTTTAGAACTTATCTACCTGACAGTAATGACTGCAAGAGACAAGGGGTCATGAATTTTACCCTTATATCTTAATGAGATGGTAATCGAATAAACGAAGATAGACACATAAGCAGTTTCCCCAGTACACGCTTCTTCACATTAGCAGAGTTATGTACAAAGTCATGTCCTGGAATGGAATAACAATAAAGGAAATTTCAAAGTTTGGAAGAAAAAAAAATAAGTTGATGAGTCTTGTAATCCGTGATACTTTTGGATTAGTTTTGGAGATGCTTATAAAAACTTAGACTGAAGCAGTAGGGTTGGATTTCAATGAGTACAGTATTGCTTTAAAGCCTATGTTAACTTATCATTCAATCATGATGCTATACAGAGACAGTAATGTTACATTACAAATTACATCCACATAAAATCATGGATCTTAACACGAGAGTTGATATGGAGTAATCTGTTCATTGATGAATTACTTGACAAATATGAAGCTTTTAGCTTATTACATCTTTGCATGTCATCTTTGTTACTTGATAACTGTGTAGGTATTGACACCGAGTAAAATCAAATAAAATAAAAGTGTTCCTCTATGGACATAAGTCATAGTATGACAATAAAACAATCTCCAATAGATTTAGTAGATTTGAGAAAAAAAGCCCTAAGAAGGATATTGGGAGTTAAATGGGAGGGCAGGATTAGAAATGAATCTATAAAAATTATTACTCAAGTACCATATGTGAATGAGATCATGATGAGGGGTAGATGGAGATGGTTTGGGCATGCTCTTTGCACTCCGCAAGAGAGATCAGTTCACCAAACGTTCAGCTGGGCTTCATAAGACACTAGAAGAGTTGAAAGACCCAGGCCTACATGGCTGAGGAATATGAAGAGTAAAGTAGGAGACGATGAATGGAGAAGTATTGAATTAAAACCCCAAGATAGAGACAACTGGCGAAATCTAACCGAGGCCCTTTGCGTCAATAGACGTAGGCAGAGATGATGATGATAATGATGTTGAAAATAAGAACCAGAAGGTAGAAAGACAAAATATTGTTAAAGAAGTCTGTATAATGCACTATATTCCAGCGTTGTTCTGCAAACACTAGTGACCATTAACATTATTATATGAATGATAAATATCAAAAGTCTTTGCTTCTTTGATTAAGTTTGCCTAAGAATGATACAATTGTTTCTATGATGGGGGAAGAGGTATAGGTGATGACATCATGGGTTTGTAATACTTGCCTCAACTGAGCTTGTGCTGTGATTGGCTCTAATATCGTTACGGGGAAAAACCCTTCCAGGCTTCTCTAATATGCATCCCTTTCCTTACTGCTCACCATAACCTCAGTCTTATCCACATTTACCCTCAAGCTAACCGCCCCCCCCCCCCCAAAAAAAAAAGCTATTACACCCCTTCTTTGTAAGTCTTCCTCATTTTCAGTGGAAGCCACCAAGTCATCTGCATATAGCAACTCCCAGAGCTCATAATTTCTGATCTCTTCACTTAACACATCCATCACCAGAACCAATAAAAATGGGCCTAATGCTGGCCCCTGGTGGAATTCAACCTTCACTTTGAAGGTTTCTGTTATCATGACTGCTGTTATTACTTTTGTCCTTGTTCTTTTGTAAATCATCTCAACAATTCTAACCAAATTTCTCTGGGACTTTAAGTCTTCCTCAAGCAACAAAACATAATTTCTCTTGGGATTCTATCATAAGCCTTCTGCAGAGATACAAAAACAGTTGCTGGTTTCCCTCTAGCTTCTTTTCCTGTAACTTCCTTACTATTCAAGATGGCCTTCACAGTCCCTCTTGCCCTCATGAATCCATACGGCAGTTTCCCAATCTTTACAATCTTTCATCTAGTATTCTCTAAAAAAAACTTTAAGGGTTACAGAAACACTTGCCAATAAATATTGTTCTTGATTATTATCCCCAGGATGTACTTATACTACCATGTTAATTTTTCTCTCAATGGTATTATGTTTTTTGTCATTAAATTGTGGGTAAAAGGGCCTGATCGTCCTTTTCTTTTTGGTTATGAAGTATGGGTATGGTAAAAATGTTGAAACCTGATTGGTTGCTTTGTTTCAAGATTATCCAATTAACTGCGATTTTGAAATTCTTGCGTCCTTCTAAAAATATGGTGTGTTTGTGTTTGTCAGTTGATTACCAGTTTATATGCAGACTCAAGCTGGAATCACACTAGGCTTTTCTCTGCCAGCAACGAGCTGTTGCTGCCCAAAATGGAAAATACGAGAGTTCGTTGCTCGAAATATTGGACAGAAAGCAATGAACACAAACTGCGAGCATGAATTTGGATGTAAACAAACAAGGTGGCTACTGCAAATGGACGTGCTCTTGCTTGGCAATCTTGAGTCCAACAAGCCTCAAGAGATAATAAAAATTTGCGTTGTTCATCCGCTGATAGTAGTAGAATTCATGAATTCATGTAATATTCCGAGAATACGTATTACTGTAACAGTTAAAAAATTTCAGGGCGTCATAATAATGTTAGCTGATTGGTTTTGTATAAACTTTTTCTTATTTACACCTCGAACCGCGAGATCATAGTTTGATGCTACAAGAATTTCGTTCGCTACCATCGGCTGGAGGTTGGCGTAAACATCGAGCAAGAAATAAATAGCGTAATTCCAGCATTTCAGTGGCTGTTGCTTCTTATATTTTGAGATTATTGTCCAGTTTCATGGACTTTACAATGAAACTCCAGAACTAGTGAATAGGTTTCTGCATGAACATTCAGTGCTAAAAAAAGTGTTTAGATAAGAGCCGTAGCGGTACTATTTCGCCGAAATAATAACCCATGGAGTTAACACCCGGGGCGAAAAATAGTCTGCTAGCCAGAACATAGGATCGATTTAATCACGAGCTAAGCGAGCATACAGAAGAGCAAAAACCAATAAATCATTAACTTGAGTAACAAGGTAATTGTAATATGATACAGGCTGCTACGAACGACTCAACTCCAAAGAAAATGGGATGGAAAATCATGTTTTCTATGACCCCGGATGTCTGACAAACAAAAGTTCCAGTGTTCGAACCATTTTTCATTAATATTATTCTAATTGATTAGAGTAACTTATTCTTATAACAATGGTAGGTGTGTTCAGGTTAGACAGCTTCCCTTATTTAACCAGTTTTCTGATTTCCCACTGTGGAGCTCCTTACTATAGTTATTAAGGGGGGGTCCTGCATCTCTAAATTTGATTAACTGCAGCAGAAATAAAGGTCAAATTTGTTGAAAACGCACTATTTAACCTGGAAAATATATATTTTCACATCAGATACCAGACTTAGGTTGAAACTATAATTTTACCCTTTAATAGTGATCAATCTATTCTGAAGAAGTGTTTTAATTCCTTCATTCTACCTTGTTTTGAGTATTGTTCTCCTGTCTGGTCTTCAGCTGCTGATTCTCATCTTAATTTGTTGGACAGAAACTTACAGTCTATTAAATTTCTTATTCCTGATTTAGATATTAATCTCTGGCACCGTCGTTCAATTAGTTCATTATGTATGTTGCATAAGATTTTTCACAACTCTGACCATCCTTTACATTCATATCTCCCTGGACAATTCTATCCTGTTCGTAATACTAGGCAGGCAGTTAATTCTAATAGCCAGGCCTTCTCCATCACGAGGCTCAATACTATGCAGTACTCTAGAAGTTTTATTCCAGCTGTGACCAAGTTGTGGAATGATCTTCCTAATCGGGTGGTTGAATCGGTAGAACTTCAAAAGTTCAAAGTTGGAGCAAATGCTTTTTTGTTGACCAGGCAGACATAGTCTTTTTATAGTTTATTTATGACATATTTGTTTTTGATGTTGTTGATAGTTTATTATATGACATGTCTGTTTTGACGTTGTTTCTTATTTTAGAATGATTTATTGTTAATTTGTTCTCTTCATTTATTTATTTCCTTATTTCCTTTCCTCACTGAGCTATTTTTCCCTGTTGGAGCCCCTGGGCTTATAGCATCTTGCTTTTCCAACTAGGGTTGTAGCTTGGATAGTAATAATAATAATAATAATAATAGTCACCCACGGGGATGGCATGTGCAGCGCACTAATGTAATCACCAGAGCAGAAGAGCTGTAAAATTATGTTCATTTGATAGAGAAATGAACATCGGCGGAACAAAAACCATCTGACGGATGTGATATGAATTATAATGAATTATACCATATTTTCCAACCACTTACATGACTACTACAGTATATTTTTCCCACTGGTCATCTTGTTTGTGTTTATCATGAACTTCTGACCATTAATATTGCTGCAAATTACTCGTTTTCAGTGTTTCCCTACCCAGGATCTAGGTGGCCCACTTGGATTCCCTCTAATTGTTTTTATAAGGGGGAGATAATAAAACTCAGAGTACGGGTGGCTTACCCTAATATCCATGGTCAGAAATGGATAAAACACAAAATTGGAAGTAAAGAACATTCATGGTTTGTGTATTTGGCTAGAAATTAGAATATCATGTTTAACAAACATATTTCAATCTATATCCTCGATGACTCCTAGTTGCCTCAAACCCTATCTAGTTTGAACTCTTATAGATAGGCCTATCCTTTTCTCCTTCATTTGTCCCAAGCCTTCATTCAACTGTACCATCGCTCTTCCAAATTAAGTAGCCTTCTGCCTATCTACTTTCCTCTTTTCCGTACCAATCACCTGTACCCTGTGCATGTCTTACTTTTCAGTCCGTAAATGCCTTTGAGTTTCCGGTAAAGTTTTACTGTATTACAGGGTATCATTTCGAACAGAAAATATGTTTTCCTGTAGTAAATACAATGGACCTTTTTCTATAGAAAAGTAGTTGGAATACTAGGATACATTGAGATGTAATAATATACAATGAAACCGATTTTCCCACATTTTTTTTCCACTGGTGCCTTTGTTTCCCCCACACATTTCTTTCATATCCACTAGTTACACTGTTCAATCTCTAGTTTAACCTAGTCAGTCGTCTCCCTCTAACAATCCCCTAAATTGCTCACTATTTTCTCCATGAAAGTCTCAAACTTTAATTCTAGATCTTTTCCTCTCCTTGGTTTCTCTACTTGCCATTTTAAAATCCACCACTGCCTGAGTATTTTGTTTCTCCAAAAATCCCTTGACAATTTATCATATTGTGTATTTCAACTCCTCGGACAAAAATACAATATTAGTTACCTTATATACTGTGGAAAAATACGCTACTTACACAGAAAAAGGGTAACAGCAACAAGGACAAAATTCCAAATACACAAATTTCACTGTAAAGAAAACACTTGTGATTTGTTTACATACAGAAGTCATCGAAGACGTAGCAAACACAGAGAAATCCACAAATGTGTGAATGTCTTAATAAAAAGATTAAAAAGTGTGAATGTCTTGATAAAAAGATGAAAAAGGATGAATGACTTAATAAAAAGATAAAAAAGGATGAATGTCTTAATAAAAAAAATAAAAAGTGTGAATATCTTAATAAAAAGATAAAAAAAAGTATGAAGGTCTAATCCCCTTGCAATGGGGAGGGGGTGAGGGGGAGTGAGTTACCCAAGCCTAAAAGTTGTGTAAGGAATAAATTATTATCATCGCCGAATTATCTTCATGAGAAAGTAATATATCTAGTTTAGTAACTGGTGATATGCTTAATCAAATGTCAGTTTATTTATCTAAATTACGCTTCAATTTTTTTAGTAAGGATAAGATTGCTTGTTCTGCATGTCCCTTTTAATATCTTTCTCGATTTGCTTCGTTGACCTTAAAACTACTGACGGCAATAAATATATATAAAAGCAGTTGCAACAATAGAGAAGCATTTCTCATTAGTAGAGTACTGTTTTGGTTTACTTTCCTATTAGTTCAGTCATCTTTCAATTGCCCCTTCAAAGAGTATGACCACGTGTCTGGAAACAGGTGACCACAGCCGCTTAAGGTATTCTAGTATAAAATATAAACAAGTGAAGTGTAAGATTACTACGAAATGTTGAGATATATATTCATCAAATACTTGACTTTATTTCTCTATGTAACCCACGATTGAAGGTCAACGTTCATATTATAATGTAAAGGCAAGGAAATCAGTAGTTGGCAAGATCATTTCACAAATACTGAAGTTGATCTGAAAGCCAAATATATCATTATTGACATCACTACCTCATAATAGTTCTTTAAATTGCTTTAGATTCTGATAAAGTTCTATATCATTGTTTGCACTGTATAAATTCGTATGGGTTACAATATTTTTGTATATTGTGAATATAGTACTAATAATATTCATTGTATGGCAACTCCCGTTGTTGTTTGGGACCAACTTTACTCGTCCGATTACGTAGAACTTCAATAAGAAACAAACTAGGTTAGCATTTAAACGAAAATATCCAAGGAAAACTAGGCATATTGCTCATATAGACGCTCAATTTATTAAGAAGGTATATAATGTAATATAATATAAGCAATTTGGCGAAGATTTGTTAAAGATATATGTAGTTGATTCGCCACGTACAACCGAACGCACCATTATAAGTATTGGAGGTTGACGGAACTAGTTGCTGCGGTTGTGCTTTGTGTACATTAATTCCTCTGTCTGGAATAATCTCTGTGGGTCATTAATACCAGTGTGTTTGTAATAGTGATCGTTCTTCCCAAATGGTTTTGTGTCATCATGATCATTCTACGTATGTTGGACATTTCGTCGTCATGTGGAATGTTATCCAAGATAGAGAACCGAATTACCAGTAGCCTGTAACGTTTTTTTTTATATATCAAAGTCTATTCTGTCCTTCTGGGAACATTAAGGATTTGCGTTGTCATTTATCCTAGGCTTTATAGTCGAGATCACTATGTGGCTTTCTAGCTAGATGCTAACCTTATAGTAGGCTATGACTTGAGGTTTTTGGTTTACAAGATATGATCAGTAATATTTTTTTAGACATGTTTTATACACGTAGTCAGTCATATATGTTCCCCCTGGCCATAGTAAAGGGTACAGTGCCCGAATATCTATATGATGTTAAAATTAATTTAAGTTCTTTTGTTGGTGATAGTCAAGGTTATGAATCTCCAAATCAGCTGTATGATGTCCATGTTTTTACGTACTATGGCTAGTGTGTTAGTTATTCGCATAACGACCCCAGTTCATGTCCATTTTCTTCATGTCATGTGACTAACAGCTCATGTGCAAATCAGTAGCAGGGTGTATGTATGAAAGTGGCCACCTGTATGTATGATGACGGGTGACTAAGAATACGGCAGTGTAAGGGGGAATCATGGGGTCGTTAGCCCCTCCCCTTTAGGTAAGTAGGTAAGGACGTGGCTTGTAGGTTAGGTTAGGGGGGGGGAAGTTTACATTAGTTGGTGTCCATTTTTAATGCACACGAGAGGAACTGGCCGCTAATATACAAAGGCTCCCAAGCTTCCGTTAAATGTCGTTACTTCACCATAAAATTTTAATGTTTTTAAGTACTGGTTTATTTCATAGGATTTTAATTTGTATTTGTGGCACTCTTTAATTGTTTAATTATCATCATTGACTTTAGCTATTGTACTTAGTGAATTTTATTCCTTCCTGAGTTATTTTGAGATAGTTCCCCAAGAGTCAAGATCAATTAATTGTGCTGGATAAACTCCCCCTTCTTTTAATAACACAGCTAAAGGACGCTCATGGATTTCTTTAAACTATAAACTATACTTAGTTTAGTTTGGGATCTACATATCAAGTCCCACTTCAAATACTGCAGGACACTCCATATAGGCCTACAGAGAAGTAAGAGCCTTGTTCTTTACTTCTCTATTCCTCTTCCATACTAGGCTGCTTTTCCTATTGACTTGTCAGTCTATAGAACAATTTGCCCCGGAAATACTTTGTGTAGAAGGCATGTTTTGTAAGAGGGATGTATTATTATTATTACTACTAGCCAAGCTACAACCCTAGTTGGAAAAGCAACAGGGATAAAAGAGCCTAGTGAGAAAAGAAAATTTGGAAGTAAATAAATGATGAGAAAAATTAACAATAAATTATTCGAAAAACATTAACAACATCAAAACAGATGTGTCATATATAAACTATAAAAAGACTTATGTCAGCCTGTGCAACATAAAAACATTTGCTGCAAGTTTGAACTTTTGAAGTTTTACGGATTCAACTACCCGATTAGGAAGATCATTCCACAATACTGTAGTAAGGATAAAAATAGCTTTAGGACAAGCTTACTAACTAAATGCAATGCTGTACATTACTCTTACGCCTTTTATTATTTGTTGTTGTGTAAATTTATCAGTGTCGTATATGTTTAAAAGTTATAACTGCCAGTTGCAATCCTTTAAGTAGGCCTTTTTCTGGACAGGCAGGACTATAATGTTATAAGGTTGCTGGTAAGTTGTGGATTTTAATTATAACATTTTTTTTTATTCACTAAACATTTTAATTAGAACATCAGTGAAAAGAAGAATAAACTAACTTTCCCCTTTTTACAGGTATAGATCTACAGTTGCCTTAAGTTACCATAGTATGTGTTTCACTGAATTAGCATAATAATTTGAAATGCACAAACTTGAAATTCTGTATTTATAACAAACGAGAGAAGCGTTCGTCAAAACTTATTTATATGTGTGGTGTTTTGATATTCCTGAAGGGAATAATAGTGATGTTGAAAAGAAATAGCAAGTGTTTGGAGGTGGAGAAACGTTGATGATACAATGGCAACTTATTGCCCTGAAGATGAAGACAGAGAATTATTCTCGTGTCCCATATGCTTTGAAGACTATGACTTACTCGATACTCGCCGAGCCCCAAAGCTCCTTTTGTGCTTGCATACGTTCTGCTATGAGTGTACCCAGAAACTTTGGAAAAATGATGGTTCACTGGAGTGTTCCATGTGTAGGATGCAGCATGAGAAGGTGTGCCTCGAGGACCTCTTCGATAACCCCGTTATCATCCAACATCTTGAGTGAGTTGCAACGATTTTTTCTATAGTATCTTGTTGCACATTATTTGTGTTTAGATTAATCCCATTATTACTGGTTGATTACATTTAAAAGATTTACCTTGGGAAATAATACTGTGAACTATATACCTTTACCTAGTTTTTGCAGCATCAGTGTGATTATGGAGAGTGTTTGTATATAATTGTAACTTTGGTAAATTTTCATTATGACTGTAAAGTACATACTGTATTGAAATAAATTACGTCTGAGAGAAGATATAGATGGCAAGTTCTAGCTTGGTTCATGAATCTTCTGTAAACTTTTAATGCTGCACACACACACAAAAATATATTCTGTTCCTACACATACAAACTGAGCCATTTAAATAGGATTACCTTTGGTGAGGCTGGTTAAGGCCAGTTGAAGAATTATCAAGGGTCTTAATGTACGGATGCAGCACTCCCTCATATCATCTTGGTATGATTTTTGTTCCTACATGAGTACAAACCTTGGTTGTTTACATAAGAAAATGACAATAGTGAAGCTGGAATAAAGCCAATAAAACTTTCATATTGAGTTGTCTACAACCGATTGGTTGTTACCATTTGGCAGCGGAGAAGTACACTCGGTGATAAACCACTTTAATGTCACCCGCTTGTGTTAACAGTTGTTCTCATTGCTTTGGATTCACTGGCTGTTGCTGAACTTTTTCTTATTTCTATCCAGGTCTGCGTGTTGTGCTTCTGTGATGTATGCCAGACATGTGAACTTATGTTGGTGTGTCGGGCAGTGGGTGTGTCATGTTTGTGTCGAAGCTGGATACTGACCCTCCCCTTTTTTGCCCTGCATGTAGCGGACTCCTGCATCCAGGCGTTTCCTTGCAACGAGTGTCGGGAATGGCCATCCTCCCTGTGAGAGTTGTATGGTAGGTGGAGGGAGAAAAAGTCTAAAAGTAACTTCACTTTCAGGGGCTTCCATGAAGTCTAAGAAATCCCGACTTCTCTCCTTTTTACATGGCTTTTCCCAGTCGCCCTCCTCCGGTGGGTGATCAGACAGAAGAGGTGGCGCTTTAACGTTGGGACAATCTTAAGGGCAGGAAGCTTCTCCAGTTTTCCTTGGCGAAATGGGGAGAGCCTCCACTCAATGAGAGTCTAGTGTACAAGATGCTCTGAGTGTGCTTTGGCCTTCTTTGGGGCTTAAAGGTTCCCCTTCAAAGGGCTGGCTGATAGAAGTGTTAGTTTGGGGTGCTCAGTAGGAAAGCTTATCTGCTCCTGCCATGGACGACTTAGGCTCTTTCTAGAGCTGAGAGGAGGCTATCTCCTTCTCGATCTCTTGGCCCCAGGACCGTCCACCTGCTCCGCAGGTTCTTGCCCATCTGAGGATCTGCGGAGTGACACTTGTGGGAGTGTCTCGCCAGCCCATTCTCCTGCCAGGAGTAAGGTGCGGGGATCTTCGGCAGATACGACTGCTCCAAGTAGAGGAAAACGTTACTCTCTGAGAACAAATATCCTAACAAAACTCAAAGAATGTAAGATCATATTACATAATTGTTCCGTAACTGGAATACAAACCACGCTATTTAAAGTGGGTAATTTTGAAAGGACGAGCCATAAAAATTTAACGAGGGATTATTACCCCACCGCTAGTTAGCGGGGGGTAGGGAGGGTAGCTAGCTACCCTTCCCCCTCACACACCTGTGTTGTAGCTCCACTTTTTTACTTTGGCTCGGGTGGTGATCGGACGTGTCCGCCTTCACCCTCGCCTTTTGACAGCCATTAATCATTGCTTTTTCTTTCTTTTTCTCAGTGTTGTGAAGTTGGCCTCTACAATGCGGAAGTGCCCTGGGTTACCTGACCGCCCTTGTGAGACCTTCATGTCTTCCATCAAGACGGATCCTCACACCTTATGCCCTTATTGTAGGGGTCAGCGGTGGGAAAGTGATAATGTTTGTATGGAATGTAGGGAGTGGCCTACCTCCCAGTGGGAGAGGTTTTCTTGGCGCTGGAAGAAAAAGTCCAGACAGGATATTTCTCTTTCAAAGGTTGCTTTGAAGAAGGAAAATCCTAAGGACTCTTCTTCTGTAGCCCAAACCTCCTCCGAAGCTCCCACTCGGTCGGCCTCTCGTGAGAGGCCGTTGAGTGGTAGCGTAGGATGTAATGTTGTTGACCGATCTCGGGGTTTGGGAGAGGGAGTAGCCTCCCATAGCGAGGCAGATCCTCCTCCTCCCCGGGGGAGGATTTAATTATTTCTCCTGTTAATGATGATCCTTTGCAGCTTTGGCCTTCCTTGGGGCTTCAGGGTTTGCCCTCCAAGGAAGCCCTGTTTGACATGATCAGGTTGGGAGCAGCTGTCAAACAGTCACCTGCGGTAGCAGAGGTTGACCCTCTGTCTATTGTCGAGGCTGTTGTGGCAGACGCTTCCAATAAGAGTGTTCAACCCCTGCTCCTGTAGTAGCTGAAGGCTTAGCTCCCCCTCCGAACATCCTTCGAGGGAGGATCTAAGTCCAACGGTCTCTCCTGCGGGTGATTCTCCCCCCTGGGGGAGTTCACTGACAGAGACTCCTCTTCGGAGGACTGCCGATGGTTTGCTTGCTGCTCCCAGAGTACGCATCCGACGTAAGGCTCGCCTTCCTCTTCGTCGCCGAGGTCTTCCTTCTCCTCACTAGGGTGTTAGGAGGCGCCTCTTCGTATCTTCATCCTAGCAGTCCCCCGCAGAGGAACCTCGTCCTTCAGCTACCGTTCCTGCTACTTCCTTGGACATGGACCTCTCCGCAGATCGTTCGTCCTGACTGCTGACGCGCTGTGGGCGCCCACTCTTCCTGTCAAACGGGCACCGGTCCCTTGGGGGCAAAAGGGCTTTCACACATTTTGTGTAAGTCCCTTAAGCACCAGGTTTCCCCTGTGCGCCAACGTTCGCCTGCGCGCAAGCGCTCACCGGTTGCTGCCTCATCGCGCCAGCGCCCTACTGCACGCCCACGATCTGTTCGCCCTGCAGTTCCAGAGACTACGTGCCCACAATCTCCTGTTCACCCACGGACCTCTGCGCCCCCTCGGCCTGATACACGCCATGGACGCCCTCGGTCTCCTGCTCGTCAGCGATCTCCTGCTCGTTAGCGATCTCCTGCACGCCAGCGCTCTCCTGCTCGTCATCGCTCGCCTGCTCGCCCTCGATCTTCGGATCAGGGCTCCAAGGAGAAACCTTCTTCCTCTCCTGCTCGCCAGCGCTTTCCTCCACGATCGCCGACTCGCCATCAGACCTCGCCTGCTCGCCATCCCTTGCCTACGCGCCATCGCCCGCAGTCTCCATCGCGCGCCCACTGCTAGAACTTCGGTTCCTGACGAGCGCCCTTCTGCGCGCCCGCGCTAGGGATATTCCCCCTGCACGCACGCGCCCTACGGCTTCGCCCTTACGGGCCCTTCATCATCCTGTAGCTGCACTCCATCCGCGGTCTCCGGAACGCGCCCACGTGCCCCATCACCTACGCGCCCACGCGCCCTGACACCTACGCGCCAACGCGCCCCCGAGCTAGGCATTGGCCTACCGCGTGAGCGAGATTCCCAGTGCGATGTCCAGCGCGAACCACAGTGCGTGCCCACACAGGATCCGGCAGTACGCGTCAGGTCATCTTCATTGCTCCCCCCCCCCCCCCGGTAAGCGCAGGATAGCGTGCCCAACGGAGGGAGGGAAATCTCCGGACAGGTCCAGGATCTCTTCTACAGCTTCTTCTTTCAGGCAGACCCAGTTGTAGTTTCCACTCCTAGGAATCTTACGATCCCCTTCCCTCCAGAGGGTGTCTCTGACAGTGCTGCTGTCAGTCAGCTGCCTGGTTTGGGCCCTTGACCAGAGTGGTTGTGCAGGCTTTCAAGCCTGCCTTCTCTGAACTAGGCCTCAAATCAGCGGCTATCTCGGCCCCCTTGAAGAGGAAGAGAGGAGTGAACGACGTGGTTACTTCTCCAAGGGTGAAACTGGTTCCTCGGAAGCCGTCGAGGAATGCTCCTTCCCCTCCCCAGACTTTCTCTCCATCTCCCGTGGACGAGGGTTTTCCGTCCTTAGGGGATTCTCGTGAGGTGAGGCGTTCTCCCATCGCACCAATGGGAGAAACCCCACCTCCCGCCGAGAAGTCTCCTCGGGTGGAGGCGGAGAAGAGCCCCCCACCATCTTTGTTGGAATCCTGCATCTCTCCCAGGAGGGAGTCGAGGGACTCCAAGACTGTTCCGAAATCTTCGTCGAGGATCAGACCAGAACCAGCTAAGCCCGCGGAGAACGTCCACGAGTCCCCCCAAGAAGAGCCTTTGGGGACTGGAGACCTTGCTGCTAGTCCATCAGGAGGAGAGCCGCAGGAGTCGGAGCATGCCTTTTGGCAAGTTTTGGCTCTGATGAGGAACCTTAACGGATTTTCGGATCCGGAGATTCCTCCTCGAGAGGGCAAGGACACGGTTCTGGACCGAGTCTTTGGTACTCAAAAGCCCCCTAAAACCAGCGCGGCTTTGCCCTGGTCCCAGGGGGTCAAGAGTGCCAGAGATAAGGTCGAGAGCCAGCTCTCCGAGCTAGCCTCCTCCAGCCGTTACAGCTCCGGAAACAAACTCCTCCCACCTCCTCGTGTCCACCAAAGGAGGTACTTTGAAATCATCGAGGAGTCCTGTTTAGCTCTTCCCCTCCCCCAATCGTTGGAAGAGCTCTCCAGGGGAGTCCCTCTCGAGAGACACTCCAACCGGGCAGTGTCGTTCTCGGCCTCGGAGACTCTCTGCCAGGAGAAGGTAGCGAAATGTGCCATGCAGGCCACTTCGTGGCTGGATATCTGGCTGGGATCTCTTGGCATCCTGATACGATCCGAAGACTTGTCTAAGGAGAGTACCAGGAAGGCCTTGGAGACCTTCCTTCTTTCAGGCACTCGTACCATCGAGTTTCTGGCCCACCAAGTCTCGAACTTGTGGGCTAACACTATCCTGAAACGCCGTGATACGGTGTCTGAAAGATTCAACTCGAAGGTCCCCAACACCGAGGTCAGTAAGCTCAGACATTTCTCCCTTTTGGGGAGTAGCCTGTTTGAGCCGAAAGATGTAGAGCAGGCAGCTGAGAGGTGGAGGAAGTCCAACCAGGACTCCCTCCTCTCGAGGGCTTTAACATCAAAGCCCTATAAGCATCCAGCACCCCAACAACCTCGCCCTGCAAAGACGACAAAACCGGCAATAGCAGCAAAGGTAGCGGTGTCCAAACAGCCCTTTCCCGTCAAGGACAGGAGAGGCAAGAAGTCCTCCAGGGGAGGCAAGAATCATAGGGGGAGTGGCTGAGGCCGCAAACGCTAGGATTGGTAGTCCCCCCGCATGTCCACCAGTGGGAGGATGCCTTCAAAGTTGCGCGAACAGGTGGCAGCAACTCGGGGCCGATTCCTGGATGATCTCCGTGATCAGCCAAGGATATCGCGTCCCGTTCATAACATCTCTTCCTCCCCTGACAGCGAATCCAGTGTCGTTGAGCTCTCTTGCCATGGGATCGGCAAGAGGGCAAGCCCTTTGGGCAGAAGTCAAGGCCACGTTGAAAAAGGACCCTCTCCAAGAGGTCGTCGACGGGTCCCCAGGCTTCTGCAGTCGACTCTTTCTTGTAAAGAAGGCGTCTGGAGGCTGGAGACCAGTCATCGACCTCTCAGCTCTGAACAGGTTTGTCAAGCAGACCCCGTTCAGCATGGAGACGCCAGACACGGTCAGACTCGCAGTGAGACCGCGAGACTTCATGTGTACACTGGATCTGAAGGACGCGTACTTCCAGATCCCAATCCATCCGTTTTCAAGGAAGTACTTAAGATTCAGCCTAGACAACAAGATCTACCAGTTCAAGGTGCTGTGCTTCTGTCTCTCCACAGCGCCTCAGGTTTTCACCAGAGTGTTCACCCTGATATCTTCGTGGGCACACAAGATCGGCATCCGTCTCCTCCGTTATCTGGACGACTGGCTGATCTTAGCAGACTTGGAGTCAACCTTTCTTCGACACCGAGACAAACTTCTGGGAATTTGCCAAGATCTAGGGATCATGGTAAATCTCGAGAAGTCTTCTCTGCTTCCTTCCCAAAGACTGGTATATCTGGGCATGATATTGGACACCAATCTCCACAGAGCCTTCCCATCAGACGACAGGATAGCAAGGCTGAGGAAGGTCGCGAGTCCTTTCCTCAGACGAGACGAACTCCTAGCCCAATCGTGGTTACGTCTCCTCGGCCATCTCTCATCTTTGGTCCGTCTATTTCCCAACGGTCGACTCAGAATGAGATCTCTGCAATGGCGACTCAAGTCCCGGTGGAGTCAAGGACACGATTCCCCGGACGTCTTGATCCCTATGGGTCTCGCGGAACAGACGGACCTTCAGTGGTGGGTGGCAGATGAGAACCTACGAAAGGGAGTGGATCTTCTTGTTCTCCCCCCGGATTTGATGCTGTTTTCAGACGCCTCAAAGAAAGGGGGGGCCGGCACATTCTTAACCACAGAACCTCAGGCCTGTGGTCAGAATCAGAAAAGTGCCTCCATATAAATCTGCTAGAAATCAAGGCCGTATTTCTGGCCCTTCAATAGTTCCAACAGCACCTGGCGGGTCACTCTGTGGTGGTGATGAGCGACAACACCACAGTAGTGGCTTACATCAACAAGCAGGGAGGTACCTTTTCAGAACAGCTATCCCATCTTGCAGTTGAGATACTGAGATGGACCGAAGTCCACTCGATTCCACTATTGGCTTGCTTCATTCCAGGCAAGAGGAATGTGCTC
Organism: Palaemon carinicauda; assembly: GCF_036898095.1. Lineage (NCBI taxonomy): Eukaryota > Metazoa > Arthropoda > Malacostraca > Decapoda > Palaemonidae > Palaemon > Palaemon carinicauda. The sequence continues at coordinate 17,406,853 of NC_090764.1, forward strand.
GCCGACAGTCTGAGCAGAGCGTCTCAGATAGTGAGTATCGAGTGGTCTTTGGATCGTCAAGTAGCCAAGAAAGTTCTGACTTTGTGGGGTTCCACGATTGTGGATCTGTTCGCGACAGCGTTGAATTTCAAACCGCCGCTGTACTGTTCCCCAGTCCCGGACCCCAAGGCTCTCTGGCAAGATGCTTTCCAACAACGGTGGGACAACAACGACGTATACGTCTTTCCCCCGTTCTGTCTGATGAGGAGGGTACTCAACAAGACCTGACTATCAGTCAAGCTCTCGATGACTCTCATAGCTCTGCTGTGGCATCACGCGGAATGGTTCCCGAACCTTCTGCAACTCCTTACGGAGCCTCCGAGAGAACTCCCTCCATGACACGAGCTACTCAAACAACCACACGCCAACATCTTTCACTAAACCGTAGCTTCGCTTCGGCTTCACGCCTGGAGACTATCCATCATCTCCTCCCATAGAGAGGATTTTCGCCACAAGTTGCGGAAAGGATGTCTGGACACCTGTGAAAGTCATCCGCAGGAGTCTACCAGGCGAAGTGGAGAGTTTTCTGTGGTTGGTGTCGTGGAAGGGGTATCTCTCCTCTCGATACCACTATTCCAGCAATAGCGGAGTTCTTCGTGTATTTGCGAGAAGAAATGCGCCTTTCAATCTCGGCAGTGAAAGGCTATCGCTCAGCCTTATGTCTTGCCTTCAGGCTCAAAGGAGTGGACACTTCTTCTTCTCTAGAACTTTCCTTACTCATACGTAGCTATGAACTTACCTGCCCTCAGTCGGAAGTGAGACCTCCTCCATGGAACATGGTTCGAGTCCTCAGGTCTCTTAAGAGACCTCCCTACGAACCATTATGCCAGGCTTCAGATCGCCACCTGACTTGGAAGACGGTGTTCCTACTAGCTTTGGCGTCAGCCAAGCGAGTTAGCGAACTTCATGGTCTCTCGTATGACATCGCCCATTTAAGGGGATGGGGGCAGGTAACGTTTAGCTTCGTCCCTGAGTTTATTGCTAAGACTCAGAATCCGGGAATGCCTGACCCTAGGTTCGACTCCTTCCGGATTTCAAGTCTTCGTTCTGTAACAGATGACCCAGACCATCTCCTACTGTGCCCAGTAAGGAGTCTGAGGCTATACCTGAAGAGAACAGCTGCAGTTCGTCCCCAAGTGCGGGCTTTGTTTGTCAGCACTGGGAGAATGAAGAGGAGGGTTACCAAGAACACCATCTCAGCATGGATTCGCAAGGCCATCCATCTGTCCCTGAATCCTGACCCTCCTCTGTCACGTCGCCCTAGAGCTCATGATGTCAGGGGAGTAGCTGCCTCCCTGGCCTTCAAGAAAAACTTCTCAGTGACGCAGGTTCTACAAGTAGGGGTGTGGAAGCGTCAAACGACCTTCACAGCCCACTACCTGCAAGACGTGACCCACAGGAGGCTCGATACGTTCTCTATCGGCCCTGTGGTGGCTGCACAGCAGCTGGTCTAAACCTCAGGGTCCTTAATGGACAAGTAGCAGAGGGTTGAGGGCATTGTTACCCGGTTTTAGTCTGCATGAATGAAAAGGTATGTCTGGCCCTTATTCTTTTCTTCATCCTCCCCTCTCTTGAGGAAAGCAGCATCCTGGGTTCTCTGCACAGCTGACCTCAAACCTCTGCAGGTAAACCATGTTCCCTTGTTGTTCCTAGTATTAAGTTAATACTGTCACGCCCCCATACCCTGACGAGGTGGTATTGGGAGAGTCCTAGCCTTAAGTTTCCATCTAAAGAACTTCAGGTCAACTTCCTAGGACGAGTCACACATATTCCTTCACACACATCTTACGTAGGCCGCAGCCCTTGCATAGCAAGGTGCAGGGACTCTTTATTGTTGAGTGCTGACACACTCAGATAATGAGTCCACGGGCAAAGCCAAAAGCCAGTATGGCTGGGACTTGTTCCACCCTTCCTAAGGGTTAAGTCACCCACTTTAAATAGCGTGGTTTGTATTTCAGTTACGGAACAAATGACAAATTCGTAGATAATTTGTATTTTTCCTAACTATACAAACCTTAGCTATTCAATCAAACTTGCCTGCCAGCCCTGTCCCCCATGAAGTCCTACCTCTAAGCAAAAGTGGAGCTACAACACAGGTGTGTGAGGGGGGAGGGTAGCTAGCTACCCTCCCTACCCCCCACTAACTAGCGGTGGGGTAATAATCCCTCGTTAAAATTTTATGGCTCGTCCTTTCAGCTAAGCGAAAGTAGTTACCCTCTTTAAATAGCTAAGGTTTGTATAGTTAGGAAAAATACAAATTATCTACGAATTTGTTATTTTTTTGCCTTACAATGTCCATCCCAGTCAACTTCTTCACTGTTTTTCTTTCAGTGTGCTTGAATATTTTACCAAGTTATATACTGTAATTCTATTGTCTCCCTTAAGGAGTTGCTCCAGAAGGTGATTTTTATTAATAGCTTTAGTATCGGGACTTTATATATATAGAATAGGAGTACCTCACCATCGCTCCTGGCGGCTCTTAATTCTGACTCCTGGCATATCTTTAACCAAAAATGAAAAGCCTATTCTGAAGCAGGATTCTCTTGATGTTATATCTCTACATTCAAGGATGACAACCTCTGTCTAGTATCTACTCTGCAGGCGTAGGCTACCTACAGAGATCCATGTGCTTAAGGAGGTAGCCTGTTTCAAAATAGCTAGACCAACAGGTCCCTTTCTTCAGGGGCTATCCTTAATCTAATGATCTCCCTCATTGAAAACGTGGATCCTCCTTCCATCCCTAAAACCCAAGCTGTTAGAATTATAAAAATTGCTTCTTCATTGGCATTTTTCATAAATATGCAGTTCAAATTCATCCAGAGCTTTTTGAGTTGGTCTGGCCATAGTGTTTTTATAAGACACTACCTGAAACAAATCCAAGCTGTACCATATGCTTGTGTGGTGCTCATCTCGCTCATGGACCTATGTGAGGAAACTGGTCCGATGAGGAAACCTTTCATCCTGGTCCTTGAACAGACACATCATGACGGGCATCTCACTCCCTCTTTAGGGATCTTCTTACGTGAAGCGAGTATCAACATATTGTGTTATACCTACCCAGGTATGCACAAAATAATCGTTGTACAGTGATACCTTGACATACAAGTGTTCCAACATATGAGCATTCTGAGGTACGAGCCAGCTTCCAAGCAAAATTTTTCACTAAGATACGAGCATGCTTACAAATGCTAACACTAGGTGGCCGATCGCTTGGGAGTGCTCCAAGCCTGCATCACTCTTCATTTCATGGGATTGTCGACTTCAGCATCTCCCACGTTGTGTTTGCGTTACTGTATTTGCTTGATTTTATGTACATATTTGTGAACTTCTTCATAAGTGATGGGTCATAAGAAAGGGTGTGGTAACGTTGGCTATGAGAAAAAAAAAACATATGATTATAGAGGTGTTATCAGTTGTCAGACATATTTCAGCATTAGGAGGCTCTGTGATGGATTCAATAGAGCCTGAATCCCTGGGTCTACCATATGCTCATTGAGTATGTGATCGGCACGTTGATACACTGACCCTAGAGCAGGGGAGGCAATATTTCTTTAGTATTTTCTTGTCGCAATGGATTCCCTTTGTTAACCATCTACTAGAAAGTTCTTGACCACACAGCACTTGCCTGAAAATTGGATTTTTCAATATTAAACTTACCCGATAATCATGTAGCTGTCAACTCCGTTGCCCGACAGAATTCTACGGGAGGGATACGCCAGCTATCACTATACTAGAAGGGGGTGTACTCACCAGCGCCACCTGTGGCCAGGTACTGCAGTACTTCTTGTTGACACCACCTCACTTTTTCTTCTGTCGTGCTTCCGGCAAGACATTCTGGATACGCTTATGATCTTGGAGTATTGTTCACGGCTTTTGGTGAAGTATTTCTCTCAGATTTCGGCTGTCGCTATACTGGAAAACTTCTATATTAGCTTAGATAGCTTTTATTTAGTTCTGATTAATGGTTAACGATCTTTTTGCTTGATTTGGAATCCCCCTTGGCTAACTCTTTGATTAAAGATGTCTGACATTTCACAAGCCCCACCCCATAGACGATGTAGGTCTTGTAATAGGCGTATTCCGAAGGCCTCGGTAGATCCTCACACTGCTTGTTCTGACTGTAGGGAAAGACCCTGTCAGTTGGAAGATCGATGTGAGGAATGCGCCGGACTTTCGGAACTTGACTTTGTCCGATTCTTGAAATATTCAACCAAGTTAGAGAGAGAGAGAGTTAGGAGGAGTTCTTCTCGCTCTTCACTTTTTTCCTCACCTCATGATCCCCTACCTTTTCCTCCCCCTGTAGTGGCTACCCCCGAACCTACTATTTGCCCTCAACCTGATATGTCTGTTGTTTTGCGTGCCATTCAGGCTTTAGGTGACAAAGTGGAATCGGTGGTTAGTGATCATAAGTCTCTTATGGCCGAAGTCAAGGAACTTAAGGTCAAAAGTGCAGTGGGAGGTAATAGTGCCAGTGCTGTGACAAGTGCTAGTGTCAGTGCAGTGCCAAGTGCTAGTGTCAGTGTCAGTGTGGTGCGTGAGGGTACTTCTGTGCGTGCCAGTCGTCCTCCCAGTCCGGGACCTCTTGCAAGCTCCCAAGCCCAGGGGAGAAGCAATGTCGAAGGGCAAAAGGGTTCGGCAGGCCTTGATCGGCGCACAGAAGTATCCTCGGTGGTTGCGGGCGTGTCTTACAGAGACCGTCACTCCCACCCGCAGACGATTGAGCCCGTCTTTTACTCGTCTGCTGAAGAATTGTCAGGGAGAAAACGCTGGACTCAGGTCTCAAGACCTCTCAAACGCAAAGTCCAGACCTCAAGAGCTCTACAACCTGGCTGCAGTCATTGGATTAGCTCTGACTCTCCGCAGTCATCAGGTGACTGCACACCTCCTAAGAGGGGTAAGGTGCTGCCGCAACAGACCTCATCTTCTGTTAAGGCTTTGCCTCAGCAGACCTTAGTGTCTGCCGACCCCAAGTTGACTTTACTGCAGTCCATGCAGTCACAGCTTGCGGTCTTAATGCGTGAGTGTCAGGCTGAGAAGGTTACACCTCCTCCTGCGATCGCTCCGCCTAACCGCAGTCCAGTCTGCCAGGCGTACGATGTTGAGGCTCCTCAGGATTCCTTACCGCGTACTGAGTTGCCAGTTTCCAGCGGTGTGCAGCAACCTCCGCCTTCCTTAAGGCAACCTCAGCAAGGGGAACAGGAAGCTTATGCCTTACTTCCTCCGCTTCCGCTTGCGGTTCCACCAGTGAGGCAACACTCTCTTGAGGTACGACAACCTCTTCCATCCATGAGGCAGACACCTCAGCTCTCGCTGCAGCGACCTCAACCCTCCTCAAGGCGAGAGCCTCAACACTTTAGCCTTGCGCCTCAGGAACCTCAACTCGCGAGACAAGAACTGCGTTCTGCGCAGCCGCTACCTCAACTCTCGCAGCTCACACCTCAGGAACCTCAACTCGTTCCTCAGGAACCTGCTACTGCGCATCCGCTACCCTTACAGCAAGCGCAACTCTTGAGTCAAGACACTCATGCCAAGAGTCAGCCTCCTCAACCCATGCGCCTACCTTCCGCTACTCTTTTTGACCAGCCTTTGCAGCCTGAACCTCAGGTTTTAACTCATCAACAGAGACTTGAGGATGAAACCACAAGCGTTTTTGCACCCGCTTGTTCAGATTCTGCTGTTCAGCATACCACTGTTCCATTACCTCTCACTTCGCTACACTCTGGTGATGAGGTTTCTGATGAGGAAGCTGCGCACCTGGATCCCTCATCAGACGTGGAAGAATCCAAGTCTTCTCCTCCTCCTATTGACTTTCGTAAGGTCCTGGCTCTTTTCAGAGAGGTATACCCGGACCATTTTGTCTCTGCTACCCCCCGCTCTCCGCCATCTGAGTTTTCGCTGGGCATGCAGCCTGTCAAGTCAACATATACTAAGCTCGTCTTTGCAAGGTCCTCTAAGAGGGCTTTAAGAATTTTAGGGGAGTGGTTGCAGTCTAAGCAGCAACTAGGGAAGACTTCCTTTATGTTCCCACCGACTAAGCTCACTTCTAAAGCGGGCGTATGGTATGCCACAGGAGAGGAACCAGGCTTGGGAGTACCTGCCTCTGCCCAGGCTGACTTCTCAAGTTTGGTCGACTCTCCTCGTAGAACAGCAATGAGGCGCTCTAAGGTTTGCTGGACCTTCTCCGATCTAGACCACTTACTAAAGGGTGTATTTCGTGCCTTTGAGATGTTCAATTTTCTAGACTGGTGCCTGGGGGCCCTTAGCAAGAAGACCTCCCCTGCGGACAAAGACTCGGCCATGCTTTTAATGTCCTGCATGGATAAAGCTATTAGGGATGGATCTGGCGAGCTTGCTTCAATGTTTGTGTCAGGAGTTCTTAAGAAAAGGGAGCAACTTTGTACCTTCCTTTCTTCCAGCATCACACCTTGTCAAAGGTCTCAACTCCTTTTCGCTCCGCTTTCTAAGTTCTTGTTTCCCGAAGAACTTATCAAGGACTTGTCTGCGGCCATGATTCAGAAAGACACTCATGATCTTGTGGCCTCTTCAGCTCGTAAGACTAAGGTTGCTCCCTCAGTCCCCAGGACTTACCGCACCCCAGTGGCTGATACGCCTGCTACGAGGTTTATTCCGCCCTTTCGTGGTAGAGCCCCCAGCCGAGGAAGCTCCCGTCCAGACTCTTCCAGGAGCAAGTCTAGGAAAGGTTCCAAGACTTCTAAAGGCAAACACTGACTCTCCTCCTCTCCAGACAGCAGTAGGAGCCAGACTCAAGATCTTCTGGCAAGCTTGGGAAAAGAGAGGTGCAGACGCCCAGTCTGTCAGGTGGCTGAGGGAGGGTTACAGGATACCATTCTGCCGCAAACCCCCTCTGACCACTTCTCCCATCAACCTCTCTCCCAACTACAAGGAGAAGGACAAGAGGCTAGCGTTGCACCAGGAGGTGTCGCTCCTGTTACAGAAGAAGGCAGTGGTTATAGTCCGGGACCATCAATCCCCGGGCTTCTACAACCGTCTCTTTCTGGTGGCCAAGAAGACAGGAGGTTGGAGACCGGTGCTGGACGTCAGCGCGCTCAATGCTTATGTCACCAAGCAGACGTTCACTATGGAGACGACGAAGTCGGTCCTAGCAGCGGTCAGGCAGGAGGACTGGATGGTCTCGTTGGATCTGAAAGACGCATACTTTCACGTTCCTATTCATCCAGACTCCCAACCTTTCCTGAGATTCGTTTTTGGAAAGGTTGTGTACCAATTCCAAGCCCTGTGTTTTGGCCTAAGCACAGCTCCTATGGTGTTTACGCTTCTGATGAGGAACATTGCAAAATTCCTCCACTTATCCGACATCAGAGCCTCCCTTTACTTAGACGACTGGCTGTTGAGAGCCTCCACGAGTCGTCGCTGTCTGGAGAGTCTCAACTGGACTTTGGACTTGATCAAGGAACTGGGTCTGTTAGTCAACTTCGAAAAGTCCCAGCTCATTCCCTCCCAATCCATTGTTTACCTGGGAATGGAGATTCGGAGTCAGGATTTTCGGGCTTTTCCATCGGCCCCAAGGATAAGCCAAGCCCTAGATTGCATCCTGAGCATGCTGAAGAGGAGCAGTTGCTCGGTGAGACAGTGGATGAGTCTCACAGGGACCCTGTCATCGTTAGCCCTGTTCGTCGAGTTAGGGAGACTCCACCTCCGCCCTCTTCAATTCCATCTAGCAGCTCATTGGGACAAGGATTTGACGCTCGAAGCAGTCTCTATCCCGGTCACCAAAGAGATGAAGACCACTCTCTTGTGGTGGAAGACCAACCTCCTTCTCAAGGAGGGCCTATCGTTAGCGATTCAGACCCCCAATCTTCATCTCTTCTCGGATGCATCAGACTCGGGCTGGGGCGCGACCTTGAACGGACAGGAATGCTCGGGAACGTGGAACAAGGAACAGATAACGCTCCACATCAACTGCAAGGAGCTCCTGGCAGTTCATTTGGCCCTATTGAACTTCAAGTCCCTCCTGCTAGGCAAGGTGGTGGAGGTGAACTCCGACAACACCACAGCCTTGGCTTACATCTCCAAGCAGGGAGGGACCCATTCGAGGAACCTGTACGAGATCGCAAGGGACCTCCTCATTTGGTCAAGAAGTCTAAACCTCACCCTAGTAACGAGGTTCATTCAGGGCAACATGAACGTCTCAGCAGATCGCCTAAGCAGAAAAGATCAGGTCATCCCCACGGAATGGACCCTCCACAAGAGCGTGTGCAACAGAATTTGGACCTTGTGGGGTCAGCCTACAATAGATCTGTTTGCCACCTCCATGACCAAGAGGCTTCCTTTGTACTGGTCCCCAGTTCCAGACCCAGCAGCAGTTCATGTGGATGCTTTTCTGCTGAATTGGTCCCATCTCGACCTTTACGCATTCCCACCGTTCAAGATCATCAACAGAGTCATTCAAAAGTTCATCTCGCACGAAGGGACACGGCTGACGCTGGTTGCTCCCCTTTGGCCTGCAAGAGAATGGTTCACAGAGGTACTACAATGGCTGGTCGACGTCCCCAGGACTCTTCCTCTAAGAGTGGACCTTCTACGTCAACCTCACGTAGACAAGTTGCACCCAAACCTCCACGCTCTTCGGCTGACTGCCTTCAGACTGTCGAAAGATTCGCTAGAGCTAGAGGCTTTTCGAAGGAGGCAGCCAGTGCGATTGCCAGAGCAAGGAGGGTATCCACTCGTAGAGTCTACCAATCCAAGTGGGAAGTCTTCCGGAACTGGTGTAGAGCCAATGCAGTTTCATTTACCAATACCTCTGTAACCCAAATAGCTGACTTCCTATTACATCTAAGGAATGAGAGATCCCTTTCGGCTCCTACGATTAAAGGGTACAGGAGTATGTTGGCTTCAGTTCTCCGCCACAGAGGTTTGGACCTTTCTTCCAACAAGGACCTTCAAGACATCCTTAAGTCTTTTGAGACTTCTAAAGAACGTCGTTTACCCACTCCAGGCTGGAATCTAGACGTAGTCTTAAGGTTCCTTATGTCGCCTAGGTTCGAACCTCTCCAGTCAGCTTCCTTCAAGGACCTTACCCTCAAGACTCTTTTCCTCGTCTGCCTTGCAACAGCTAAAAGAGTCAGTGAGGTTCATGCCTTCAGCAAGAACATTGGGTTCACATCCGAATCTGCAACATGTTCTTTACAGCTCGGATTTTTAGCTAAGAATGAACTTCCTTCACGTCCTTGGCCTAGATCGTTTGAAATTCCTAGCCTTTCCAACATGGTAGGTAACGAGCTAGAAAGAGTTCTTTGCCCTGTCAGAGCTCTGAAATATTATCTTAATAGGTCAAAACCTATACGAGGACAGTCAGAAGCCTTATGGTGTGCAATCAAGAAACCTTCGATGCCCATGTCCAAAAACGGGGTTTCGTATTATATAAGGCTTCTGATTAGAGAAGCCCATTCTCACATGAAGGAGGAAGACCTTGCTTTGCTGAAGGTAAGGACCCACGAAGTGAGAGCCGTAGCCACTTTGATGGCCTTTAATAAGAACCGTTCTCTGCAGAGCATAATGGATGCAACTTATTGGAGGAGCAAGTCAGTGTTTGCATCATTTTATCTTAAAGATGTCCAGTCTCTTTACGAGAACTGCTACACCCTGGGACCATTCGTAGCAGCGAGTGCAGTAGTAGGTGAGGGCTCAGCCACTACATTCCCTTAATCCCATAACCTTTTTAACCTTTCTCTTGAATGCTTTTATTGTTGTTTTTATGGTTGTTACGGTAGGCTAAGAAGCCTTCCGCATCCTTTTGATTTGGCGGGTGGTCAATTCATTCTTGAGAAGCGCCTGGGTTAGAGGTTGTGTAGAGGTCCTTTAGTAGGGGTTGCAGCCCTATATACTTTAGCACCTTAGAGTTGATTCAGCCTCCTAAGAGGAACGCTGCGCTCAGTAAGGAAGACGAACTTAATAAAGGCAGAGTAACGGTTCAAGTCGACTTCCTTACCAGGTACTTATTATTTCATTGTTATTCTGAAATAACTGATTATATGAAATACGGGATACTTAGCTATCCTTTAGTCATGTACACTGGTTTTCACCCACCCCCCTGGGTGTGAATCAGCTACATGATTATCGGGTAAGTTTAATATTGAAAAATGTTATTTTCATTAGTAAAATAAATTTTTGAATATACTTACCCGATAATCATGATTTAATTGACCCGCCCTTCCTCCCCATAGAGAACCAGTGGACCGAGGAAAAAGTGAGGTGGTGTCAACAAGAAGTACTGCAGTACCTGGCCACAGGTGGCGCTGGTGAGTACACCCCCTTCTAGTATAGTGATAGCTGGCGTATCCCTCCCGTAGAATTCTGTCGGGCAACGGAGTTGACAGCTACATGATTATCGGGTAAGTATATTCAAAAATTTATTTTACTAATGAAAATAACATTTTTCTTGATCAAACTCTTATTCGAATAAAATGGAATCAATTCAAGGGAATGCACCATATTTGATTTGTGGAGTTAAGATGCCTGAATATCCTCTATCAAAGAATTCTGTCTTTTCTTATTGAGAACCTAGTTAATGAAGCACATGAAGAGTGGGATGCAGAATCTATTCCCATAAATTATCCTTGGAAAACGTCCTTGCTGCACCTCAATATGCCAAGTATTATTTGAGAAAAGTTCGATTTATGGTATGTGGTGTGCATGAAATATCACAGGAGGTTGGGCTCGAGATAATATGCAATGGAAGATGAAATATCATTAGAAGGAGAAAAGATTAATACAGGGTCTTTAGAATTAGACTTTAATGAAAGATTGAAGAAAACAAATCAGACAATGGCTAGGTTAAGTGAAATTTGAAAATCAAATCACCTGAAATTGCATATAAAGATCAGGTTATATATCAGTTTAGTGGTGTAATGAGGAAATTCAGATCTTTGATTATTTCCTAAATGAAATTCTTTTTTTATGAATGATCTCATAAAAGAAAAAGAAAGATCTCTAATTGTTCCAAAAGAAAGTCAAGGCAAGTGTGGAATAGTATTGAATTTACAAGGTGAGTTTTATCTTGTTATTTTTTTTTAAAATATTTAACTTTAAAAGTATTTAGTAGTTTTATCATCCATCTACCTGCCAATGAGTCCAATAGTCAGTGGAGTGATTCTGAGCTAAGTTATCAAATTAAACAAAATTTTAATGATGAAATCTATTGTCTTTATATCCAAGTCATATTCCAACCCCCCACCTCTTAATTTAAAGTTGTTTGAAAGGATTTTTTTTTAGTTAATTCAGGTCTTTCATGACCTCTGTGACATCACACACTGAGCTTGTTTGCTTTTTGCAATCTGTGTGGCACAGCTTCTTAATATGAGTGCGATTTCATGCTGGCTGGTTCTCCATATGGGTTGGCGATAAGGAAGAGAGAAAAATACAATTTTGTTTTCATTTTGAAGGTTGAGAAACTAAAATTTTTTAAATGAAAAGCATTATGAATGACTTGCATGTATTGATGTACAGTACTATATTTAATTTTATTTTATGAATTGTGTTTTTCCTGGCCTAGAAATGAACCAAAATTGAAAGGTTTGATGACCACAAAATTACATTTGAGAATATTTTGCTGGAGTGAAGTTGTACATATATATGAAATTTAGAAGCACTGTGCCATTCCTAGATGTGTTATGGTTTTTCAATTTTATCTTTTTATGTTATGATTTCAGTTGAAATTATATACAATATACCATACTTTCGAATAATTTATCTTGGGAAGTGCAGTAGTGACTCATTCATTTTCTTTTTCATAGGCGAGAGCAAGAGGAGAAGGATTTTGAGTTTGCAACAAAGATTGACCAAGAAATGCGCAATGAGTTTGGCGGGTGAGTACAAAACAGTTTTTTGTGTGATTACTTAAACACATTGCTGGAACTTTCCTCTGATCTGCACTTACAGGTCGGAGATCGGGTGCAGTTAATTCCAAATATGGTAACAAACACACGTCTATGTTAAGTGTACCCTAAAATCCCAGGTTAGCTTTGCAATACTTTCTTCTTAGTGGAGGTAAAAATTAATGTAATAAAACTTATAAAATTCACAGGAGAGATGTTAAAACAGTTTTGCTCTTCACTTGAAGTCAATCAAATTAAATTATTTGTTCCTACACGTGATGCAAACTTGAGACCTTTAATAGGAGTATGATGTCAGCGAAACTGAAATGACCGTTTAGACTTTTCATGAGCTAAACATAGTTGGTCACTGGGTATGTCCTGCTCACCCGATAGGTAGAGCAACCTTCACTTGTTCCCATATTAAGAAACCTTCCGCTATTTATGTTGGACATTACTTCGAAGGAGCTGGAAGGCAGTCATTAGATTTAAAGTGCGAAGTGGCAACACTACCCAACCACTAATAGTGGGTAGGTAAGGGTTGGTTGGGGCTACCCAGCCACCTATAGGCAATCTACTCACGGTTCAATGGACCACGTCACTTTTTACTTTTGGCTGGTAGAGAGTGGACGTCTCCTCTCTCTCCCTTCAAGGCTTAGCCATTTACCACTATTGCTTTACGCTTATTCTTTTCTTTACAGGTATGACTTGTGTTTTTATGCGACGCTCCATTCCAGAGTAATGTGGCGGTTTCAGATGTCGACTTTTATTCTGCGAGTTATGGCAAGGATTCCCCGAAGGGGTCTTTTCTATCTCCTTGGAGGGGAGAAAATTTTGATTCTCTTTATTTTTTCCTCAGCATTTCATGATGACATCGGGTTGCGAAGTCGGTGGCTGTAGCTGCGGCTGATATCTTAGCCGTCGACTATGTATACCTCCCGTTCGGCCTTCCTTCGTCTTCTGCTGACGGCAAGTCTTCTCGCCTTCTGCCGATCTCGTCGTCTCCCAACATTCCACAATTTTTTCTCTCTCCCTACAGGCAATGTTTCAGCTCGCATATGCAGCTCTGCCTGTTGAGGATTGCGAGATCAAGGACGATTGTCAACTCACGGTTTGCTTGACAATTGCTGGATCGACAGACTTTCCTTCTGTTTTGTGATTGGAGGAGCGGGACTCATCATTTCGTCTTCATGGTCAGTCAGGATGTCGTTTGCGACCATCCAATGATGAGTTCAGAATTTATTCTGGTCAATGATCGCAGGGGCTAGACTCATCACCTCGTCTTCCTGAGTGGTCAGATTGTCGTTCGCGACAATCAGATGTTTGACACCCATTAGGGCGTCTTTTGTGACGATCAATGATCACCACAGAGATCACAACGATCACGGGATCGTAGGTTATCGGGATCTAAACATTCTTCTTCTGGAAGACAAACTCCAGTTCGGTTTCTCCTTCGGGGGATTATTCCGGCAGGATTCCCGTTAGGAAAATTCCTACGGGGACAACTCAGAGTTAAGCCTTGGCTATTTCTCTAGCAACACTTTATGTTAACCTTTATTTGAGATAGAACTCGTTGAAGGGTGACATAGTGCTGCTCAGAGGTTCTCCTTCAGGTGTAAGATATTCCCCTTCCGAGGGAGAGTCTTTACACAACCTTTGTGCGGGGTTGCGCTCACGCTCAAGATTTTGAATTACAGTATACACTCAGTCACGAGCTCATGACGATCGTCGTCTCCGCTCTCATTAGCGCCTACGCTAAACACGTGTGATCGCGAGCGAGATAATCACGATCACGCTCACGATAGTGAGTTACAATCGGTTACGAGCGAAACGCTTGTGACCACGATTGTGACACTAGTCTATCCTCAGTTTTTGAGAACTCTTGCTTTCATGAGCGAGACATTCACGGTTGAAAGCGAGACTCTCGTGACCATGATTGTGACTCCAGTCTCTACAACCCTTAATGACGTTCACGTTAGCGCAAGCAAGATGCTCCCAATCGTCCTCGCGCTTATGAGCATGGATTACACGCTCTCATAACTGCAAGAACGACGCTCGTGACCGCGATTTTTGGTGTCTTGTGGTCACGATCACAAGCTAAACACTCGTGATCACTACCTGGACGTTCACGATCGTTAGTTACATGCTCAAGCACGACGCTCGTGATTGCAATCACGATTGTCTTGTGCCCATGATCGCGAGCTAGACACTCGTGATGACGTTAGAGACACTCACGATCGCACGCTCGCAGTTGCGAGCGAATGCTTGTGACCGTGATCGGGGTCACGATGCTCTCGGATCATGAGTTACACTCGTGGTCACGAGCAAGACTCTCGTGATCATGATCGCGAGCATCTTGCGGTAAAGACCACGAGCTACACTCTCGTGATCACGAACAAGACGCTTGCAATCGCGAGCTAGACGCTCACGATGAGCCGGTATCCCAGGCTAGACGCTCTCGAACAAGAACTAAAAGCTCAAATACAGGTAGTCCTAGACTTACGAAGTATGCATCTTATGAGTGTTTGACTACGACTTTTTTTCAGGGTAATGACGTCACAAGTCTATAGGAAATAGTACGCTAATAGGACAGATATTTCCTTGGCAATAATCTACTTTCTTGTATAAAAAATAAACAGATTTATGTTGCTAAATTATTATTTTCTATTTGTTGATGATATACAGTATCCATTTTCAGTAAAAAGTACATTAAGAAAAGTGTTAATATACTGGTGATGTTATACTACTAGCGGAAAGCGACCAGGCAATGCAGTGCTTTCCTTCCAAAGGGCTAACGATTATATTAGTACTGTATTCCCATTATCGAAACATCAAGTAACGATGCAAAGGATTTTGTGGGTCTGTATTGGTTGTCATGAGTACTATGTAGCATAAATTTGACTACGCTAGTTTTATTTAATCTTTGATAATAAATCGATATTTATCTGAAAAAAGTACACAAATAGGGCAAATACTCTACGCTAGTTTTATTTAATCTTTGATATTAGATCGATATTTATCTAAGAAAAAGTACACTTATAGGATAAATATTTTCTTAAAAATATATTTCCTTTTACATTAGGAAAATGGAATACTTTTGCTTGTTAAGTTAGTATTTTCTTTCATTTCTTGCCAGAAAAAGAAAAGGGATTTATATATTTTGCAAGTCATTCTTTGTAGTTTACGTCAAGTGTCTTGTGACGTTATATTTCTTGCGGAAGCGCGCTAGCAAAACGAATGGTTTCCTTTCAGTGTGTTACCGGGTAATCTTATTTCAGTATTCCCATCATCGAAACAGCGAGTAATGATATCAAGTGCTTTAGGGATTGGTATCAGTAGTTATGAAAAAAGAACAACTTATTGTAAATTTTAGATAAATAGTCTGATGATGTCATATTTCTGTGGAAGGCGAGTGGCAAATCAAGTGATGCGTTACTATTCCCATAATTGAAGCATCTAGTAATGATACAAAGAATTTCTAATAATGTCCAAATAAATATGAAGATTTAACAGTGAATTAAAAATCAAAAGAGAGAGAGAATGATTGATTGATTGAAATACTCAAGAAATTGAAAAAAAGAATATAACCATGCATTAATAAATCAATATTAAACACAATAATGTCTAATGAAATATAAATGCTTAATATTGAACTAGAAATTAAATACTTTATGAAGATTTAAAAATTAACTACCAGTATGCAACTGCGAGAGTGAGCACACACACGAACAGAGAAAGAGACAGAATGATTTCGCAAGATAACTAATAATAATGGCTAAAACGAACTCTATGGAAACTGTGATTTCCTGTAACATATCGTCGATGATGCAATATTCATCATGAAGATATTTAGAATAAGTTAAGAAATTATATAAAAAGTACGTCGTTCGTATGTATGCTATCTTTTGATACGGTAGCTAGCGGGACTTCCAGATCAGCTGATAGTAACCAAAGGTAAACAAAATATTAAGTAATATTTTATTGGTAAAATGCTTCTAAAATTGAAAAATAGAATACAAAACTGCATTAATAGAGCATATGATATCCCATGAAACAAGAAAATAAAATAATGATAAACAGTAAGAAAATATTGATAGAATTTGACATAGATGATTGCCGAATCATGACGCATCATAAATCTATAGAAACTTCACTTTTATTTCGACATGCTTCGAAATCGGCTTACGACTTGTCTTTCGGGTCTTATATTTGCGAAAGTCAACGACTACCTGTGAAGAGGTATAAGCTCACAATCACAAGATCAATGCTCGCGATCACGAACTAGACGCTCGCGATCGAGAGCATGAGCAAGACGCTCACGATAATGGGCATAAGCTAGACACTAAATACGAGCTGACGTTCATGTTTATGAACTAGATACTCACAATCATGAGCTACATACTTACGACCATGATCTAGTTACTCACAAGCTCTCAGCGCTTACGATCGCAATCATGAACTAGATGCTGACGCTCACGACTGAAACGCTCATGCTTTCGTGCGAAACATGCGCTCGTGCCGGAAGCTCTCAAGTGAGATGCTCATGCTTTTAGGCGAGACGCTTAGGCTCTCGAGCGAAACTCGTGCAGGACGCTCGCAATCTTAGCTCTCGTACGGGAGCAAGACGCTCATACTCATGTGCGAGATGCTCGCACTCATAAGCAAGAAGCTCACGTGGGAGACACACTCGTGAACTTGACTCTCACGAGTGTGGGGGATTGTTGCCAATTGGAAGATGTTCTGTTGCAAGCTCTAGAAAATGATGGAGTACCTGGAAATGTTGATAGACACAGTAGCAAGTCTTTCTGACCGACTATTGTATCAACAGACTCGATAAGGTTGTGCGATCCTTTCTTTTAGTTCGTTTCCCGGCAAGTTGGTGGCAGTGTTTTTTATGACATCTCTCGTTGTTGGAGGAACTAGTTTCCCATGGGCAATTACACCCTGAATTTACTACAGTGGTGTCTGAAGCACAACTGGTCAGCTGTTACTGATCCTCCCCACTCCTTGGCTCCACTAAACCCAGTAGTGAGGGAGGATCTAAAATGGTGGTTGAATTATGAAAACCTAGAGTTCCCCGCTTCTCCGGAGATAATTTTGTTTACAGACTCACCAAAGAACAGGTGAGATGAGCACCTGAGGGGCAACACTGCCTCAGGATTAGGGTCGGAAGAAGAGAAGGATCTGCATATCAGCCTTCTCAACCTGTGCTTTTAGCCTTGCAAGCTTTCCAACAGAGTTTGATAGGGCATTGATGAACGTCAACACTACCGTAGTGGCCTACATCAACAAGCAGGACCTCTGCAAGTTGGCAAGGAAGATATACACACTTTGGTGTTTGATCACGCTGTGAAGCTGTTACCAAGACACATTCTAGGCAAGAGAAATATATTATCAAACTATTTCAGCTGGTGGTGGTAGGTAGTAGGGGTTGAGGGGTCTAGTAGTAGCATAAAGGTTTCTTGACCTTTGGCATTCCTAATGATTGACTTGTTTGCAACAAACGTGAACAAGACAGTATATTGTTCTCCAGTTCCAATCTAGGTTGCAGCAATAAAGGATGCATTCAAACATCCCTTGAGCATGCTAGATGCTTATACTTTAGTGCCTTTCTTTTTGATTCAGCGGGTCATCAACAGTGTTGGAGACTCCGAACGTTAGGATGACCCTAATGGCTTTCAAGTGGCCACACGCCGAATGGTTTACTGATCTGCTGATGCTCCTTGTCGAGATACGGAGAGAACTACACCAGTGGGCCTAACCTCCTCTGTCAGCCCCACCTGTAGAGATTCCACAACTCTATAGCATCCCTGTTGCTTCATGTGTGGCCATTATTCAATATCTCTGAGCTAAAGGCTTTTTGCACGGCGCTAAGTAAATTTCTGGGTACCTTCTCAGATTCTCTACAGCAGTCTAGCAGTGTTTTTGTGATTGGTGTCTTAAGCAGGATATTTCACCAGTCAGAGCCCCTCTCCAAATAATTAATAATTTTCTTGTCTTTCTTTGCCAGGATAAACACCTCTCAGTCACTGCGGTAAAGGGCTATTGCTTGGCCCTGAGCCAGATTCTCAGATTGATAGGCTTTGACATGTTTACATTGGTCAAAAACTGTCCTTACTCATGAGGAGCTTTGAACAGTTGTCTTCTAAAGGATCTAGACCTCCTGAATGGGTTTGAAGGTCCTTGGTTTCTCTCAACAAAGACCTTACGAACCTGTGTAGGAAGCTTCAGAATGTAATCTGCAACTAAAGACCGAGTTTCCTGCTTGCCCTGGTCTCGGCAAAAAGGGTCTGTGAGTTACATGACATTTCACGTACTCTTGGTCATGCTGAGGTTTGGAAGAGGTCTCTTTTTTTTTTTTATTGTTCCACAGTTCGGTGCAAACCGGATTTATTACTTTAGGAGTCTTAAAATTAGTAACATATTTCAATAGCATTTGGTAAGCTTTTATAAACATTTGGTAACTCAACTAAAGAGTATATATGTTTTTAATAAACTATGAATTTTGCAACTTTAGGATTTTAAGTAGCTATTCCATTTT
>NC_090764.1:17425784-17428284 GCF_036898095.1 Palaemon carinicauda
ACACACACAAAAGGATGTTAAGAAAAATTAAAAACTTATCTTTACACAAGGAAACAAGCACACAGCCACACACACAGAAACACACGCCCACACACACACACACACATAAACACACACACACACACACATATATATATATATATATATATATATATATATATATATATATATATATACTTGTACGTGTGAATGTGTGTTTGCCTGTATGCGTATCATAATGCACACATTTACATAATAAAGTCGATATTCGATTATAAAGGATACCAATTAATGCTCGCTTCTGAACTTAGTTATTGTAACCACATTTAATTTTCACCTCACTTCACTGTCAATCATATTCCTATTTAATTCACAACGATGGTCCCATCATATTGGGATGATTGTGATCGAACCGATCATTATCAAGCCACAAATGACGAATGAAATTGACCATTGCAAAACGAACGTTAACATGCCACTGGTCTAAAGGTATTTGTATATGTGTAACGCCTCATCTCTCTCTCTCTCTCTCTCTCTCTCTCTCTCTCTCTCTCTGTGTACAGTAATGCATTCATCTGACAAGCTAAGAATCCACGTTCGAATTTCGGACTGTTTATCTAAGCAGAAAATTTAGTACATATATGTTAGCTAAGGGTTTCAGGACGCAGCGAGAGAGAGAGAGAGAGAGAGAGAGAGAGAGAGAGAGAGAGAGAGAGAGCAGACCTTAGTTTTATCTTGGCCATAACTCATGTATCACATAAAAGGGGAGGGCCATGAAGTAATCTTCATCTCTCGAGGGGAAAAATATTTGCAGGCTATTAGAATCTCTCTCTCTCTCTCTCTCTCTCTCTCTCTCTCTCTCTCTCTCAACACACTAACACACAAGTTCAACCCTTCTCACTCCCCACCCCCTTACCCAACGAACAGGGAGTGTTTAAGTTTATCAATACCATTGTGCGTACCTGGAATATTATATATATATATATATATATATATATATATGTGTGTGTGTGTGGAACACTTTAGTGAGGTTATTAATAGGACTTATGAAGGGAATAATTTAATTGATATACGTGAAGCTGATGAAGACCTTGATGTGGCCATGAATGAATTCAGTGTGTTTGAAGTCGAATCTATCCTCAAAACATTAAAGAGATGGAAAACCCCTGGATACGATGGAATGACTGCCGAGATGATACTGGCCAAATTGAAGTGACTCCCAGAATACTTACAAGATTATTTTGTAGAATGTGGCATGAAGAGGCAAAACCTGATGAATGGGAGTTAGGAGTGCTGGTGAAAATAGCTAAAAAGGGAGACCTGACTGATTGCAAGAATTACAGAGGTATAACACTTACGTCAGTTGTTATGAAAATATTTAGTATGCTTATTCTTAAGAGACTGGAGAGAAAGATTGATAAAAAGCTGAGAGATGAACAAGCAGGATTTTTTATTTTGAGACATGTTGTACAGCAATGCGTAGAATATAGAAATCCCCTTTTGATGGTATTTGTGGACTATGAAAACCCCTTGATAGTGTGCACCAGCTAATTTTGTGGAGAGTCCTGCATTATTATGGAATTCCTCTTAAATGTGAAAATTGATAAAGTCTGTTCATGAGCATAGCAAGTGGAAAGTTAATGTTAATGGAGTCTTATCAAGTGAGTTTCCAGTGAACATCGGAGTACTCCAAGGGAATGCGTTGTCACCTAGGTTGTTTATCCTCTTTATGACTTTGTAATGTGTAGAGCAGTCAGAGATGGTGGAGAAGGATTGGACTGGATTGATGATAGGAATTTAGCAGACCTAGAGTATGCTGATGATGGTGTCCTTAGCAGAATACCACAGGATTTGCAATGCTTGCTTACCAGAATGCAAGAAATATCACACGAGATGGGGCTGAAGATATATAGAAGAAAGACAGAGATGATGAGAACGGAGTATGCAATGGAAGATGAAATATCATTGAAAGGAGAAAGGATTAATGCGGTAGAATCATTTAAGGAATTAGGAGCAATGATCTCCAATACAGGGTCTTTAGAATTAGAGTTTAGTGGAAGATTGAAAAAAGGAAATCATACAATAGCTAAGTTAAGTAAAATTTGGAAATCAAATCGTCTAACGTTTCACATAAAACTCAGACTATATATCAGTTCAGTGAGATCGGTGTTACTCTATGGACATGAGTCATGGTATGACAATGAAACAATCTCCAATAGATTAGTAGATTTAAGAATAAAGCCCTCAAAAGGATATTGGGAGTTAAATGCCAGGACAGGATTAGAAATGAAACTATAAGAAAGATTACTCGAGTACCATATGTGGATGAGATCATGATGAGGGGTAGATGGAGATGGTTTAGGCACGCTCTTCGCATTCCCCAAGAGAGATTAGTTCACCAAACGTTTAACTGGGCTCCACAAGGCACTAAAAGAATTGGAAGACCTAGGCCTACATGGCTTAGGACTATAAAGCACGAAGTAGGAGATGATGAATGAAGAAGTATAATTAAAAGCTCAAG
>NC_090764.1:17438284-17440784 GCF_036898095.1 Palaemon carinicauda
CATCAAGTATTAAATTCTAATCTCTCTCTCTCTCTCTCTCTCTCTCTCTCTCTTTTACATCTAGTATTAAATTCTAATTTCTCTCTCTCTCTCTCTCTCTCTCTCTCTCTGTTTTACATCAAGTATTAAATTCTAATTTTCTCTCTCTCTCTCTCTCTCATCTCTCTCTCTCTCTCTCTCTCTCTTTCTTTTTACATACAAATAGCAAATACTTGGAATAGACTTCCAGCGGATGTAGTAAACAGTAACACTGTAAACGAGTTCATGAATAAGTTAGACAAGATCATAAGACCCCTCTAAATGCTTAAGCTAAATCGCTATACAAAAGAGCAAATGGAGTCTCCACCGATGAACTAAAACGTCTTTGAGGCATCCAAAATCCTTGTAACTCCTTATAACTCTTATTTTTAAAATATTTTTGCTTTGTGCATATCATGATTATTAATCAAAGAGCTCCTTCAATTACCTTTTTTTTTCTCTCTCATTCAGATTCCACACCACAAGAAATGGAAGATTTTATGAGAATTATATACACTCTCCCTTTCCGCTTTGCATTTCGTTTCAAAAGGTATGAGAAATAGCACTTTAGAGATTTACCATTTCCTTTGGAAGGAGCTCCTCTGGTAAATGAGTAACGTGTCATCTAACGCACATCATGGAAATCTCTTTTCAGAACCACGAAACCACGACTGGTTTCCAGGTTCCATTGCTCTGGCTGGAAGAGGAAAAATATAGTTTTCAATGGCTTGCACCCAGGTGGTAGGAAACCTTTCAACTGGAAGAGAGAGAGAGAGAGAGAGAGAGAGATGAGAGAGAGAGAGAGAGAGAGAGACAAATGCAATATCAGTACAATTTATAATTTGAATTGTTTTCCATAAGAATATAATTTTTCAATGAAGGAAAAAAAACACAGATGTGTTTTCAGAAAATATCTAATTATAGTGAAATATGATTCTACTATACAAAAAGGGCATCCATAATTTTTCTTATGTATGTTACATTAATATCAAACATACCCAGAACGGTGCCTACCTTCTTTCAAGCATTGGTTTATATGTAAGTAAACTTAATGGCAGTATTATGATGTAATATTTGGGATAGTTCTTGACTTCAATAGAATCGGAATTGTCCCTCTTGACCCTCTTTTATATTACCAATATGTTTGACTGAAAAGAAAGGTTCTTCGTCTGGGCCTTTACGAATCATATAACTTTAGTTTTAATATAGAAACCACAATTACTAAAAGGGAAACCTGAACAAAACAGTTAACGAATACCAAAAATACTTTCTTTGTATGTACTACTTAAGGCGTGGTCATTCATTACCAAGGGAACACTATAAATATATGACGATTAGAAAACAATATGAACTAGCGGGGCACTCAGTAAACGCAGACCTCCACCGCGACAGCTCTTTTCTCGACCTTTGACTTGACGTTGACCTTTGACCTTAACATGTATTTATTGGCGTGGATATTCATACACTCAAATATGAACCAAGTTTGAAGTCCCAGTGACAACTATGTCAAAACTTATGGCTGATTACGTGAATTGGACATTTTGCTTAACTGTGACCCTGACCTTTGACATTGACCTTTAGAAATTTAATAATTTCCAGATTTTTACCTGAAAGTTTTTACCTGCAAGTTTCATGATCCTACGATTGAAATTGTGACCAGGAAGCTATTCAAAAAAAAAAAAAAAAAAAAAAATAAATAAATAAAATAAAAAAGGAAAAAAAAAAACAAACAGGGGTAAAACATAACCTCCTTCCAACTTCGTTAGAAGAGGTAATTAACAGGCATAACCAGGTGAAAAAATTTAATAGGTTTCCTTTCTTTACTGCTGTATGAAAGCAAGGCTATCCGATTATGTATATCATAAAACTCTCTCTCTCTCTCTCTCTCTCTCTCTCTCTCTCTCTCTCTCTCTCTCTCTCTCCTTTAAATGTGTTTCTATTTTCAAATTACTACATTTCATATAATTGATATTAAAGTAATGAGTATTGGAACATTGGAATATAGGGGCCTAAATATTCACGTATAATCAAAGTCATTTATATTTACTTGCTACAACAGCAATTTCCTTTTACATTTTACATAAAAAAGGTAAATATTATTCAGACCAAATTGTACATGTTTAAAGCAAGACTACTCATACACACACGAATATATATATATATATATATATATATACATATATATATATATATATATATACATATATACATATATATATATATATATATATATATACATATATAAATATATATATACATATATAAATATATACATATATAAATATATACATATATAAATATATACATATATATATATATATATATATATTTATATATATATATATATATATATATTGTATATATATTGTGTATGTATATTGTATGTATATATATATATATATATATATATATATATATATTTTCTTATGAACCGTCTTAATGGTTCATCAAGTTCTTTAAATTTTAAGACATTCGGGACTGG
>NC_090764.1:17445784-17465784 GCF_036898095.1 Palaemon carinicauda
GTGATGCTTCGCTGGGGGCTTGTAAGTCTGGCGGCACGGAGTAAATTTTCCCACGACGTGACGTATGCGCTGGAGATCATCGGAGGAGGTCGTAGAAGGAAAAAATTCGGCAGGGACGACCAACGGGTCGCCATACACGATTTCGGCTGCCGAGACGTCGAGGGCGTCTTTAGGAGTGGTCCTTAGTCCAAAGAGGACCCAGGGAAGCTGAGTAAACCAGTTGCAATCCTTGCAGCGGGACATCAAAGCTGCTTTGAGGGTGCGATGAAAACGTTCAACCATTCCATTGGCAGCGGGGTTGTAGGCCGTTGTCTGATGTAGGGTGATGCCCAGGAGATTCGCTAATGACGTCCATAATTGAGAGGTGAAAGTTGTTCCCCTGTCAGAAGTAATATGCTCAGGGATACCGAATCTTGAAATCCATCCAGAGAGTAAGGCAGATGTACATGAGGCGGACGTTGCAGTTTCCATGGGAATGGCTTCAGGCCAACGAGTGGAGCGGTCGATGACGGTAAACAGGTAACGATGTCCTTGTGATGTAGGTAGGGGGCCTACAACGACGCTGAGGTTGAGGAAAGGTGCCCACTCCTGAATCCGTGTGTCGATGTACTTTGGAAGTTTGGCAAGAAGTACACGCACGGACCCAATCCTTAGCATCCTTAGAAATGCCGTGCCAAATGAACTTTGCCTTCAGCAGCTGTGCAGTAGAACGGCACGAGGGATGTGAAAGGCCGTGGATGAAATCAAACACCTGTCGGCGCATGGGAGCAGGAATCCAAGGTCGCGGTCTACCAGTACTGACGTCACAGAGGAGGGTGGTGTTGGAGTCTTCGAGGGGAAAATCCTCCCAACGGAGGGACGTGCAGGATGTCCTACAAGCTTGATACTCTGGATCCTGTCGTTGGGCTTCAGCCAGGGCGTTGTAATCCAATCCCAGTTGAACGGCAGCCAACGTGTTTCTTGACAGGGCATCGGCAACGGGATTCATTTTCCCAAGGACATATTGGAGAGTGCAATTGTATTCAGCCACGGCGGAGAGATGTCGGCGTTGACGGGCGGACCAGGCGTCAGACTGTCGAGTGAAGGCGTGGACCAGAGGCATGTGGTCTGTACGAATGACGAAGGGCGTACCTTCTAAGAAATGGCGAAAGTGACGGACAGCCAAGTGCACCGCCAGCAATTCTCGATCGAAGGTAGAATAACCCGATTCTGCCTTGGACAGTTTTCTGCTGAAGAAGGCCAATGGGCGGGGTGAGCCTTTGACCACCTGCTCGAGTACTGCACCAATAGCGACGTCGCTGATATCGGTGGAGAGAAGGAGAGGGGCGTGTGGGATAGGAAAAGTGAGAGCCGCAACAGTTGATAGGGCCTTCTTTGCATTGCAGAAGGCTGCTTCTTGAAGGGGACCCCACTTCAGGTCCTTTGGCTTGCCCTTGAGGGAGGCGTAGAGGGGAGCAAGAGTGGCGGCAATGGCTGGCAGAAAACGGTGATAATAGTTGATCATGCCCAAGAATTCCTGCAGAGCTTTAACGGTCGAGGGCTTGGGGAAATTCTGAACGGCTGCTACCTTCTCAGGGAGGGGATGGACTCCTTCAGGAGTGATACGGTGCCCTAAGAACGACACTTCGTTGGCGCCAAAGGTACACTTGTCGTACCGGACTACAAGGCCGTTTTGTTGCAGGCGGTCGAGCACGATGCGCAGGTGACGGAGGTGTTCCTCTTTTGAGGAGGAGAACACAAGTATGTCGTCCACATAACATACACAGAAAGGGAGGTCCCCTAAGATGCCATCCATGAGACGTTGAAAACGTTGCCCCAGCATTACGAAGGCCAAAACAGGAGTAATTGAAGGTGTATGTGCCAAACGGAGTGGGATGGCGGTCTTGGGGATGTCGTCTGGGTTCATAGGCACCTGATAATACCCCTTCAGGAGGTCGAGCGTAGAGAAAACCTTCGCTTTGTGCCGGTAGGAGGTTACATCGGCAATGTTTGGGAGGGGGTAGTGATCCGGTTCTGTTTGCATGTTCAGGCGCCTGTAATCCCCGCACGGACGGAGGGAGCCGTCTTTCTTCAGAACGATGTGTAAGGGTGACGACCATGGGCTGGAGGCCTTTTGGCAAAGGCCTATTTTCTCCATTTCGGCGAACGTCTGTTTGGCGGCTGCCAATCGTTCTGGAGCCAGACGTCTGAATTTTGCGAAGACTGGGGGTTCCGTCGTCTTGATATGGTGATAAATACCGTGCTTGGCAGGAACCGTGGGCGTTTGGCGAAGTTCTGGACAGAAAACTTCCGGGTACGACGTGAGGAGGTGGGCGTAGGCATCTGTGGGTGCGCTGATGTGGAGAGCGAGGTTATAGAGGGGGCGGGTTGAAGAGGTGTCGACAAGTACGAGTCTGCGTTGACCAATTGTCGGTGGGCGACATCGACCAGAAGGTGAAAATGAGAGAGGAAATCCGCACCGAGGATTGCATTGTGACGTCAGCAACGAGAAATTTCCAATTGAATTTACCGTTTCCGAACGATAATGTGAGGTTCTCGTAACCGTAGGTGGGTATCGCAGATCCGTTGGCAGCTACCAAGCGGACGTCGGCAGATGTAGACAGACTACGTTGTGCCTTGAAGAGTTTCCTTGGCAAAAGAGAACGACAAGCACCCGTGTCTACCAAAAATCGCATGCCCGTTCCTGCATCCTGTAAAAAGAAAAGATTAGAAACATGAGAGGCCACCGCCACAAGCGATGGCCTACTTACACGTATTTTGGCCACTGACAATCTTTGGCACATTTCTTCGCGGTTGCCCCGAATCTGAAGTGGTAGTAGCAAAACTGCGGTCGATGGGAGGTAGTAAGTGGCTGTAGAAGTCGTTCGTTGGGGGCGCGAGCGATTGGTGGGTGGTGGGCGGCTTTGTCGCCGCTTTGGTACGTCACAGGGTAAGCGTGTATGTCCTACGGCATTCATGTCAGCTTCGGTTGACGTTGAATAGGCATCCTCGTCGTCAGGGGTGGAGGCGTTGATGGAGGTCTTGAAGTGGCTGTCCATAAGGGCGTTGGCTTTGGTTATCAAGTCCTTTATGGGTAAACTATCGACATCGGGTATGGCAGCGCGCACAGGTTCAGGTAAACGGCGTATCCAAAGGGCACGGAGTAGGTTCACCTCACGAGGAGAGCCGTCTGCGGCAGGTTGAAGGCGAGCGATACTGGTCTTTTCCCTGAGGGCAAGCGAAGCCCTTTGGTCCCCCAACGGTTGTTGCGAGAGCTGAAAAAGCTTTGCTATACGGGCGGCTGGCGACGGCGAGTACTGCTAGAGAAGGTAGGATTTGAGGTCGTCATACGCTATTGGGGTGTCTCCTTGTTCACAAAGCCAGTCGGATATTTCTGGGAAGGTGTCCTCGGGTATCGCCGCGAGAACATAATCCGCTTTGGTGGTTGAGCGAGTCACGCCCCTGATACGAAACTGGACTTCTGCGCGCTGAAACCAAGCAAACGCCTCTCCGCTGGCAAACGATGAAAGTTTGAATGGAGCGGCCGCAGCACCAACTGCCGTAGAGTCCGACATAGTACCAACGATGAAGGGGCGAGGGGGTGGAGGTGGAAGGCGGTGGGAGCGAGTCGACTTCCGGGGTCACCAATGTGACGGGCTGAGAGAGGAGTTGTGAACTTAAAGGCAGATTGAAAACGACTGAGTTCTTTATTAAGGAACACTCTTCTTTATATACAAAACCTCAAGGCAACAGGACATGACCTGTTCGAGAGACAGATAATGTTACTGAGCAAAACGGAGACATGATCATTCAGGTTCTTTTTAGTGCGAGGGAAGAGCGCAGATACAAGCATAATATATACAAAATAATTATGTACAATTGTGTGACACACGGTTGGTACAATATCAAATAATACACCGAACTAAATACTGTATTCAAATGAGACCAGGAAAAAAATTTATATCGTTTTCATCTCATGAAATCGTGTTATCAGAATGAGGAGGTGATAAGTATATATCAGCACAATTTAAATATGGTAATTATTTCTTCTATAATAGAACGTAATTATTTTGATAGTCAGATATGTTTGACATGTGTTATGAAACAGAAAATCAAATTACGATAAAAATTAACCATCCGTAATTGCTATACCATACTTCAAAAACAAAAGTGATATATATATATATATATATATATATATATATACACAATTCCCTCTCAGCAAGTGAAACAAATGAGCTTCTGGTGTTACATTGGATGCGGGTGGTTAATTCGCCCATGACTGTATTGATCGAAGATGCTCTTGTATGCTTTCTCCCTCTCATTACTATTGCCTTCCTTCCCATCTTAAAGCAGACTGAAGATGATCGATAATTACAAAAGCTTTTTTTTTTAAATTTTTTTTTTCATATTAGCTTATGTCAGTTCTATTGACTTATGGTAGCTCGCAATGTCAATATATATATATATATATATATATATATATATTTTGGTGGGGGGGGCATTTCAAATCATCGGAAGATTGCAAGAGGTATTGTGATATTAGCATAGAAGAAATCAGGGACCAATTGAATGATAAATACTTTATTATTAGGTATTGGGTTTAACAATTTCCTTAGATGGTCATTTGCCGATAGTTTAGTTACTCCGTTACATATAGTTATGTGTTATTCCTAAATACAAAATGTAATTTCATTGCAAGAATCAGCCTCAATATTTTATGTCAAACCTCCTACCTAATTTCATTTTTACTATGCTGTAAAAGAAGCGACCCGGCAAAAATGACGACTAATTATTTAGATAGGTATGTGCACACACACGTAACCCTCTCGCCAAGCCATGACTACTCCCTCTCTCCCTACCCGAGGGACGGAGATATATCCAAACAATACTCATTATTATATAGGGTACATTCTGGGTGTTTGTATAACAAATGGTAATTGCATGTATATTATACAGTTTCAATTGTTATGCGTCCTTTCAATTTCACAGTAAAAATCACAAGAAAATTAGATCTTACGATGCCGAACATTATGCTCTCCTAAGCAGCAAGAATATAACCGCATATTTCATACATCTCGTTAATTCGCTTCCTTAAGGAAATTATCCAAAAAGGCCTCAAGACATTTGCGTGGAATATCCATGCTCATAAAACCCTAATTATGCCAGATATGAAAGTCGTTAAAAGCGATTATGAGGTAAGGTAAATTGCACGCTCCAAGCTAATACCCTGAAAACAAGTGTCTGGAATGCGAACAGCATTGCTGAACGACGCCATGGAACATTTCTGGCGGAAGTTTAAAGACATTTTAAGGAAGAGAGGAATTCCATTAATTACTGGACAGATTGGGGGGGAGGGGTATGTACAGTTGGACACAGGAGTCCCTGTTACACCTCGCTCAGAAGAAGTGCACCATATCACACCCTTACTGTGCGGCCAGTAACCAAACAGATAGTATAGGAAGGGAAAGCATAGGTGGTGGGCGGGGCTAAATAACTGGAAAGTCGTGGTGTAGTAAGGATGTGGCTGGGTGCACTTCTTCAGAACGAGGTTTACCGTGAATTCTTGTGTCCAACTGTATGCCCCTTGAAAGGTGGATATGTCAATTCTAATATGAGGTTCTGTGCGTATATAAGGTTCATTTTCTTATTTTTATTTCACTTTGAATTTTATAGAAACTTTATAAGCAATATGAAGAACTCTTTGGATATGTCTTCAATGAATTTAACCAAAAGTATAGTAATTATATATTTTGAAATAGACTTTTACAAAAATTTTCTTAGCAAAATAATAACCTATTCACCAATTTTTGCATGAATATTTTATTCGTATAACAATTATATTTCAAAATAAAGAAAACAGAAAAGTTCTTACTGAGACAACACATAATTTCTCAGTTGATAATGATTGTATTTTTGGATGAAACTTATTTTTCATATGAATAAGAAATATTGTATTTCGTAATCTTCATTTAACTTGTATCGCTATAATGCGTTCTTGTACTGAATTCATTATCTTTAATCATATCACAACTCAGTTAATTGGATATAATGTTTAATTACGTTATTTCGATACAGAATTGTGGGCAATCGTATTAACCTCTAATTGTTCGCGATGTGGAATATGATGTGCTTTTTCTATTAAGAGATGTTAGATATTTTGGACTAATGTATATTATCCTCATCCTCCTCCACCTCCTCCTCCTCCTCCTCCTCCTCCTCATCATCATCATCATCATCATCATCATCATCATCATTATTATTATTATTATTACTTACTTACTTACTTACTTACTTACTTACTGAGCTACACCCCTAGTTGGAAAAGAAGGATGCTATAAGCTTCAACGGGGAAAACAGCCCAGTGAGGAAAGGAAACAACGAAAGATACAATATCTTAAGAACAGTTTCAATATTTAAATAAATATTTCCTATATAAACTTCAAAAACTTTAACATAACAAGAGGAAGAAAAACTAGATAGATAAGTATGCCCGAGTGTACCCTCAAGCAAGAAAACTGGATATATAGCTAGAATGTTACAGCTACAATGAAAATATATAAGGACTAATTTATATCAGTTAATGAAACTCTTCGGACAATATTCTCATATTTAGATATTCTTCACATCTAAAAGGAGAGATATAGGCCATAGTATTTTTCCTCGTTAATATATTAGTACTAAAGTATTCAAAAGGTTCGTGTACGCTTAAGATACGAAATAATTGAAATGAAATATATTGTTTTAGAATGAACTCCTCTTTTTAAAATACTATATTACCATGATTATTTTTCAATAATGTGATTTCTCTCTGTGAATTAAATTAGGAAATGCGAATTATACATTTCTTTGGATATGGATTGCAATAACATAAAACAAAGTATTTTTGAAATACTGTCTAATCAACTGCCAGATAATTAGATGAAAGATAACAAAATTTCGTGCACCTTTTCAAGAAGATTTAAAGAAATCACAAAATTAATGTAAGCATACTAAAAATAAGCCACTTTCCCAATAGTGAAATTATAGCTAATGAAACATGAAAAATATAAATATAATTTATCGCTTTAACCAAATTTAACATTACCATGAGAGAATATTGCCCCCCAAAAATCCACCATCAATATTAATTATATGGAATATTCATCAGTCAATCATGCTTCTTAAATATTAATATATACGCCATTGCCATCTGCAAGAACTTTAAAAATATACAGAAATTGAGTCCTGGGAGGGGATAAAAGACAGGGTACAATGATGGACATGATGAAAATGTTTACAGAGAATAATCCCATAGAATCATGTGGAAAACATGTTATCGGAATTTCTTGCCGACAATAGAGACGCATTTGATGAAAAAGGTATCAATGGGCCAAATTTGATAGTGCTCCCTTGCGCTACCTATTACTTCGGGTTCAATGAGAGAGAGAGAGAGAGAGAGAGAGAGAGAGAGAGAGAGAGAGAGAGAGAGGTCCAGTTCTTGGGAGATTGAATTGAAAATCTCTTTGTCTTTCATGATTTCTTAAGTATTCTCATCATCAGTATTTTGGAATTTCTTTTCGTGTTCTTTACTTGAAGAGGTTTACTTTAAATGATTAATAATTTTGGGATGAGAACCGTCAAAGTACTTTGGAAAATCTACTTTTATTATCGTGGAGAAATTTCGCATTACATTTCAAGTGTTTGTCTCCATTAGTGCTTGCAAAATTTTCGTTTCTTTTTACGACGATACAATCAATTTAGTTATAGTAAAAAAGTCCATAATCCCTTTCTAGGGTCCTTTGCACTAAATACTCTCAATATGTTAGTTTTATCAATATTCATAAAATACGGTAAGTTATTTTAACTAAACGAGGCATAAGAATATCATATTTCTATCTATCAAAAGTCCTATCAAATGAATTTTTAGTGAAGAGTGGAATACTCCAAGGGAATGTGTTGTTACTTATGTTGTTTATTCTCCTCATGGATTTTGTAATGCATGGAACAGTTGGGTATAGTAGAAAAGAATTGGACTGGATTGGTGAGAGGAAAATTGCAGAACTTAAGTATCCTGATAAAAGCTTTCTTTATTAGTAAAACGACACAGGACTTGCAATGCTTGCTTACCGGAATGCATGAAATATCACATGAAGTTGGGCTCAGGAATAGAATATATATATATATATATATATATATACAGTACATATATATATGGTAGTGTATATAAGATATACATATATAAGATATATATATATATATATGTATATATATAAGATATATATATAAGATATATATATATATATATACACACATATATATATATATATATATATCATCATCTACTATACACATATAAATATATATATATATATATATACATATATATATATATATATATGTATATATATATATATATATACATATATATATACATATATATATATATATACATATATATATATATATATATGTATATATATATATATGTGTGTGTGTGTGTCTGTGTGTATATATATGATGATGATGTTATATATATATATATATACATATATATATATGTATATATGTATATATATATATATATATAGATATATATACACATATAGATATATATACACATATATATATATATATATATACATATATATATATATATATATAAAATCACACATATACATACACAAGCAAACACACACACACACACACACACATATATATATATATATATATATGTATGTATGTAGTATATGTACACACACATATATTATATATATGAGAAAAAATTTATATATATATTATATATGCAGAAGAACCACAGGGAAAATGAAAATACGAAATATACACTTAAGTCCTGACTAGTTTCGTGATACTTCCTCAGAGGACTGATGCAGTCCTCTGAGGAAGTATCACGAAACTAGTCCGGACTTAAGTGTATATTTCGTATTTTAATTTTCCCTGTGGTTTTTCTGCATCTGAGCATCACGTTGTCCTGTGATTTTTTCACATATATTATATATATAAAGCAAAAATTTTTGAAAAATGTTCTATTTAAAGATTTAAGTAGTTCTTATTTAATAAACTTTCTTAGTAGCCTACTGTTACCCTTTAATATCAAAGTCCTATGTAATATAAATCATCATTAACACCTTAATCATTTGAAATCCCTTTAATCATTTTGAATGATCAAACACCAACTAAAACGCATCGAGATCAATGAAGGAAAAGGCAGTATTTGACGCTCGTAGATTTAAAACTAGTTTCGCCCAATAAAAGAGATCAGATTTCTTTCACCGCTGAAAATCCAATTCGTTATCCACTCCCGAATTCACGTGTGGTGTAATTGCAAACTCTTTCTCGGGTTGATTTGTACATAGGCGTAATTTTTGGTCAAATATCGTTGAAATGGAATTTCGTGATCATTTGCAAATTTGAGATTGGAGGTGAGCTAACTTTTAATAACTCATCCCTCACGTCATACTAGTAGTATCATATATATATATATATATATATACAGTATATGTGAATATATATATATATATATATATACATATTCATATATATATATATATATATATATGTATATATATCAATATATATATATGTATATATATGTGTATGTATATATATTATATATATAATACATATATATATATATATATATACTGTATATATATATATATATATATATATTATATATATAATATATATACATATACATATATATATATATATACATATATATATATATATATATATATAACCATTCATGTGTATATAAATACATTGCAACCGTATAGAGATATATGATATGAACAATAAATGTATCATCAAATATAATTACAAAAATGCCTTTGCATTTCAAGAATCGTGTTTATTTTACAGTAAATCACCCCTGAAAGAGTATATGAAAATAATACTTTCCAAAAACTATATAGGCCTTCACTTCATTATCAAGTTTAATCTATGAAGAAGCAACGAAACCTTAACTGAACTGATGTTCATAACAGAATTAGTTATTTTGCTGAAAAATATTGTTTTATAAATTAATGAAGAAATTATACAAATATTAAAACGCATATTTGTTTGAAATGTTTTATCATGAATCTGAATAGAGAGGCCCAAAGGTTTATAGGATTTCGAAGACGCTGAGAAAGTTTGTGGCTTAATAAATCCTTTCGAAGGAAGGAAATGAAGTGGTACCCCCATTAATTTGTCAACTAAATCTTGTTGATAAAAGGATTTTGAACTAGCAGAATTAAGACTGATTTCCAAACATTTTTAAGGCTTGGCAAAGCAAAAGAGCAAATATGAGGCACACATATGACGGGAAAGGGATAGAGTAAACCCATATTCATGAGTATGTAATGATATATGAGGCTATATGTATTAATACAGTGTATATACATATACTCACCCATACACACTCACACAAACATTATATATATATATATATATGTATATATATATATATATATATATGTATATATACGTATATATATATATATATATATATGCATGTGTGTAATCATGTATGAGGCTATATGTATCTATATAAAGTATATATGTATGTATGTATGTATTTTATATATATATATATATATATACATGTATATATATATTTATATATACAAATATATATAAATATATATATGCATGTATATATATATTTATATATACATACATACATATATATATATATATAGAGAGAGAGAGAGAGAGAGAGAGAGAGAGAGAGAGAGAGAATTCCCTCAAGATACCTTTTCATTATGCATAAAAAATGTAAGGAAAAAAAATAAACTTTCACAGACTCAATTTTCCCACCACTGGCTCAAAAGAAAAGGTCAAACTTTTGTTCACTGTAATTTGTTATAGGAATTATTCGAAAAACACTATCTAAAATAAATGAAAGTATCATATATTTGATGATATAAATAATGGATGCGGTGCTCCTAAGCTTACAGACCTAAAAAGAATAAAAATTAAAATGCATGTCAATATGGAAATACTGTTTCTTCAATGAAGCTTCTTATAGAAGCGCAAGGGACGAAATAAAAGTACCTTAAATAAAAAGAAGTTAGGTACAGGGAAAGTATTTTCAAAAGTGTGGGAAGTATGTTTATTTACTAAACTTGAAGAAATCTTTTTCATTAACCCATTCAGGTTATCAAGGCGTGGGGCGTAGGGAATATAAATCAAAGATTTGAGAAAAACCGAAAGCTCTTGATACTAGACGGAGAAAGGAGTAAAAAAATATTACTATGAGATTCAGGGCCTCTGTAACACGGTTTTTTGGACTTTGCTCCTTATCAAAGCATCGGATGTAGCTGAAAGTTGTCATATGTATATTTTACAACCACACACAAATTTTGTTAGCATTATCAATAACCTAAACACAATAGTTTGAATTTTTATAGAGTAAAAATGATCTAGCCGACGCCATGGCCAGTGATAACGAGCCAAGAGTCGAAAACATTCACTACGTAAGCAATGTAAACACCTTTTGACAAAATTTTGCCCCGCCCATCCACCAGACACCCATTCAACTTCTTCCATCGGCTCTGAAACCAATAACAGTCAAGAATGGCTAACAGGATTTGGAATTGTCCCCGTGGTTGCAAAACTGCATTTGTCTTACGACTTGCAACTTTATACAGTCAAGAGAAAGCCCGTGGCCATATTTACTATAGCCTGAATAGGTAATTATTCAGTTTCTAGTTTAAATCCAATGTTTATAGTCTGATTTGTATTTACCGTAACAGGATTATAATACTTGTAATGTCATTCAGGCTTTTGAACATTTCTATTAACTATTCACTATGCCACCAAAAGAGAGAGAAAGAGAGGGATTGTATGTAAACAGTCTTTATATAACCATTTTTGTTAAAATAAGATTTTTGTGCTAAAATCTCCATCAGACCAACCGTGTTAGCTATGTTTTGGGCATGACTGCATTTTATGAATAAATCCTGAATAGTTTTAGGAGTTTTATTTGTACATCTAATGGGAATTTATAGAAGTGAAGTGAACATAATTCATTTATCCTTTAAAATAATTACTACATGTAGCAAAACAAATAGTAGTAAAGATGATAATGCAATGAAGGAATGATACCATACTTTATCTTTAGCTTCAACATCGGCAATAACATACCCAGTTGCCATAATTTGTCAGCTTAATGGAATAACCTATCATCTAAAGTTAAACTTAATTTCTGAGGAGGCCATGGGTTATTGCACAGTGAAAGAATATGACAAAGACTTTATGAATGGCGGAACGATACATAAATGTGGGTGGGGTATTTGTGCTACCGTAGTAATACTACTGTACTGTAGCAGTAGTGCCGTAACAGTACTATACATGAATTAAACGTTTAGGCCAACTGCTGGGATCCTTGAGGAGCATTTACCACTTCTTACAACTACTCGAAAAATTAGTTTTTATAGCCAGAATTTAAATTTTCTGATCCAACAGTGCTCATGATAGCCTTCAGTGTTATCCTGAATTACAACGAGGCCAAAGTGGGTGGAGCCTCATGAAGTCATCATTCTGACGATAATTATTGGTGAAGGTTTAAAGCCAAAATATGGTACCAGTTATTTATTTATTTTTTTCTTTTTTACAGTAAATACGTAGGTAGCTAGACAATAAATGAAAATTACTGGACATTGGATATAGCAGTTATCAAATCAAGCTGGTCTACTACGTTTTTGAAAATTACCAACTATTCCATACACCTTCTCAATCTGATTGTGACCTATAAAGTAGACTGTAATTTCTTAGGAAACTTATTCTGGGAGTTAGACTAATAATCGAAGTGTTTTTGTATTTATTAACATATTTTGTTCGTTTGTTCATTATGACAATTCTCAGTGGAGAGGTTTCAGAGTTCATAAAGGTGTACTGCTTTGCTTTTATTTACACTTTTGTGTTATTGTTGGCAGAGGTATAGCCTTCGTTACGTATAACCAATCATCGATCGAGAAAGAGAGAAGAAATGCCGTCATAAGTTACGTAACGAGTGCGTTCGAAACCTTTTCTCTGAGTAAGTTGGCCCGTCTTCAAAAATCGTCACTTTTACTTAATAAAGTACCAAATTTATTCAACCTACGTAATGCAGAATATAGTCAAAATTTATGTGTAGATATAATGTGCATTCTGAATAAGCGTTATATTTATGAAATTCATAGAAAAAAAGTTATTGCGAAAAAACCGTGTTACAGAGGCCCTGAATCTCATAGTAGTTATGAGTTTTTCTCTACCTCTTACAAATAGAAAACATTACATATTTATGTGAACAATTGGCTTTTTGTACCTTATTCCTGTTTGGAAGCGAATGCAGCTCATGAGCTTTTTAGCATGTACGCCAAATAAAATATACCTTGAAGATTATTACGCTCGTAGCTTTTAAAAAAAAACTCATTTTCAGATGGTTAGTGTTCAAAACTATGAACAATTTTAGTTAAGGAGTTACTAAAATAATTCTTTGCGTCTTTATTCGTCATATTACTTTTTGTTTATTCCTTTCCTATCTTTTTCCATTTAACTCTTATATTTTGTTTTATCAATTTCTCCCTTTCCAGCATCAAAGCTTTGAGAAGATTGGATGTAAGTATTTTTGTTCAATAGAGAAAAAGCTATACTCGCTGAAAACCAAAAAGGGAAATTATATAAATATTAAAGGAGTCTTTGTTGAATATTACAAACGTAGTCTATGTTTTACTCTTTTTCTATTCATTGCTTAAAATAATGGTCTGAATGAATTGTAAAGAAGTTATAATTTTCACCAATTTGAATTTGGAAATAGCAATGGGCTTCAATGGAATAATATTACAAAAGTGGATAAAACCATCCCACCCAACGCCCTTTAAATATCCAAGTAAACCGAAAGGACCTTGATTCCATCTTTATATAAATATTTCATATATTATATCAAAGTGTCTTACTGACTTCCTTAACGAGTGAGATTTCCATACCTTTTATTATTTCAGACTTCTTTTGATAATCGAGTGACCGGCTTTTATTACACTGACGATCAAATGCTATGATCTAGGAAATAACATATTAGAGAGTGATAAACTAAGTCTGGCTACACGAGTTTGTGTTTCTTGAAACGTGCAAATCTCTTCTTAAAAACGCAATTTCATTTTTGGAAGATTTAATGAAAATTACAATCATGAAACCATTAATATGGTTATACTTTGAAATATGAAAATAATTTTTTTCTTTCCTAGCGTTATCCCTATATTAATGGCTCGGTTGTTTGATGCACACTATCCAGTGCCTTCTATCAAAGCATCCTCTTCCAGCAAACCTCTTCTCTCCATATTCTCCTTCACCTTATCTCACCAACTAATTTTTTGTCACCGACCCAAATCCAGATATATAAATATCAGTCTGTTTTCTTACGGAAAAAAAAAAAAATACTAGAAAATGAATTTCCAGTATTCTAAAATACAGCTGCAAAATCAAATAATCATTCAGAAATTTTTTGTTATTAATTCTAAAATATTTGTTCACTTCACAATGAATCCATTGACAGTATTAGAATTTATCGTAAGATCAATTCATCAACTTATAAAATGAAATGTGTTTTTTTTTTCTCTACTCCTGGGATTTTGAAACAATGTATATGGTAATAGTAATAGCCTAAGAGAAACCAAAGAAACACTTTAAGAAAATCATAGACACCAGAGGCAAAAACTAATTAATTTTAAACCGGAGCAAAAATTATAATCTCGTTAACAAAACCCAATTGAAAACAGTAATTATAATTAAGTATTGTGGTTAACAAACATCTTTGTCTAATGAATTGTTATAATGAGCTTATCAAAAGGATAATTATACTCTTATATCAAATTCCATACATAATTAGAGAAGGCAGCTTCACTTAACAAAATAATTATCTA
Organism: Palaemon carinicauda; assembly: GCF_036898095.1. Taxonomy (NCBI): domain Eukaryota; kingdom Metazoa; phylum Arthropoda; class Malacostraca; order Decapoda; family Palaemonidae; genus Palaemon; species Palaemon carinicauda. The sequence goes on from NC_090764.1 coordinate 17,460,652, forward strand.
GAATGTCCACTGAAACTAAACATTTGATTATTTTGTATGAGGCTGGCTCATTAATCAGAGAGATAGATAATTCAAGTCTTTACAACTATTCTATTTTTGGGGGAAGTTAACTTCCATATACACAGACACATATATACACACATACACACAAACCCACACACACACAATATATATATATATATATATATGTATGTATATATATATATATATATATACATATATGTATATATATACATATATATATATATAATATAATATTTATAATATATATATATATATATATATAATATATATATGTATATATATATATATATATATATGTATATATATACACATATAATATATGAATATATATGTATATATATATATATATATATGTGTGTGTGTGTGTATATATATGTAATGATGTATATATAAAAGTGTATATATAGATAGATATACATATATATATATATATATATATATGATTTATTATTAATCTATTCTCATCATTTATTTATTTCCTTATTTCCCTTCCTCACTGGGCTATTTTTCCTTATTGGAGCCCTTGGGCTTAGATGATTATGTTTTTCCAACTAGGGTTGTAACTTGGCTAATGATAATAATAATAATAATAATAATAATAATAATAATAATATATATGTATATATGTATATATATATGTATATATATATATATATATATATATATATGTGTGTGTGTGTGTGTGTGTGCGTGTGTATGCACATATATATAATGAAGTATAAATGTGTACATACACAAATATATATGTATTTACATATGCATACATACAGTATGCGTGTGTGATGACGATGGTCTTTTTAATCAGAAAAACGGCTTCTCTTAACACATTCACGACAAGTTTCGAAGGTTCGGAGGAAAGAAATTCTGAAGTTGTAGAAATCCTACTGAAAACTTTACGATTTGCTCCTCCATTTTCACTGAACAAGAACACACAATCACTTTCAAAGAGAGTGGGATGCATGGTCCTTAGAGAGATTTGAAAGTAAGGAGAAAAACGTATAAAGACTAAAAAGTAAAATGTTTTGTATTATCGTTATTAGATGAATGAGCGAAAAGGAGAATTGTAATTCTACTCACTTGAGGCGTTCACAATAATAATTGTTTCCAGAGTAAAAAGTGCTATTGTTTTAATGCTTCAATATCATCTAAAAACAGTCTTCTTTTAACAATGAAAAGGGTAATAGGATATATATTCACTAAAAAACATTTTAAAATCAGGTTATAAATAACCGACTTATGAGCGTTTTAAAATTGCAAATTTTCTAACGGTGTTTTTTTTCTTGTGTTTTTTATTTTTTTGTGTTCGGCCCCTAGACCCTCAATGTTGTGATGGCCTATTGATAGTGCGAGCGGATTTACTTCATATTTTAAAGGTATCTCTCTCTCTCTCTCTCTCTCTCTCTCTCTCTCTCTCAACGGCACGTTTATGCAGCACTTTTGTCCTCATTCTGCTGAAATAATTACAGCTATTAATTAATGCATCAGTTAATTCCTTAATTAAAGTGTCTGAACCGATGATAACTACAACTAATATTCCAATTACAAACTACGAGTGTCGAACATCATGGTTAATACATTCATGAGAAACTAATTAGCAATGTGATACCCGAGATATACCAGAAAACTGCATTGCATGGAGAGAGAGAGAGAGAGAGAGAGAGAGAGAGAGAGAGAGAGATTCTATGGCAAAAATCAGAAATATTCCTTCATTACAAGTACTGATACTGATTTTTAGTAAATCAATTACATCGAAATATAAACGTAAGAGCAAAAATGTCCATAGATATGAATAGTTTATTGAAGAATGACTAAACAACAACACTATCATGGAAAATCTTCTTGAATCTGAATATTTGTTTAAACCAAAACAGTTTCAATCAGGAAAAACTATGACCTGTTGGGTGTAGTAAGTGAAATTATTATAATATCCCATACCTGAATTTGAAAATAGAAAATAAATCAAAATCATCGAGATTAACGTTCAATGTACATATTTATATATAATTGAAGCGAAACTTGATGTTAAGAAGCAATAATCGCAAAGAAAAGTAGTAACCTTTAAATTGCTGTGCCTGATTGGTAACTTCTCTGCCTGATGTTTGCCAAACGGGGGTTCGAGTCCTACTCAGGCTAATTGGTTTCTTTAGTGTCTGCAACCTTACCCTCCTTGTCAGCTAAGATTAGGGGGTCTGGGAAGCGTATAGGTCTATCTCGCCCTCCCTGGTCCTAACTTGGGTGTAGAGGGAGTTTGGGCGCTGATCATATGTATACATGGTCAGTCTCTAGGGCATTGTCATGCTTGCTGGGGCAATGTCACTGTCCCTTGCCTCTGCCATTCATGAGCGGCCTTTAAACCTTTGCGTTATGAATTCAGGTTGAAGGTTTTGTGTATTTCATTGATTACAATAAACTTCTTTTCAAAAACAAATTGTGTAAATTACATGGAACAGTAGATACAAAAAACAGACATTTGAAATCGTTATAACAAAATATGATGCAGAGTAATTTGGCTGTTGGGAAATCACTAGTTCTCTGTCTTTTGTTTGAGTTATGAAATTAGCGAGGACAAAATTAAGACAATAAATATTTCCCAGTAGATACTGCTCAATTTACTGGTCAAAAGAAAATAATTAGTCAAGCAAAAAATTATTGACGTTAGTTTAACTGATGCAAAAAGTTGTTTACATTACAATTAAAGTAATCAAACACAAAGGATTTAAGGTTATGATATCAGTAAAGACAATTATTTCCTTAAGAAGCGGATGCATAGAATTTCGTCGTATAATGACTACACTTTATTTTCTATTCTGATATACTAAGATCAAGTATATACGAAAGAGCATCCGGAAAATATGAAGCAAAAAAAAAAAAAAAAAAAAAAAAAACACATTCATAAAAGAATTACGTTTTCAAATTTTTTTCTGGGCGTTGTCTTTAGCAATACACTATAATGACATTATCTCTGTCAACACACAAGTCCCAGGATGATTAAAACCAACTATTATTGGTTTTCCCTACATATGGAAGACGATACAGATATACAAAGCCCAAATGTATCTCTCTTCCCAAGAGCAGGGAATTTAACACCTGGTAGTTAGTTGATGATGTTAGTGTTTATCAGTGTGGATGATAGAGGGTTTAGCTATCCTATCCTAAAGCAATATATATATATATATATATATATATTTATATATATAAATATATATATAGATATATATATATATATATATATACACATACATATATATACATACATTCATATATATATATATATATATTGTAAACATATATATACATATATATATATATATATATATGTATGTGTATATATACATACACACACACACACATATATATATATATATATACATATATATATATATATATACAGTATATATATATATATATATATACAGTACATATATATATATATATATATACAGTACATATATATATATATATATATACATATATACAGTACATATATATATATATATATATATATATTACAGATTACATATAAATGAGAGAGTTGTATGTGTGTTTGCGGTCTTCTGTGTGCTCGTATAATTATATAAAATCAAGACCTGAAAAACACTGAAAACCAGAGGACAAAGGCCGGGTCTCTTCATCTACATAATGCCCTAAATTTTAACACAAGAAAATGCGTAGTAATGTTGCAAGTAACTCGTTCCCGGTTCCTAACGGAAGCACGGAAAGAAAACTGACAAATTGGCTTATCTGTCTATAAACATCTGCAATTATTTTCTAATGGTCGTATTGTTACCTCCGCCAACGAAGTTTAAAGGTTATGTTTTACCCCCTATTTGTGTGTTTGTTTGTTTGTGTGTGTGTGTTTGTTTGTGAACAGCTTCCTGGACACAATTTTAATCGCAGAGTAATGAAACTTCCTGGAATTAACTGTTATGGATAAAGACGGAAATAATTTTTTTGGGGGAGGTTAAGGTCAAAGGTTAAGGTCACGATCAAGCAAAATGGCCAATTCACGTAATCAGCCATAAGTTTGGACATCGTTGTCACAGAGACTTCAAACTATGTTCACATTTGAGTGTATGGAAATCCACCCCAATTAATACATGATAAGGTCAAAGGTCAGGGTCTAGGTTGAGCAAAAGGTCGAAAAATAAGCTGCAGCGCTACGCGAATCACTTGGTTTTATTCGCGAACATCATGAGTGTAAACACGTCAAAGAGCACAAGAGATATCTCTTTGCCTTTGCCCCTGACATCATAAGATCTCCTTATTCAAGCTGTATCTTATCACCCGTAAAAACGATCTCTTTTCAATGGTTTCAAGTTTACAGGTACTCCCACTTTAATCTTCCACTATATACTTCTTCCACTCTAATCTCTCACTATCAATCTAAGTTAACAACAACAACAACATATAATAATAATAATAATAATAATAATAATAATAATAATAATAATAATAATAATAATAATGATGATGATGATGATGATGATGATGATGATGATGATTAGTAGTAGTAGTAGTATTAGTAGTAGAAAGAGTAGTATTATTGTCAATATTACCATTATCATTTAGCACCTAGATAAATATATTTTTATATACTTTCCAATGACATATTGTACATCAATTTTCAATATCGATGACAGATGATTCTCTCTCTCTCTCTCTCTCTCTCTCTCTCTCTCTCTCTCTCTCTTAGTGTCTCAATCTCCACGTGCCTTCATAAAACATTCCCATCATGAAGGAATTCAGGTCCTAAAACAGCTCTACTACAGCCTCTGATATGTTTACTCCCTCGCGAAGTGAAGGGAAAGCAAGTGTTGCAGGACAACATATTCGGGTATTTTCTCTTATGATTATTTTCATTTGTATTCTGTTAACCTATGATAGATAATAGCTAACTAACCTTCGATTTACTCTCTGAAATATTCCCATTTGCTCACGTGTTTTGTGTAACATTGTTTTTCAGTCGTATATATTCAAAATATTACTATTATCATTGCTGGCCAAGCTACAACCCTATTTAGAAAAGTAAGATGTTATAAGCCATAGGGTTCCAATAAGGAAGAATGGCCTAGTTAGGAAAGGAAATATCGATATAAAAAAAAAACTACT
>NC_090764.1:17470784-17475784 GCF_036898095.1 Palaemon carinicauda
TCTGAGCCAAGAATTTGAAGGGGAGAGTAAGTTCTTAGTTTCGTAATGTGATGCAGAGAATGTCGATGTCACTCATATATAACGAAAGTACTAACTCCAATATTTTATTTCTTTTCCTTTCGTGGACATAATACACAGACACCTCTCTCTCTCTCTCTCTCTCTCTCTCTCTCTCTCTCTCTCTCTCTTTTCGAATTATTTAAAATGGGATATAATTTTTTTCTGTAAAAATCGCTAAACATTTCTCAACCGTTGTTCCTTCTCCTGAATTTACAGATTTGGTGGGGATCATCAATATCACAGAATATTTGCAATCAATCAATTAATTATTATTATTATTATTATTATTATTATTATTATTATTATTATTATTATTAAGATCTTATATTAGTACAAAAAAAGTAAATGCCCAAAGCATTACTCATCCCGTAACAATTAATTTCTTTCCTCGGATACTTTTGTCAATTATGAAATTGCGACTGTCGAAACACATTAAAATCTTATTGGAACTTAAGGCCTAATTCAATCTCATTTGTTCCTCTTAATTTTTTTTTTCTTTTAAATATTTTAGAATTTATAAACGAAAGATCTAATCAAATGTCCTTCAAGTATTTTTATACTGTCCTCACGGGGCTATTTTTCTTTACGGGAGCCCTTGAGCTTATAGCATCATGCCTATTCAACTAGGGTTATAGATTAGCTTGGAATAATAATAATAATAATAATAATAATAATAATAATAATAATAATAATAATAATAATAATAATAATAATAATAATAATAATAATAATAAGGAGTAGGTGAATTTCTGTGGCTGGAATCATGACGACATTGTGAATTACACAGGACACAGCACAAAGGCAGTAAGCAAAAGCCCGTGTTCATCGAAGAGGGGGGGGGGGGGGGGGGGGGGGGGTGTTCCAAACCGAACGGAATGGAGACGATGAGTTCTACCGTAAGAAGCTGGCATTATTGAAAAAGTATTTCTATTATCCAAATTATCAATCTCTCTTTGTGTTTATTTTAACATAACTAATATGAAATCCTGACAATTGTGTAATATATGCATGTAACTAAGTTTACTATTATTCCGTCACTGTATTTCAAGGAAAACATATGCCATGCTTAATCATTAATAAGTTTGTAAATGCCCTAATTGACACCTGATCATCATTCCATAAAAAAAAAAAAAAAAAAAAAAAAAAAATATTTGTTTGTAATTTTAACGCTACACTGAACTCTTCACCTGATATCAGTACATGAGACACATGATAAGTAACATTTTATTATTATTATTATTATTATTATTATTATTATTATTATTATTATTATTATTATTATTATTATTATTATTATTATTACTTGCTAAGCTAAATCCCTAGTTGGTCAACCAGGATGCTAAAAGCCCAAGGGCTCCAACAGGGAAAATAGCTCAGTGAGGAAAGGAAAAAAGGAAATTACAAGAGAAGTAATTAACAATTAAAATAAAATATTTAAAGATCAGTAATAACATCCAAATTAATTTTTAATGTAAACTATAAAATCTTAAAAAAAAGAGGAAGTGAAATAATATAGAATAATGTGCCCAAGTGTACTCTCAAGCAAGAGAACTCTAACCCAAGTGAGTGGAAGACAATGGTACAGAGGCTATGGCACTATCCAAGACTGTAAAACAATGGTTTAATTTTAGTGTCCTAGAAAAGTTGCTTACCATAGGTAAAGAAACTCATCAAAAGGTTTAAAAGGTAAGACAAGATAAAAAAAAAAAAAAAAAAAAAACCATTCTCTAACTACAAGTAGTTATATTTTCATTTGAAAACTTCCCAAATGAGAAAAATGAACTAGAACCATCCACAAACACTAAATTACCTTAAGGAAATTTCTTATTGCTAAGAGACATTTCAATTTCGCTTTGTTCAGCGTCAATCCTTTGATTTCTGTTGCTAATTCTTTCTTAGATGTTTTGAATCAATCATCTTTCCAAATTTGGTATATTAAAACAGTTTCAAAATTGGCATACAGTTATTTCGTATGAAGCAATCATCAAATATTAAATAGAAATAAAAATTTTAAGAAATATTAATAATTAATGTTCTTATTTCTTTTAAAGGAGTTAACAAATATAACTGGGTCACTGTACGGAGAACAAATTAATTCTACATTGAAAATAAAATATCCAATGTTAGATTTCAAATTCCTACTTAAATAGCTTCGCCGAATGGTTGCTTCCTCTAAATCAGAGGAAATTGTGACCCCAATTGCCTCTGACGTCACCACGTTACCCTAAACTCCCGTTCATTACCGATGCAAATTTCGCCGAAGCAAAACGACAGAAACTTCATTATGCTAAATATGCCTTGTTCACTTTCCTGCGACACTTATTGATGGTGGGCTGTGCTTGTGCGGTAAAGGAGCCTACTCCAAGGAACATTTTGCCAGGGAATATATTTCCACTTATCTCTGGAAAATGTTGATTAGATTTCGCTAAGCCCAGGGTCAAGAAGACAGTGATTTTGAAAAAATTGATGAGTATAGTCCAAGACTAACCCAGGACTAGAGGGGCACTCAGTACAGCGCAGACCTCCGCCATGGCAGCTTATTTTTCGACCTTTTGCTCGATCTTGACCTTGACATTTGACCTTAACACAAAATAATTGGGGTGTATTTTCACACACTCAAATATGACAGCTGTGACAGCGATGTCCAAACTTATGACTAATTACGTGACGTAAATTGGTTATTTTGCCTGATCGTGACCTTGACGTTTGACCTTGACCTTCCAAAATTTAATAATTTTCAGCTTTTTGCAAAACAGTTAATCCCTGCAAGTTTCATTAATCTACAATTAAAATTGTGGCCAATAAAATTTTAACAAACAAATACACACACAAACAGTGGGTAAAACATAACCTTCTTCCAACTTCGTTGGCGGAAGTAATAAATTGTAGAAGAGTAGAAATAACTTAAACAGAAGAAGTCAAGGATACTATTTACTGTATATGATGATAATTCCTGGCCAAGCGTAAAAAAAAAAAGAGAGAAAAAAAAAAAAATTAAACTGCACAAGTCATAGTTACCCTTTAACTGATATTGAATCTTGGCCAGGAGTAAAAATACCCTAAACTTTTCAGAAGTCGTAGATGCTCTTCAAGAGATAATAAATCTTGGCCAAGAGTAAAAATAACCTAAAATCAAACTACAGTAGTAAATATTAGTTGTGGGATAATAAATCATGGTAATGAGTAAATTATAACTTAAAATAAACTGCTAAAGTTACAGATACTATTTATGAGATAAAAAAAACAAAAAAACGATGGAGTAAAAAAGTAAAAAAAAATATAAAGGTCCTACCTGGATTATCTCATTGAAGGGATAATGCAAATCTACGGTTTGCTGATTTATTTATATACTGTCATTCATTAGTTTCTCTATCTATCTATCTATCTATCAGTGAGTTTATCTATCTATCTATCTGTCTATCTATGAATCAATACATGCATGAATTACGAGGTTATATCGGTCATTATATACACTTTAATCGATGTCCTATTTTTTCAAGATGACACAAAGGATTAATCAACATGTATTTTCAGAACTTTTCTTATCTATTCATCTATCTATCTCTATATCTATCTATCTATCTATCTATCTATCAACAAATGCACATATTTTCACAAATGATTAGATAACATCAACAATTATACAGATTTTACTTGACCTGTTTCCAAGATACTGTAACGAGAAATTAGGATACACTTTTAAAATTCATGTTTTCACCAGCGATAAAAATATTTTTCCTCTCCCTATACATATTAACAATTAATAACTTGTTAGAATCACTTATTACTATTATTAGGATTCTCCATAGGGAGAATATTATTGTTCTGGGTATCATTATTACTATTATTATTATTCTTTCCGAGCGTTTTTTTCCGCAAGAAATCTGAAATAATTATCATAGGTAGCCTATGGTAAGAATATGCCATAGACCCAGTGTAAGTGACCTTGACCTAATTTTCAAGGTCACAGGGGCTTTTAAAGGCTAAATTTGTAAAATTTTAAATTGCCATTAGGCCCAAAGTATAAGCCGCATGGCTAAGGGCCTTATGGACAATGATACAGAGGTAAATCCCCAGATATTGCCCTACTTTAATACCAGTAGGTCACGGTCAAGGTCGCTAATGGCCAAACCGGCTCAAAACAGGTTTGTTTCAGAGAACTCAAAAATCGGAAGGCTCAGAGCCCTGATCTTAGTGGCATATGATGCCCTATATATTCATCTAAGGTTAGCCGAACTTTTGTAGCGACTGCTTAATTACATTTTTTATTATAAATTTTTAACTACTTTTGACATTGCAGAAATCGTAACTTTGGCAATTTCTCCATAAAATACTGGTTTTTGGTCATAGCATGCTTTAGTGAACTACCCCAAACATATGCATAAAACCTCCAAATGAAATGTCAAATTTGACCTTGACCCTCATTTTCAAGGTCATGTGGCTATTTCATGGAAAAAATTTGACGTGGGCTAAAAGTGATGTTTTATTGCCCCCCCCCCCCCATTCACACATGCTCTTTCACAATATGGGGTCATATTTAACCAGTGACCTTCACATGACCTCGCAAGTGCCCATCGTCTTCAAGTTCAAAGGTTAATTTCTCTATATTTGTCATTTTTGCGATGTTTTACCTCCATATACCTGCTATTATACAGATAAATTGCTTTAGAATAGTTTGTTAACATAACTCAAAATTTAGTCAGGGGTCATTAGGCTAATAAACCATTCCACAATATCTTTTACTGATTGACGAAAGCTTTTCCACACCTATTTTGCAGGGGAACCGTCCGCCACTGGCTTTAGCCAGTCCAGTCTAGTTATTATTATTACTATTTCTATTCTCATTAATAGCTGTAACTTTAGTTGGAAAAGCGGGATGCTATAAACCCAAGGCCTCCAACAGGGAAAATAGCCAAGTGAGGAAAGGAAATAAGGACACA
>NC_090764.1:17491322-17498822 GCF_036898095.1 Palaemon carinicauda
TCTTTAGCTCAATTTTTTTTTGGGGATCCAGATTATAGTAAGGTGTTTTTTAAATAAGTTTCTACAGGAGCCATGACCTGTTAAGAAGTAATAAATAAGTCTATTATGCTATTCAAAACCTTGCTTCTTAATCGTATGATTGTATCTCGTGACATCTTTCTATTTTTCATTTTTCTCATTGTGATAGTATAATCAAGATGATTAACTTATTTGCAATAAAAAAAAATAGCATAGTTGTGGACATCTGTTGATTATGATAATGATCATGATGTTGGTAATAATAGTAACAATATTATGTATGCTTATATATATAGGTAGGTAGAAGGTTGGCCAGGGCACCAGCCACCCGTTGAGATACTACCGCTAGAGAGTTATGGGGTCCTTTGACTGACCAGACAGTAGTACATTGGGTCCTTCTCTTTGGTTACGGTTCATTTTACCCTTTGCCTACACATACACCGAATAGTCTGCCCTATTCTTTACATATTCTTCTCTGCCCTCATGCACCTGACAACACTGAGATTACCAAAACAATTCTACTTCTCTCGAGGGGTTAACTACTGAAATGTTATTGTTCAATAACTACTTTCCTCTTGGTAAGGGTGGAAGAGACTCTTTAGCTACGGTAAGCAGCTCTTCTAGGAGAAGGACTCTCCAAAATCTAAACATTTGTTCTCTAGTCTTTGGATAGTGCCATAGACCTCTGTACCATGGCCTTCCACAGTCTTGGGTTAGAGTTCTCTTGTTTGAGGGTACATTCGGGCACACTTGTATCTTATTTCTCTTCCTCTTGTTTTGTTAAATTGTTTCTAGTTTATATAGGAAATATTTATTGTAATGTTGTTACTGTTCTTAAAATATTTTATTTTTCCTTGTTTCCTTTCCTCACTGGGCTATTTTCTCTGTTGGAGCCCCTGGACTTATAGCATCCTGCTTTTGCAACTAGGGTTGTAGCTTAGAAAGTAATAATAATAATAATAATAATAATAATAATATGATAATAATAATAGTAATACATACATACATACCATACATAATATATATATATATATATATATATATAGAGAGAGAGAGAGGAGAGAGAGAGAGAGAGAGAGAGAGAGAGAGATGTTTGTAAATATGCATATTACGAAAAAGATTTACGCCCGAAAATTCATGTAACAGAAAACCTTGCGTTTCTTGAAGAAAGGTGTCCACGTAATGGGCACCAGCGAGTCTAAAGCAATTTCTGTAACAAATTTCGGTCTTGATCCTTACATTTGTTCTGACTTGCGCCAGTGATTTAGCAGGAAGGAGAAAGACAGGCAGAACTCAAGGAAAAGGAAAGAAGGAATTCTCCGTGTTGGGGGGAATTTCCTTAGACTAGAAAACAAGGTAGCGAAATGTGTGGGATCATCTGAAGCTGGACGTGTAAAATATTTCCAGCTTTAAGGAAAAAAAAAAGAATATTGCTTTAAATGAAAGAAAATGGAAGGGTGCATTTGTGTACCATAAAATATTGAATACATCTTGTTTCTCACATTCTGATTTTTGAATTGATATTTGATTTTTATCTGCTGACATGAGTCTTTCTTCATAGTTTATATGTGACAGATCTATTTTAAAGTTGTTATTAATCTTAAAATATTTATATTAATTATTCATTTCTTCTCATGTACAATAGTTTATTTATTTCATTATTTCCTTTCCTCACTAGGCTATTTTTCCCTATTAGAATCATTCGACTTAAAACATCCGACTTTTCTAACTAGGGTTGTAGCTTGGCCAGCAATGATAATTGTAATATTTTGAATATATACAACTGAAAAACAATGTCAAACAAAACGTGTGAGCAAAATGGGAATAAATCGAAGGTTAGTTAGCTATTATCTATCATAGGTTAACAGAATAAAAAGAAAATAATCATAAGAGAAAATACCCGAATATGTTATCCTGCAACACTTGCTTTCCCTTCACTTCCCGAGGGAGTAAACATATCAGAGGCTGCAGTAGAGCTGTTTTAGGAACCTGAATTCCTTCATGATGTGAATGTTTTATGAAGGCACGTGGAGATTGAGACACTAAGAGAGAGAGAGAGAGAGAGAGAGAGAGAGAGAGAGAGAGAGAGAGAATCTTCTGTCATCGATATTGAAAATTGATGTACAATTAGTCATTGGAAAGTATATAAAAATATGTTTAGCTAGGTGCTAAATGATAATGGTAATACTACTACTACTACTACTACTACTATTACTACTCATCATCATCATCATCATCATCATTATTATTATTATTATTATTATTGTTGTTGTTGTTGTTGTTATTATTATCGCTAAAGGGAATTAGTTTAGGGTGTAAGAAAAATTTAAAGGATAAGAATAGGAGTCCTTATATAATATATTACAGACCTGAGCGTTGTCGGGAGACAAAACAACATGAATCTGGAGGAAATATAACTCGAAAAATGAGGAACTTAGATTGATAGTGAGAGATTAGATTAGAGATTAGTGGGAGATTACAGTGGGAGTACCTGTAAACTTGAAACCATTGCAAAGAGATAGTTTTTACGGGTAATAAGATACAGATTGAATGAGGAGATCTTATGGTGTTGGAGACAAAGGCTAAAAGATATTCTTGTGCTCTTTGACGTGTTTATAATGCTCATGATATAATTGCTGTTCCAGGTGTTGAGGTACCAGTGATGGAAGATGAGAATGAGAGAGAGATTACAATAGAGGAAGTGAGGAGAGCACTAGATGAAACGAGAGTAGGAAAAGCATCTGGTATGGATGGTGTGAAAGCTGAGATGTTGAAGGAAGGGGGTGTGACTGTACTTGAATGGTTGGTGAGATTGTTTAATGTGTGTCTTGTGTTGTCAATGGTACCAGTAGATTGGGTCTGTGCATGTATTGTACCACTATGTAAGGGTAAGGGAGATGTGCATGAGTTTTGTAATTCAAGAGTTATTAGTTTGTTGAGTGTAGTTGGAAAAGTGTATGGTAGAGTACTGATTAATAGGATTAAGGATAAAACAGAGAATGCAATCTTGGAAGTACAGGGTGGTTTTAGAAGAGGTAGGGGTTGTATGAATCAGATTTTTACAGTTAGGCAGATATGCGAGAAATATTTAGCAAAAGGTAAGGAGGTGTGTGTTGCGTTTATGGATCTGGAGAAAGCATATGATAGAGTTGATAGGTAAGCAATGTGGGATGTGATGAGGTTTATATGGAGTTGGTGGAAGGTTGTTGCAAGCAGTGAAAAGTTTCTACAAAGGTAGTAAAGCATGTGTTAGAATAGGAAATGAAGTGAGCGATTGGTTTCCGGTGAGAGTGGGGCTGAGACAGGGATGTGTGATGTCGCCGTGGTTGTTTAACTTGTATGTTGATGGAGTGGTGAGAGAGGTGAATGCTCGAGTGCTTGGACGAGGATTAAAACTGGTAGGCGAGAATGATCATGAATGGGAGGTAAATCAGTTGTTGTTTGCGGATGATACTGTACTGGTAGCAGACACAGAAGAGAAGCTTGACCGACTAGTGACAGAATTTGGAAGGGTGTGTGAGAGAAGGAAGTTGAGAGTTAATGTGGGTAAGAGTAAGGTTATGAGATGTACGAGAAGGGAAGGTGGTGCAAGGTTGAATGTCCATGTTGAATGGAGAGTTACTTGAGGAGGTGGATCAGTTTAAGTACTTGGGGTCTGTTGTTGCAGCAAGTGGTGGAGTGGAAGCAGATGTACGTCAGAGAGTGAATGAAGGTTGCAAAGTGTTGGGGGCAGTTAAGGGAGTAGTAAAAAATAGAGGGTTGGGCATGAATGTAAAGAGAGTTTCTATATGAGAAAGTGATTGTACCAACTGTGATGTATGGATCGGAGTTGTGGGGAATGAAAGTGATGGAGAGACAGAAATTGAATGTGTTTGAGATGAAGTGTCTAAGGAGTATGGCTGGTGTATCTCGAGTAGATAGGGTTAGGAACGAAGTGGTGAGAGTGAGAACGGGTGTAAGAAATGAGTTAGCGGCTAGAGTGGATATGAATGTGTTGAGGTGGTTTGGCCATGTTGAGAGAATGGAAAATGGCTGTCTGCTAAAGAAGGTGATGAATGCAAGAGTTGATGGGAGAAGTACAAGAGGAAGGCCAAGGTTTGGGTGGATGGATGGTGTGAAGAAAGCTCTGGGTGATAGGAGGATAGATGTGAGAGAGGCAAGAGAGCGTGCTAGAAATAGGAATGAATGGCGAGCGATTGTGACGCAGTTCCGTAGGCCCTGCTGCTTCCTCCGGTGCCTTAGATGACCGCAGAGGTAGCAGCAGTAGGGGACTCAGCAGTATGAAGCTTCATCTGTGGTGGAAATGTGGGAGGTTGGGCTGTGGCACCCTAGCAGTACCAGCTGAACTCGGCTGAGTTTCCTGGTGAGGCTGGAGGAACGTAGAGAGTAGAGGTCCCCTTTTTTGTTTTGTTTCTTGTTGTTGTCGGCTACCCCCCAAAATTGGGGGAAGTGCCTTTGGTATATGTATGTATGATGATGTTCGCGAATAAAACCAAATGATTCGGGTAGCGAATAGCTGAAGGAAGTTACTGCGAAGATAACTGTAACAACTAGAGGGGCACTCAGTAGAACGCAGACCTCCCCCGCTACAGCTTATTTCTCGACCTTTTGCTCAACCTAGACCTTGACCTTTGACCTTAACATGTATTAATTGGCGTGGATTTCCATACACCAAGTTTGAACCAAGTTTGAAGTCTCTTTGACAAAGATATCCAAACTTATGGCTGATTACGTGAACTGGAGATTTTGCTAGACCACGAAGTTGACCTTTGACCTTGACCTTTCAAAAATTTAATTATTTCCAGCTTTTTACATAACAGTTAATCACTGCAAGTTACATTACTCTGCGATTAAAGTTGTGGCCAGGAAGATCTTCACAAACAAACACACACCCACAAACAAGCAAACACACAAACAGGGGATAAAACAAAACTCCCTGGAACTTCGTTGGCGGAGGTAACAATACGATAAGCCATTTTTTCAGTTTTCTTTCCGTGCTTCCGTTAGGAAACCGGAACCTTTACGCATTTCAGGCAGAAAATAGTGTGTTTTTTCGTTAATATCTCCCATACTAATTACTTTATCAGAATGGTACATTGACACAGCACTCTATAGACCTACCCCTCATTTTTTTTTTTTTTATTTTAATGCACCGGCAAATCTCGTTAAAGCATTTACTCTTGTCATAATAAACCCAAGTCGCGTGAATCGGGTAAGTAGGTGAAGCAATTTGAATTCGTACACAACTCCCGTCCCTCCCCACTCCTTTCTTCCCTCTGTCAAGACACTCCTCCTATCCCTCCAGTAACTCCCTCTCCTAGTCTCCCCGGTGTCGCTTACTCTACCTTATCTGAAACCTGTTATATTTGTTAATAACTGATAAAATTGATATGTTGGATCCTTGTTATAATTCTTATTAACATTTCATGATATTGTTTTATTTCATCCAACTTGATGAACCTGGCCTGAGGGCTTCCTTCATTTGTGTAAAAATAATGAAACACGTTTACCAAAGGCAGGATGTATGGGCTTTACCCCCTTGAAAGGTAGATTAAATGTAGTCAAGTGTTATATAGGTTGACCGAAAATTTTTACGGTGTATTTGCTCACTTTACCATTAACAATCATAATTTGGGTATCTGGAAGGGGTGTGTGCCTAATCAGTTTGTTGTCTCAGTGTTTTTTTTTACTGAGGAGGTTTTCTCATCATATTGATAACTGGGATGTTAATTTGCTCCAGTAAAATCAGAAATGTATTTGCATTACGTCTCCATTCCATATACAGAAAGGAACAAGCTAACAATAAACTAAGGATTACTGTAGTCTTAACACGTATGAGAAACTTCAGGTTTGTTGGACACACAATAACACTATGTGGCATAAGAATCACAAGCATATTAATGAATAAGTAAATCTTAATATTTACCCTATAGTTTACTCCATATATAATATATATATAAATATATATATATATATATATATATATATATATAATATATATATATATATATAATATATATATATGTGTGTGTGTGTGTGTGTGTGTGTGTGTGTGTGTGTGTGTTGTAATTGTGAAATAACAATTCAACAAATTATGTAGTTTGTAGATTTTTCATCAGAGTTTTAAATATTATAATCATTTGTGTCACAGCATAATTCTGTTTGCATTCTACAGCTTTTGTTCATTCTACACAATCCTTTCAAGGAGAATAAAGCCCATCAATCCTGCCGTTGGAAAACGCGTGTTTCATAATGTAAACACAGTTAAAAGAAGCCCTCAGGGCAGGTTCATCAAGTTGAATAAATAGGCTAAAGGCTATAAACTCGTTATACACCCTGACGAAATACAACAATATCATGAAATGTTAATAAGAATTATAACAAGGATCCAACATATCAATTCTATCAGTTATAACAAATATAACAGGTTACAGAAATGTATAGTCGGCGACACCTATCCCTCCAGTTACTGGAGGGATAAGAGGAGGGTCTAGACAGAGGGAGGAAAGGAGAGGGGAGGGACGGGGGAGTGTAGGCATTCCAATTGCTTCACCTACTTACCCGATTCACTTGAACTTGGGCTTTATTATGACAAGAGTAAATGCCTTAATTAACGAGATTTGCCGGTGCATCAAAGTATAAAAAATTAGGGGGAGGTCAATCGGGAGCTGTGTCAAAGTACCATTCTGATCAAGTAATTAGTACGGCAGATATTATAAAAAAAAGCACTATTTTTTGCCTGAAATACATGGTATGTACTTGCAACAGTACTACGCATTTTCTTGTGTTATAATACTTTTAGGGTATTATGTAGATGAAAAGACCTAGCCTCTGGTCTCTTGTAGTATGAAGTTTTCAAAGTAGTTTCCAGTTCTTCACCCCTTAATTTTATATAATTTTACGACACCCGGACACACGAAGGTCACACACACTACTCACTCTATATATATATATATATATATATATATATATATATATATATATATATATATATATATATATATATATAAAGTGCTTTAGGATAGGATGGCTAAACCCTTTATCCACTGATAAACACTAACATCATCAGCTAACTACCAGAAGCAAAACTCCCTGCTCTTGGCAAGAGAGACACGTTCGTTTGGGCTTTGAACTAAAATTTTGCCTCTATCTTCTCCCATATATATGGAGAACCAGTAGAAGTTGGTTTTAATCATCTTGGAACTTATGTGTTGTCAGAGATAATGTTATTATAGTCTATTGCTAAAGGACTACGCCTAGAAAAAAAAATATGAGAAGAGAACGTAATTTTTTATGAAGATTTTTTTTTTTCTTCGTATTTTCCACTATGCTCTTTCCTATATTTGTGATCTTAGCATATCAGAGTAAAAAATAAAGTATAGTCACTATACGACGAAATTCTATTCATCCACTTCTTAAGTAAGAAAAATTTTGTCTTAACTGATAACATAATATCCTCAAATCCCATGTGTTTGATTACTT
>NC_090764.1:17508822-17511322 GCF_036898095.1 Palaemon carinicauda
TATACATTAGCCCAAAATATCTAACATCTCTTAATGGAAAAATCACATCATATTCCATATCCCGAACAATTAGAGGTTAATACAATTACCCACAATTTTTATCGAAATAACGTAATTAAACATGATATCCAATTAACTGAGTTATGTTACGATTAAAGATAATGAATTCAGTACAAGAACGCACTATAGCTATACAAATTATATGAAGATTATGAAATACAATATTTCTTATTCATATGAAAAATAAGTTTCATCCGAAAATATAATCATTATCAACTGAGATACGAATAAAATATTCATGCAAAAAATGGATCAATAGGTTATTATTTTTCCAAGGAAATTTCCGTAAAAGTCTATTTCAAAATAAATAATTATTATACTTTTGGTTAAATTCATTGAAGACAACAAATCCAAAGAGTTCTTCATGTTGCTTTTAAAGTTTCTATAAAATTCAAAGTGAAATGAAAATAGGAAAATGAACCTTATATACGCACAGAAACCTCATAATAGAAATGATATATCCGCCTTTCAAGGGGCATACAGTTGGACACAAGAATTCACGGTACACCTCGTTCTGAAGGAGTGCACCCAGCCACATCCTTACTACACCGCGACTTTCCTGTTATTTAGCCCCTCCCCACCACCTATGCTTTCCGTTCCTATACTATCTGTTTGGTTACTGGCCGCACAGTAAGGGTGTGATATGGTGCAATTCTTCTGAGCGAGGTGTACCAGGGACTCCTGTGTCCAACTGTCCATAAACCCCCTCTCAAGCTGTCCAGTAATTAATGGAATTCCTCTCTTCCTTAAGATGTCTTTAAAACTTTCGCCAGAAATGTTCTCTGGTGTCGTTCTGCAATGCTGTTCGCATTCCAGACACTTGTTTTCAGGGTATTAGCTTGGAGCGTGCAATTTACCTTACCTCATAATCGCTTTTAACGACTTTCATATCTGGCATAATTAGGGTTTTATGAGCATGGATATTCCACGCAAATGTCTTGAGGCCTTTTTGGATAATTTCCTTAAGGAAGCGAATTAACGAGATTTATGAAATATGCGGTTATATTCTTGCTGCTTAGGAGAGCATAATGTTCGGCATCCTAAGATCAAATTTTCTTGTGATTTTTTATGTGAAATTGAAAGGACACTTGATAACAAGTGAGCATGTATATTGTACATGTATTTACCATTTGTTATACGAACACCCAGAATTTACCTTATATAATAAGGAGTAAGTGTTTGGATATATCTGTGTCCCTCGGGTAAGGGGAGAGGGAGTAGTCATGTCTTGGTAAGAGGGTTGCATTTGTGTGTACATATCTATCTATATATTTAGTCGTCATTTTTGACGGGTCGCTTCTTTTACAGCATAGTAAGAATGAATTAAGATAGGAGGTTTGACATAAAATATTGAAGCTGATTCTTGCAACGAAATTACATTTTGTATATAACAATTTTACATAACTACATGTAACGGAGTAACTAAACTATTGACAAATGACCATCTAAGGGAATTGTTAAACCCAATACCTCATAATAAGGTTTTTACCATTCAATTGGCCCCTGATTTCTTCCATGGTAATGTCCCAATATCTCTTGCAATCTTCCGATGATTTGAAATGCGCCCCCCCCCAAAAAAAAAAAAAAAATTACATTGCAAGCTACCATAAGAGCTTCCTCCAATCAATAGAATTGACATTAGCTAATATATATATATATATATATATATATATATATATATATATATATATATATATATATGATAAATTTTGCACATTTTTACGTGTTTTTCATATTCAAATAAGCCATATATATTTTTGATACATTAATGTCTGGATTCTCTTAACGACCTCGGGATCAGAGCCCCAGGCGAAATCACACAAAGACAAGAGCTTGGCTCCGGCCGGGAATCGAACCCTGGTCGGCAAGCTTGTATAGACAGTGACTAAGTGGCTTAGTCACTGTCTATACAAGCTTGCCGACCAGGGTTCGATTCCCGGCCGGAGCCAAGCTCTTGTCTTTGTGTGATTTCGCCTGGGGCTCTGATCCCGAGGTCGTTAAGAGAATCCAGACATTAATGTATCAAAAATATATATGGCTTATTTGAATATATATATATATATATATATATATATATATATATATATATATATATATATATATATATATATATATATATATATATAAAGGTTTTTGTAATTCAAGATCATCTTCAGAACGACGTCAGTCTGCAGTAAGATGGGAAGGAACGCAATGGTATAATGAGAGGGAGAAAGCATGCAAGAGCATCTTCGATCAATACAGTCATGGGCGAATTAACCACCCGCATCCAATGTTACACCAGAAGCTCATTTACTTCACTTGCTGAGAGGGAATTCTGTGTGGGTATATATATATATATATATATATATATATATATATATATATATATATATATATATATATATATATATATATATATATATATATACATATACATATTTAAATTCACATATACACT
>NC_090764.1:17516322-17519014 GCF_036898095.1 Palaemon carinicauda
GTGGGGATATGGTACTGGCGAACTTGTTAAGATCGATGGCGCTTCACGGGAGAAAAATACGTCAAAATCCTGGAGCAAGTGTTACTTCCAACAGTTCGGACAATGTCAGTTCCTGCTCCTGATTCAATAAAGTTGGAGCCGCGCGGTGAACACCTAGCTACAGGATCATCCTAAAATTGAAGTTCTGTAGTGGCCATCGAAAGGATGTGACTTGAACACAATTGAACACCTTTGGGCTATGATGGTTCGGGAATGGGACGCTGGGGGGCAGCGTACCCGCCAGGCAGTAGAAACTAAAGCCGATGATCTGTGGGAGAATGTCCGTCGACGTCGGCTACTTTGCATGAATCTTGTAGATTCCATACCCAATCGTCTGCGTGAGGTCATCGATGCAGATGGAGGTTGGACATCATGCTGAAGTATTGTGTGTAAATACTAATAAAATATTAACAAAAAATATGATTTTTAGTAAAGTCCCTTTTACTCCACTACTAATCAATAAAAAATGTTGTGGAAGATCGTGCATGATACAAAGCTCAGAGCAAAAATAATTTTACATTCTTCAATGAGAGTGATAATGTCAAAATCAAATTAATGACAAAAAACATTCTACTTGGTAAATTGTTAGGAATTGTCTAATACACTGTATGAAAACAATAAAGAGGTTTCAAGAATAAATTTTAGTCAAAGTTATCTTTAGATTTTGTAAAGAAAAGGCATTTTAAATATTACTAGAAGTTTATGTGAAATAGAAAGAGGTAATTCAAAGAATACGCTAATTCCAAGAAAAGAAGGAAACATATTAAGTAATAAAGTAAGATAGTAATAAAGTTGACAGATCAGAAGTCCAACACTTTAGACACAAAATCTGTTATCTTAAATAGGGCCCATGAAGTAAAAATAAACAGTGATAAATTAGTTTGAGTTGAAATGTGCACCCTAAGATGGATTATATACTAGCCAACCTAACTTGCAAAGGTTTCCACTATTGGTTAGTAACCCTTCCAATATGACAAGAATGAGTCTGGGAATGGCAAAACCCTTGCCGCTGACTTTCCATGATAGAGAAATTGAATTCCTACAATAGTATATAAAATATCAATCAAAAAGGTCGTTAACGCATTCCCATTAGCTCTTCATACACGGGCACTAGAAAACTACTTTGCCACAAATTTCCGACAACAAAGCATCGTAAAAAAATGTCAAGTTATTCCTTAAACTAATAAGTATATTTGCTTTGCTACTGACATGGTGTTAATATGAAAGTAGTAATATGAGGCTTGTTTTACGATGTTCTTAATGTAGAAGAGAAACTAAAAGCTACTCTCTCTCTCTCTCTCTCTCTCTCTCTCTCTCTCTCTCTCTCTCTCTCTCTCTCTCTCTCTCTCTCTCCCCTCTCTCTCTCTCTCTCTCTCTCTCTCTCTCTCTCTCTCTCTCTCTCTCTCTCTCTCTCTCTCTCTCTTATTATTTTGAATAGTTGTCACCTCATTAACATTTTTTTTTCTCTTTCAGCTATTCTCTCTTGCTACTAAATATTAACTATGGTGAAAGTATCTTCATATTTCATATTGACATAATTTATATCAAATTACAAAAAAAAATCAGTAATTTTAAGTGTCCGAAAACGGGCATTGTGTGTCATACCCAATATCGCCCACCTTCGCTCATAATGTTGACCCAATTACGCAATATGACAGATCTATGAATATTTGCATATGAAACTTCAGTTTGTGGTTACTACATTAATAATGCAAGTGAAAAAAACAAATGCCGACTTACTTCTACAAATGTTTATTTTTTTTTTTACGATGGGCGACTTGTAGATTATAAAACACTTCCGTACACATTTAAGCTAAAATGTTTTGTAATGAGACATGGTTGGTAATGTCTGTTGATAAGATACGATAATATATGAGAATACTAATTGAAGAATGTAAATATCGTAAGCATGATATTATTCTCATATTTATCTAGCATATTTAGTTAACTCACATTTTATACGCAAACCCAGTAACGTCAAACACAACAAAATCATCTATCACTTTTTAACGTTATCAGATTATGGAGACTTTACTCAATGCTTTAGAAAAATGAATACTTCCTATTCCTCCCTGCGCCCAACGTCCTTGCGGTGCGCCATCTATTGGGTTTTCCATGACTTATTTGTTCAAAAGCTTCGGTGATTCATAGTCAGGCGATTCGTGTTCACTCTCTGGAGGTCTAAGGGAACGAACTTTTGTTCATGATAGTACATGTATATGAATATATATATATATATATATATATATATATATATATATATATATATATATATATATATATATTTATTTATATATATACATATACATAAATGTATATATATGCATATATATATATATATATATATATATATATATATATATATATATATATATATATATATATATATACATATATATACATATATATATACATATATATACAGAGAGAGAGAGAGACTTGCCCTTTATTATGTATATATATATATATATATATATATATATATATATATATATATATATATATATATATATATATATATATACAGAGAGAGAGAGAGAGAGAGAGAGAGAGAGAGAGAGAGAGAGAGAGAGAGAGAGAGAGAGAGAGAGAGACTTGCTCTTCTTTATATAGGGTAATCAAACAAACGCTAGAAAACACCTCTAAACAATCT
>NC_090764.1:17524514-17534514 GCF_036898095.1 Palaemon carinicauda
ACACAGACACTTGCTCTTTATTCTAAAGTTTTTCAATTGACCCTTTTCAGTTAAGGATTTACATCACACACCTTAAACCCAAATTGTATATTATTATATTCAAAATCTCTTTCAATTATCGTCGCACTCGGAATTATGTGCCCTGTAAATGATATTAATTACACTGCAAATACCCAAGATACGAATATATCCATTTGTTCAGCAACTTTAAGATTAATTTATATTCTTTGGACTTCCTTATTAACATTTATTACCCCATGTTCCTGGTTCTTATTTACTCTCAAAAGATTTACACTTACTCATATTTATTCTCAACTGTCTACTCATCTAAATATTTTCTAACTCATTTTACAAGTTTCTACAGTTTCTCTTTAAAGTTCTCAAACAACTCGATTAGAGTTCTCTTGCTTGAGGGTATACTCCGGCAGGCTGTTCTGTCTTGTTTCTCTTCCTTTTGTTTTGTTAAAGTTTTTATAGTTTATATTGGAGATATTTATTTTAAAGTTACTCTGCTTAAAAATTCTGTCTCCTTGTTTCCTTTCCTCACTGGGCTATTTTCCTTATTGGAGCCCCTGGGAATATAGCATTCTGCTTTTCCAACTAAGGCTGTAGCTTGGTAAGCAGTAATAATAATAATAATAATAATAATAATAATAATATTAACAATAATAATAATATTAACAATAATAACAATATTAACAATAATAACAATATTAACAATAATAACAATATCAACAATAATAATAATAATAATAATAATAATAATAATAATAATAATAATAATAATCTCCAACAGACTTCAGCAATTCCATACCGTTTTCAGTCCCTTTTTCATGCCATAATTAAACACTAATATCTACAGTCATTTACTGACTTCTCACATAATTTAATTCTTAAAGATTTTAATATTCAATCGAACCAAAACAGTCTTTCACACCAAACCAGTCACTCTCACATTTACATATTCTAATACATCCTTTGTACTACAATAATAATAATAATAATAATAATAATAAAAAATTTGTTCGCTCTTAATTATTTCTAATACTACACGTTTTCAACATCCGCCATATTACTTCTCCTACATTAAAGCATGCTAGATATATTGCTTCTCCTATTGTATCCGCCATATTGCTTCTCCTACATTAAAGCACGCTAGATATATTGCTTCTCCTAAATGAAAGCAATCTGAATATATTGCTGCTTCTAGATTAAAGCATGCTAGATATATTGCTTCTAGATTAAAGCATGCTAAATGCAGCTTTTTCCCTTTACTTTCAAACTTTTCAAATATCAGATTCTAATCAAACACTTGATTCACATACCCTCTTCTTCGTATAATCCAAAACGGTTACAATGATCCCATGGTTTACAGCAATTAAAACAGCGAAAAAAAAACCCACACACACACACACAACTCAATAGACCAACCTTGAAAAATCAGCCGAGGGATATACAAGTTAAAAATATCAAAAGAAATAGTAACTGCCATATTTCTGTTGGAAATAAAGAAGGAATAGGTCATATTTGAGGAAGATGATGTTATGCATGAAAGGGGCACAGATAGATCTGAACACTATATAATCATTGCATTAGACATTATATATAACAATGTTTTCAGTGATCACCTAGTAGTAATGGTTTGATACAATACTCCCCCACCTCTCTCTCTCTCTCTCTCTCTCTCTCTCTCTCTCTCTCTCTCTCTCTCTCTCTCTCTCTCTCTCTCTCTCCCTCTAAGGTTAGTGGTTTCATGCTTGAGGGTCAACACACGCACACTGTTCTACTTGTTTTTATTTCTTTTCCAACTAGAAATTTAGCTTACTAGAAATAATAACACGAATAGGCTATATATATATATATATATATATATATATATATATATATATATATATATATATATATGTAAAACGTGGTGAAAGGCTTTATGTATTGCCATGATCAGAGCTGTACTAGTCAGGGATAGCCATACTAGGTTTGTTTTGCTATGAGCGATCAGACTAAAGTCTCCCATCATCACCAATCCGCAATAATCAGTATGGTGAGAAATTGACCTAACATAACCCCAGATATGAATAAGGACATGTCTGAGGCCTTTGTCCTGAAGTGGACTAGAAACGGCTGAATTTGTTGTTGTTGTTGTTGTTGTTGTTGTTGTTGTTGTTGTTGTTGTTGTTGTTGTTGTTGTTGTTGTTGTTGTGTGTGTGAGAGGTGTAAGCTAATACCGACTTAACTGGACATATTTCTGTCCATTTAAGATTAAATTTTTAGAATACTTCTAAAATCGGTTTTATAGGTTTGTTTAATTTCTGCGTTATCATTTGCAATTTCAAATATTGAGACATAAATAACCTAATAATATTGTTTACTCTGTATATCTATTGGTTTACACAATTGATATTGAGATAAGTTATCATGTGGTCAGATATTGTGGCAATATACCACTCTTATTATAACGTTGTATTACGAATCATATACAGGATTCCTCGAGATAGACATGGATAAGACTGGTTCTCATCTAAGATACAAGGACAAAATAATAATAACAATAATAACAACAACAACAATAATAATAATAATAATAATGATAACAATAATATTAAAAATAATAATAATAAATAATAACAATAATAAAAATAATAATTATAATAATAATAACAATAATAATAATAAATAATAACAATAATAAAAATAATAATAACAATAATAATAATAATAATAATGATAATAATTAGTTTGTTGAAGAACGAATACTGCACTCATGGTCAAAAGAATTTTGTATTTCCCAACAAAATAATTCCGGCAAATATACCGAAATATATCCCTAGAAGGGGAGTCTATCATATATTTCCCTTTTACTAAAGCTGGGAATAAACGGTGATATAAAATGCGTTTGAAATATATATAGCGTATCGTCCCATTACACTTTTTTATCACAAAATTTTCTCTTCAATAAAACGCAAGTTACTCACTGTTTCCCGTACGAGGTTTAAAGGTTTAAAGGTCGCTCATGAATGGCAGAGGCAGGGTACAGTGACATTGCCCTAGATCAGTCCCCAAGCCTCCTCTCCACCCAAGCTAGGATCAAGGTGGGCCAGGCAATGGCTGCTAATGACTCAGCAGATAGACCTATAGGCTCCTCCAAACTCGCCATCCTTAACTCACAAGGTTGGTGAGGTTGCAGCAATAAAAGGAACTAACGATTCTGAGCAGGACTCAAAACCCAGGCTGGCGTTCACCAATCAGGGACGTTACCGCATCGGCCACCACAACAACTGGTTTTTGCCAAACCCAATAACATGAGGTTTGATGGATCGGATTAATTTTAGGGAATTTAAGGGAATTAGGTACATAAGGTTTACCGCTGGGACCAGAGAGGCAATTAAACACAAAGATGCAAATGGGGTAAAACCAGGGTTTATTAATAATAATAATATCATTAATGATATTATTATTATTACTATAATAATAATAGTAATAATAATAATAATGGAAATGAAGAACGACTGTTTCGTAAGAAATGCCAGCCCGATTTTATTTAAATCCTCAGAAAAGGTGGGAAACTAAATGGTTATAGTTTCTGGAAACTATTATTCTATGATACAGCAAGGAAGTCTAACACTGATAAAAAAATACTGCCATTTTATTAATTTATGGATGTCTAACAAAAACAACAATAAGTGCCAAGAGGTAACATTTTTTCTTGAAAACGAAATTAGAATTCCAAAGAATGTATATTAAATGTAGATATACAAGCAATAATCTACGTACGTAACAAAGGAATCTTTAAACTATGTACTTTAATTTTAATTTATGTTGATCTTGATGTACATTTCTATGTAAAATACTATATAAGTTCATAACTATATTTTGTTATACTTTAGTTATATTTTTATGATAGAATAATTACACAAGTAATGTAAATGAAAAAATGATTATATTTTTATAAAAAAAAAAAAAAAAAAAAAAAAAAAAAAAAAAAAAACTGGGGGAAACATTTGATTAAAAGCAGAAACATCTACGACTGAATTTGAAATCTCGAATATTTAGGAAGAATCAGAATTACAATTTTAATGAAATATTAGATATAGCAAACTAGAATTGCCGAATAGATAGAGTGAGGGAGTTTTAGGATTAATTTAATCATATAATTCTAACGACGTATCTAGAACGCAACATCAGGAGCACTTGAAAGAAAATAACTAACCTGGTCAGCTTCCAGCCATTTGCATTCAAATAACCAAAAACATTAATCATGCTTATTGAACAAAAGTTATTTTTACTACATCTCATTTCTATTCATAATGGCTTAGAAAGAAAAGTTGATTCTAAGTAGCTCTTCTAGGAGGACACTCCCAAAATCAAACTATTGTTCTCTAATCTTGGGTAATGCCATAACCTCTGTACCATGGCCTTCTACTGTCTTGGATTAGAGTTCTCTCGCTTGAGGGTTCACTCGAGCACGCTGTTCTATCTTATTTCTCTTCCTCTTGTTTGTTTTGAAGTTTTTATAGTTTATATATAAAAGATATAATTTAATGTTGCTACTGTTCTTAAAATATTTTATTTTGATTATCTATTACTTCTCTTGTCACTTATTTTTTTCCTTATTTCCTTTCCTCACTGAGCTATTTTTACCTGCTGGAGCCCTTGGAGTTATACCATCTTGCTTTTTCAACTAGGGTTGTAGCTTAGTTAATAATAATAATAATAATAATAATAATAATAATGATAATAATAGTAATAATAATAATAATAATAATAATAATAATAATAATATGACCTTGGCCATGACTGAGAACAAATGTGTTTCCCCAAAAACAAATTATGCTCGAGAGATAACACGTAACCTAATGGTGCCTCCTTCAACATTTCATAAATAACAATATTGATTGACAGGGGTCCAGCTGGGCTTATGGGAGTACACTTTCCTTAGTAAACACTTTCAGATAGCTTGCTGTTATGTATAAAAAAAAAAAAAAAAACACGAGAACACAAACCGTCAAAAATGACAGCTAAAATTTAGATAGCTATGCACTCTATCTATCTCTCTCTCTCTCTCTCTCTCTCTCTCTCTCTCTCTCTCTCTCTCTCTCTCTCTCTCTCTCTCTCCAGGGTATGACTACACCGTCTCCCTTACTCCAAGGGATGGGGAGAACTGAGCGTGACACAAACACACACACAAACACACATATACACACACACACAAACATATATATATATATATATATATATATATATATATATATATATATATATATATATATATATATATATATATATATATATATATATATATATATATATATATATATATATATATATATATATATATATATATAGCCTGACACTTGCTCTATAATATCTAAAGGAGATAAGCTTCCAAAGGGCTGAATTTATTCTTGATATGTTTGGCTATAAAGTATTCCGTCAACATCTAATACCTTATGAGAATTATAAGTTCTCCAGAATGACAATATTTGGTAAATTAAAATGAAATTAAATAAAATTAAATTAAATATTTAACACCAATATTAAAACTGAGTAGGAGCAGCAATAATTTCCTTCTTTATTTTAATTTTAGCAAATTCCGTCATAATTGTGTTTTCTATTGTCTCTGTTGGAGTCCTTGGCCTTATAGCTTCCTGCTTTTCATAATAATTGCAGTTACAAATTTGGTAGTCACACCTTGAAGTGAGAACACAGTCATGATATAACAATGAATAGTATGTAATGAAAAGCTTGAATAAAAAAAAATATATGTATTCACAAACAAGATACTTTCAAAAAAAAAAAAAAAAAAAAAAAAAAAAAAAAAAGAAAAAAAAAAAAAAAACCCTATTATCATGCTCGGCCACAACAAGTCAACAGATTATAGAAAGTGGTGTACTCAGCGACCTCTATGAATAATTAGCAACAAAAAACATATTCGAGAGGGTGTTTTGTCGGATTGATTGATTGATTGATTTAGAGTTTTCAGGCATCCTGACATATAAGGTCATTGACGCCGGTAACATTTAATTTATGCATACAAAAATAAAAAATAAAATAAAAAATAAAAGTATTTAATTAAAATCATAAAAGTTGAATGTCATAAAAGTTAGATAGTTTTCAGAAGACCTGCTTCTGAAATAAATCTAAAAATGCCACTTGCATAGTAGGACACATCATGTCCAAGAATCTTGGTAAGGATGAACCTGCCACCCTCACCTCGAGCCTCAAACAAATATCTATTCCTCAAGTTATTATAATTGGGGCATTCGGTCAACAAATGCCTCACTGTCTGTTTTACCATAAGCTTCGTCTTTTTCTTTTGTGAAAACTGTTTTAAATATAAACGCAGCTTATTTGCATGATAGCATAATTTGGTATAATGTTCTATTAGTGTATTAGAATGGGCCCACTATTTACGATTCATATAATTATTAACGTAGAAATTAATTTCTTTACAGCAAAAGACTGTTTTAAAGGCATAGTACCATAATATCTATTCATAGACATATGTGTATTCATCTGATTTAATCATTAATGATCCCTTAGAAGAATCTAAAAGTTTAAAGGTCACTCATGAATGGCAGAGGCAAGGGACAGATACCCTATAGTCAATCTTTTTTAGCGAGGCAGATTTACACCGACTCGCAGCGGTGCCCTTTTAGCTCGGAAAGATTTCCTGATCGCTGATTGGTTGGGCAAGATAATTCTAAGCAATCAGCGATCCGGAAACTTTTCAGAGTTAAAAGGACACCGCTGTAAGTCGGTGCAAATGAGCCTCATTAAAAGAAATTGACTATAGAGACTGACCATATAGACATATCAGCGCCCAAGGATCCCTTTCCACCCAAGCTAGGACCAGGGTTAGCCAGGCCATGGCTGTAAATGACAAATCAAGAAGACATATAGGCTCCCCTAACACCCAATGCGTCGCTTACAAGGATGTTGAGCTTACAGATACTACAAAAAACTAAAAAAACTGTCGAGCTTGAGCAAGTCTCGAACCCAAGTCCACCAGATGGCTAGGCAGGGACGTTTCCAATAGGCTACCATAACCATTGCCTAGGAAGAAGATTCATATCTACTTAAGATTTGAAATTATCTCTTTAGGGTAGAAGAGACTCTTTACCAATGGTAAGCAGCTCTTCTAGGAGAGACACTCCAAATTCAAACCATTGTTCTCTAGTCTTGGGTAGAGCCATAGCCTCTGTACCATGATCTTTCACTGTCTTGGGTTCTCTTGCTTGAGGGTACACTAGGGCATACTATTCTATCTTATTTCTCTTCTACTTGTACTGTTAAAGTTTTTATAGTTTATATAGGATATTTATTTTAATGTTATTCTTCTTAAAATATTTGATTTTTCCTTATTTCCTTTCCTCACTGGGCTATTTTCCCTGTTGGAGCCCGAGGCCTTATAACATTCTACTTTTCCAACTAGGGTTGTAGCTCAACAGGTAATAATAATAATAATAATAATAATAATAATAAAGTACCAAAACTGGATCTTTCAGAACACCCACAGTCAAGAGACTATTGAGAAATGAGAGTCCAAGCATCGTCCGTCAATGTTGACTTTTTACAGAAATATCTAAAAAAAAAAAATGGTTTTATTACAATAAAGGAATAAAAAAATCATATATTATTTCAATAAAGTACATTCATCAATCGTCAAAAATATAAGAAATTTTGTAACCCCACAAAATAGCGCAAAATTAGTACCTTGTGAAATGATACCCTAACACACGAGCAAGAGGCAAACTCCAAAGCTCATAATTTCCTGATGGGGCTCCACACGAAAAACATGACCTGCGAGATTCGTTTGTCATGAACATTGCTACCATCTTAAATCAGACACTCTCGATACCTTGATCTAACTGAATAACCACAACTGAAATCATAGACTGATTAGGGCTGCACTGGCCTATGTGGTTACGCCCCTGACTAGTGAACGCCAGACTAGGGTTCGAAGTCCCGCTTAAACCCGTTAGTTCCATTGGTCACTGCAACCTTACCATCCTTGTGAGCTGCTAAGGATGGGGGGAGGGGGAGCCTATAGGTCTATCAGCTGAGTCATCAGCAGCTATTGCCTAACCCAACTTGGTCCTAGCTTGGGTGGAGAGGGGGCTTGGGCGCTGATCATATGTATAGTTGGTCAGTCTCTTAGGCATTGTCCTGCTCGATAGGGCAATGTCACTGTCCATCTATTGTCTCAATCATGAGCGGCCTTTAAACCTCACAATTATTCGATTTGTAAATACAGTAATTTAATATTAAAGGAAAACTTGACTAGGCCTACACGAAGTATATGAAATGATAAAGATAACGGATTTTGAGCGAAGCGAAAAATCTATTTTTGGGTGAGATAGCCATGGCGTCCTGATGGAAGGTTCCTTTTTGGTAGCTTCCTTGGGTAAATAACTACTGTACATAAAGATAGAGAGCATATATGCTGTTAACTGTACCAACATTGCAACAATAATGCAATAACTATTATAGAAATATGCACATTAGAAAATGTTCACACATAACAGAGAGGCATTATGCCAATAAAGAGAGAGTAGGCAGTAATGCCTGAAAGCCGGAGGAAAGAGAAAGGACCTTTCTCCTGAGAAGAGGTTACGGGTTTCCCCACGGGGCATAACATGCCTGTGAAACGCCCACTAGATTATTCGCAACCAATGTAGCCCACGGCGATTTCTATTGCCACATGAAACACCAAAATGGGCACGAACAAGTCATTGCACAGATACAGCAGCAACAGCTAAGCACGAAACCAGGAACAAATTGTTAAATTACAGCCGCTTCAGAATCTGTGTTATTTTGTGGTCTCCTGTAAGTAAGTGCACCTGTGTTATGTTGTAATCATTAACATTTTAATGACAGCTTTGATGTATGTCATGTAGTGAAGCTTTCAGATTTCAACAGAATTAAAGATGATAAATAAATTATTACAGTATGCAGTTTAATTCTAATAGCAATGCCTTCTCCATCATAAGGTTCAATATTGCGAAGTATTCTAGAAATTTTATTCCAGCTATAACCAAATTGTGAAATGATCTTCCTATTTCTAGTACACTGTAGTTGAATAGGAGGAACTTAAAAAAGTTCAAAGTTGCAGCTAATGTTTTTATGAAGAACAGGCTGACATTAGTCTCTTTGGTAGCTTATATATAAAAGATCTATTTCAATGTTGTTACTATTTTTTTTAAATATTTCATATTAATCATTCATTACTTTTCTTGTAATTGAACTATTTCCTTATGTCATTTTTCTTCACAAGGCTATTTCTCCCCGTGGATCCCTTAGCCTTATATCATCCTACATTTCCAACTAAGGTTGTAGCCTATCTAGTAACAACAGCAATACAGTTAGTGCTCCGCTGTCCACAAATATGTTCTAATTTCAAAATAAAATCCAGGTTTTTACACCCATTCGCAATGATAACAAAGAAGTACCGGTTTGGACCAACACAATATTCCCGACTAGTTTCAGAGATCTAGTTTTTACGAACCTGATCTTCAAAGGTTATTTGACAGTCGATGTGATAATGGTAACTCTCGGCTATCTATATTTAATCTTTCACAGCACGGTGCTCTTAAAATATAAAACACCCTGTATTTATAGTAGCTTGCTTGTTCTATTATTCATAAACATAGCCACTGCCTTCCCCAGAGCAAGAGAGATCTCTCTATACTCACATCGGTCTATCAAAAATGATTGTTGGTATCAAGTATCAAGGACTGACATACAACTTAAATTTCGCTTACTTTAATCCTACTTCGTTGGTTCATCTTTTAACATTTTATCATGTACGTGGGTTGGAATATTAAATGTCACGATTCCTTGAATTTAATGTTTATATGACTACGACAATGATGTAGTACATGACGCACGAGGAGGAGAATCATTAATCATTTTCATTCAATGAAGGAGGGAATTCTACCCCTTAAATTAATCTCTCGAAATAGAGGTTGAAATGTCAAGGGACAGTTCTTAGACCCTGAGA
>NC_090764.1:17549514-17562014 GCF_036898095.1 Palaemon carinicauda
GAAAATTTTACAAAAGATAGAAAATGTTGCAGAGAAAAAATTGAAAATGTTGCAGTAAAATGAATGAAAATGTTGCAGAGAAAAGATTGAAAATGTTGCACTAAAATGAATGAAAATGTTTCAGAGAAAAGATTGAAAATGTTGCAGTAAAATGAATTAAAATGTTGCAGAGAAGATTGAAAATGTTGCAGAGAAAAGATTGAAAATGTTGCAGTAAAATGAATGAAATGCTGCAGAGAAAAGATTGAAAATGTTGCAGTAAAATGAATGAAATGCTGCAGAGAAAAGATTGAAAATGTTGCACTAAAATGAATGAAAATGTTGCAAAGAAAAGATTGAAAATGTTGCTGAGAAAAGACTGAAAATGTTCCACAAAAAATGAATGAAAATGTTGAAAAGACTGAAAATGATTTATAAGTATCAAGCAAAATAGAAGGATCGACATGGCAATAAATAAAAAAACTTGTATGTTAATCAGTATGGAAATGGATATATGAAGACATAGAACTGGGTCTATATGACCATACGTTGGGGCCAAGGTAAATGAATTTTTGTTAAGAAATTACAACACTCAAAAAGTCACACTGACAAGCATATACTATGTTTAATTGTATGCATATCATTCAAACGAAATCGTGCTATGTGTAAGAAATCATTTGAGGTAAACGCATTGCTAATCAACTCTCTGCTGAGGAAGAAAGTTGAAATTGCAGAATATTCCTCCATATAGCTCATTATATCATAGCTCTCCAAAGGAAAGGAATCTCCCATATATAATAGAGCGCAAGTGTCTGACTCTATATATATATACATATACACATACATACATATATACATATATATACATATATATATATATATATATACATATACATATATATATATATATATATATATATATATATATATATATATATATATATATATATATATATATATATATATATATATACATACAATCCCTCCAGTCACGCTAAACTCTCCCCGTCCCTCGGGTAGGAGGGGAGAGGAGGTAACCATACCCTGGTGAGAGACAGGTGTGTGCACATATCTATATAAACACTTAGCCGTCATTTTTGAAAGGTCATTAATTACGTCCTAGTTTTTATCTAGAGCACCATCTTATATTCTTTCCTCATCTATCTTTCTATAACAAAATATGAACACCCTCATAATGCATGATGGGAATTAAGAATGGAAGTAGCAATGACCTCTGACCATATAAAGAAGACAAATAGAGATGAAAGATGCCAGGAGGTAACGGCATTACAGTACAAGGAGAACTGTGAGATGTTACAGTTTGGTGTCTAAACTGGGTATGTCAACGACGTCTCAATTTGAGAGAGAGAGAGAGAGAGAGAGAGAGAGAGAGAGAGAGAGAGAGAGAGAGAGAGAGAGAGAGAGAGAGAGAGAGGATAACTGTTACTGTGAATTCAACCGGAGTGGATAAAGAGGTGATTGTAAAAGAATTCTATTACACCTCTTATAATACTTACGATTATTCTCTTACATATATTTCCAATTCCACGCATGCATTATTACCTCCGCCAAGGTTTATTTATTTATATGTTTGTGCTCTGTGGAAAGGATTACGTCTAAAGTACTCAACAGATTTTGACGTCATGGACAACCAAATTTCAATTTCGCACTTTTCACCACGTAACAGTCAGCAGATGTAAAGGGGGGGGGGGGGGGGGGGGGTTTGCCTGTCAACTCCCCTCATGCATTATTGATATTTTCGTATCGTTTATATTCTACAATCAACAACTCTTTTGATTGCTCAATCCATCAACGTAATGATGTTTTCTTCTCTCACAGCATCTCAATATTACGTTGAAATTCAATAAATTATAAAAAAAAAACATGATTGGTTTTACACTCTTAAAACTTAGTTCTTCTTATTTAGATGTTCAAATTCATCACTGAATCATAGTTACTTTCGACTGTATTCCCTTTCAGTTTTTTTTTTTATTACCATATACACATACACACACACACATACACACACACACACATATATATATATATATATATATATATATATATATATATATATATATATATATGTAAATATATGTATATATATATATGTATAAATACATATATATATATATATATATATATATATATATATCTTTACATATATATATATATATATATATATATATATATATATATATATATATATATATATATAAATAAACGTAAACCCTTTCTATACTTACACCCCCCCTACCTCCTTAGTATTTCCGAACTACAAACCCTTTTTCCCTAATCAATTATCACCCCTTCTTGCCACATGACTAAACCTCCTCCAAACACTCTGATCCATCCTACCACCTACACTAACTTTTTTATTACCACTTCTAAGCATCTCCTCACATCTCGCCATATCATCTCTTCTTACACCACAAGCACCATACCATCAGTTCCTCTTATCACCCTAACACCTTTTTTATTCTTTCATCTGACTTTACTACCATATAAATGAGTTGGTTCAAAACTCCCACCTGGTTTCTACAGACAATTCAAGGCTCTTTCTTCTCTTTCTTGTTCCTCCAACTTTGGAACTTATTCTTTTTTTTTAACAGTTAAACCATCATCTGTTATATTGACTTTCTACTACGTATATGAGTCGAGCACTTCCGTATTTCTATCATTCACATGACAGATGGACAGACACGGCAGACATGCATACATATCAAGGAGGAATAATAGTTATTCCTACAAGATGCATGCATACAATAATATATATATATATATATATATATATATATATATATATATATATATATATATATATATATATACATAAGCGCGAGCACACATGCACTGTATATATATATATATATATATATATATATATATATATATATATGTATATATATATATATATATATATACATATATATATACGTATGTATTTGTATGTGTGAAATAGTATCATTCAGTTAAAAAGGGGATGCTAACTTGCTCTCAGAAACTAAACCTCTACCCATAACGTTAGTTTTAATATCTTCCTGCAAATTTTGATTTTATAGAATAAAATAAAACGAATGAAGCAAATAAAGCCTTAAGTAACAGTAAGATATTATTGTAGCTTAAAACACTCTTATAATATCCCCCTTTTATTTTGTAATATTATGTCATAGTAGCGTCAAGCAAATGCTTTATTTTACAGTACAGCTGGCGCTCAACTAAAGGAAATTCAGTATGAAGTAGATACCCATTAAAAAAAGCTTAACGTTTCCTGGATATGATTTATGGCACTAATTAATTTCCCCCTATTTTAAAGGGTTCTCGCAAAAAGATAAATGAGAGGAAAGCTAATGTGCCTGACTCTTAAACACAAGAAATATTATTTCTATATTTACATCTGCGTATTCACTCTGGATTTTTTTTTTCTGGTCCCAGTGTGGTCCGAAGACGTTGGCATCAGACCTTTAAGAAATCTTTTGCAGATTTTAAACGATTTTTTTTTACATCTAGTCAGAGGAGATGGCCTTTAAGCGTTTAGCATATGCTAAGTAATGTTTTAAAGTACAAAATCCATTAAATATTAATATTTCTTTTTTGGTTATTATACAAATATGAATGAATACATAATATAAAACAAGGCACGTTGAGCAACATGCGTATCAAATAATAAAAATAAAATCCCTTATTTCTAAGTGTATATATATATGTATATATATATATATATATATATATATATATATATATATATATATATATATATATATATATATATATATACACACACGCACACACACACACACATACACACACACACACACACACACATATATATATATATATATATATATATATATCTTATATAAAATGTAAACATATATAAAGATATATTAGAACCGAAATACGTCAGACTGGTCTTGTTAGCATATCTGCAACAACCTTTCGACAATTACGTTCGATCCCTCCTGATGATAAAAACCTCTCTATCTAGTTTCTTTATCATCCACAGAAGAGGATAACATTTATCAGCAAGCCGCGTGGTGGTTCTGTACGACTCTTTGAGTGTGGTAATGTCTTTGTTATTGCGTAACCTTATGTGCGTCATGAATAGCGCATATACAACACAATTGCAGTGGTTTTTTTTTTTTCGTAGAAATCGTTCAATGTGACATTTGTCTCCTAGCAAAGTTTTTCTGTTACGCTCTTATGTTCCTTTCGCAAACCTTCTGAATACATGTTTTTACCTTCATAGGTTGATTTCTTGTTTAAACCTTCATAGGTTGAATTCATGTTTTAACCTACATAGGTTGAATTCATGTTTTAACCTACATAGGTTGAATTCATGTTTTAACCCCCAGAGGATGATTTAACCTTCATAGGTTGAATTCAGGTTTTAACCTTCATAGGTTGAATTCGTGTTTTAATCTTCATATGTTGAATTCATGTTTTAACCTTCATATGTTGATTTCATGTTTTAACCTTCATAGGATGAATTCATGTTTTAACCTCCATAGGTTGAAATGCTGTTTTAATCTTCATAGGTTGAATTCATGTTTTAACCTTCACAGGTTGAATTCATGTTTTAGACTTCATAGGTTGAATTCATGTTTTAACCTACATAGGTTGAATTCATGTTTTAACCTACATAGGTTGAATTCATGTTTTGACCTTCATAGGTTGAATTCATGCTTTAACCTTCATAGGTTAAATTCATGTTTTAACCTTCATAGGTTGAATTAATGTTTTTACCTTCATAGGTTGAATTCATGGTTTAACCTTCATAGGTTGAATTCATGCTTTATCCTTCATAGGTTGAATTCATGTTTTAACCGTCATAGGTAGAATTCATGCCTTAACCTTCATAGGTTGAATTCATGTTTTAACCTACATAGGTTGAATTCATGTTTTAACCTCCAGAGGCTGATTTAACCTTCATAGGTTGAATTCAGGTTTTAACCTCCATAGGTTGAAATCCTGTTTTAACCTTCATAGGTTGAATTCGTGTTTTAACCTTCATTAGGTTGAATTCATGTTTTAACCGTCATAGGTTGAATTCATGTTTTATCCTTCATAGGTTGAATTCATATTTTAACTTTCATAGGTTGAATATATGTTTTAACTTACATAAGTTGAATCCATGTTTTAACCTTCATAGGTTGAATTCTTGTAAGTTGAAATGTACGGCACATATTCTAACAACAGGAGACCTTTACGAGTGAACTTTAGCAGACGATTTTTGCCCGACTTTCCAACATGACTTAAGACGCGTATAAAAGCGGAAGAGCAAAGAGACGTTGTTTACATAACAAATACCCAGAAATATATTCGAGGTTATAATCTCTGAATATAAATAAATAAATAAATAAACAAATAAATTTATATATATGCATATAATCATGAATATATATATATATATATATATATATATATATACACACACACATACATATATCATCTTCAGCAATTGCTAGTCCACTGCAGACCAAAGGCCTCAGATTTGTCCTTCCAG
The DNA here is from genome assembly GCF_036898095.1 of Palaemon carinicauda. NCBI lineage: Eukaryota > Metazoa > Arthropoda > Malacostraca > Decapoda > Palaemonidae > Palaemon > Palaemon carinicauda. Next base: position 17,555,000 of record NC_090764.1, read on the forward strand.
TTGCGTCTGTTTATGGTCTTTCTATGTCAGTCCACACCTGTAAATTTTCTTTATATATATATATATATATATATATATATATATATATATATATATATATATATATATATATATATATGATTCGAGGCAAGTATAAAAACGGAAGAGCAAATTTGAGTTGTTTACATGACATAAAAAAAAAAAACAAAAATACTCTGGATTATAACCTTTGCACTCTCCTAAAAAAAACGGGAAATAGGAAAGAAAAGAGTAATGTAATATTTAAATCTAGTAAATCAGTTAATAGACTGTTTATCTTTCCCATCCTTTGGGAACAAGAACCTATTAGGACATGAGACCTGATTAAGCCAACAACAACAACAACAACAACCCTTTCCTGACATACTACTACTAATTATGTGTTGACACAACAGCGGATTCCATCGTAGTTCGCGACATATCACCAGTATATTTCCATAGCTTAAATGAAGTACGTATTTATGTACAGTTGTTGGTAAACTGAGAATGTATTTATGGCAATTATCCATTTAATAATAATAATAATAATAATAATAATAATAATAATAATGATAATAATATTTAGAACTTATTTGTACCAATGCATTTCATCTAAAGAAAAAACAAAACCAAAAATTGAAAAAGAGAATGCAAATTAATATGACGTATCTAACGATGCAATAGCAAAATTACTAAATATACATCAATAATAATAATAATAATAATAAAAATAATAATAATAAAAATAATAATAATATTTAGAACTTATTTGTACCAATGCATTTCATCTAAACAAAAACAAAACCAAAAATTGAAAAAGAGAATGCAAATTAATATGACGTATCTTACGATGCAATAGCAAAATTACTAAATATACATCAATAATAATAATAATAATAATAATAATAATAATAATAATAACAATAATAATGATAATAATAATAATAATAATAATAATAATAATAATAATTATCATTATTATTATGTTAATTGAACTCCACTTGCATACACTGTTAAAAATTTGCATTATAAAAGAAAAACTATATGTCTGTCAACATTTATTCCAGAATTTTTACCGTTTTCAAAACGGATATATTGACGTAGAGTGATATTACGGTCACCAACCCGTAAAAGATAATTACAAATTAAGATCGAATTACGGTCGTCTATATTTTACTGAAATACGTTTCAGAACAATATATTTTTACGGAAAATTTCAGATTAAAATTGCGGGTTTTTCTAACAGTATACATATACCTAAAAAACAACAACAGCGTACATTTACCTTAAAGAACAACAGTGTACATATACCTACAAGAACAACAACAATGTACACATACCTAAAAGAACAACAACAGTGTACATACACCTAAAAGAACAACAGTGTACATATACCTAAAAGAACAACAACATTGTGCATATACCTACAAGAACAACAACAGTGTACATATATCTAAAGAACAACAGTGTACATATACCTACAAGAACATCAACAGTGTACATATACCTACAAGAACAACAACAGTGTACATATACCTAAAAGAACAACAGTGTACATATACCTGCAAGAACAACAGTGTACATATACCTAAAACAACAACAACAGTGTACATATACCTAAAAGAACAACAACAGTGTACATATACCTACAAGAACAAAAGTGTACTGTACATATACCTAAAAGAACAACAGTGTACATATACCTAAAAGAACAACAACAGTGTACATATACCTAAAAGAACAACAACAGTGTACATATACCTAAAGAACAACAGTGTACATATACCTGCAAGAACAAGTGTACATATACCTACAAGAACAACACATGCACACAATTCTGGTACGCAAAGCCAAAGCTGAACTCTGGGTAAGAGACAACCCCATAATTCTCGACGCCCTTTGGCTCGAAGCAATCCACCTGCCAGCGAAGGTGGTTAGCAAAACAATGGCGTGCCATCTTCCCCCCCTATAAATAAAGCTGTCATCTTACAACGCCTCTGCCATTTTCAAGAAAGCCTTGAACCACCATCTGTCCTTATTCGCGGAAACTTTATCCTTCGCTGAAGCAAGAGACGAAAGATACTAAGGATAAGTCCTGCCCCATTCAGGTCCACAGTCGAAGGATTGAAACAATGGACAGGGCACTTCGTAGGGATTTCAATAAAACATGGGAACTTACGATGACAACACTGCCTTATTGTGTGGAGATTTTTAACAGTAAAGGTTGTGTTTCTGCTGGAGTGAGGCGAAGAAAAACGTAAAACGTAAAACGATACACTTAATGTGTTTCACACAACAGGATTTTAATCCTGTTAAATTTATAAACTATAAAACAAGATAGAGGTTTGATTTCACCATTAAATGTATTTTCACTATTTGGAGAGAGAGAGAGAGAGAGAGAGAGAGAGGAGAGAGAGAGAGAGAGAGAGAGAGAGAGAGAGAGAGAGAGAGAAAGTAAAATTTAGCTATATAGCTCTAAAAAAATAACAGCATCACTAAAATACAAATAGATGAAGTTAGAAAACCATGATTAAGAAAGTAAATATTCTATTAAATTGATTTCGGCATTTATCCTGCATTAGTGAGCTTAAGAGCCTTACTTCTTCGCTTTCCCATTTCTGCATAAGTATAAATCCTTACCTAAAACGACGACAATAAACTAAAACAGAATTGACATACGAATGCATCATTCAATAGGTCTGTGATCTAAAATCGTTAACGGATAAAGGAAGCCATGAGTTTTCCTTTGCATAATTATCACCTGATTTCAAATTTCTTGATCCTTCTGACTTTACACAGCCTTCCTTTGCATAATTATCACGTGATCTGAAATTTGCTTATCCTTTTAACTTTACACAGCCTTCCTTTGCATAATTATTACGTGATTTCAAATTTCTTGATGCTTTTAACTTTACACAGCCTTCCTTTGCATAATTATTACGTGATTTCAAATTTCTTGATGCTTTTAACTTTACACAGCCTTCCTTTGCATAATTATTACGTGATTTCAAATTTCTTGATGCTTTTAACTTTACACAGCCTTCCTTTGCATAATTATCACGTGATTTCAAATTTCTTGATGCTTTTAGCTTTACACAGCCTTCCTTTGCATAATTATTACGTGATTTCAAATTTCTTGATGCTTTTAACTTTACACAGCCTTCCTTTGCATAATTATCACGTGATTTCAAATTTCTTGATGCTTTTAACTTTACACAGCCTTCCTTTGCATAATTATCACGTGATTTCAAATTTCTTGATCCTTTTAACTTTACACAGCCTTCCTTTGCATAATTATCACGTGATTTCAAATTTCTTGATGCTTTTAGCTTTACACAGCCTTCCTTTGCATAATTATTACGTGATTTCAAATTTCTTGATGCTTTTAACTTTACACAGCCTTCCTTTGCATAATTATTACGTGATTTCAAATTTCTTGATGCTTTTAACTTTACACAGCCTTCCTTTGCATAATTATCACGTGATTTCAAATTTCTTGATCCTTTTAACTTTACACAGCCTTCCTTTGCATAATTATCACGTGATTTCAAATTTGTTTATCCTTTTAACTTTACACAGCCTTCCTTTGCATAATTATCACGTGATTTCAAATTTGTTGATGCTTTTAACTTCACAAAGCCTTTAACCAATTCAAATTTCTTTTTAGAAACCCTTAATGGAATTGGACTAGGTTGATTGAACTGTGATCTGGAACCTGTATTGTTTTCAAAATTTTCATTGTTGTTCTGTTCATCTATTATCCTATTTTTTTTTTTTTTTTTTTTTTGTCAGAGTTACGAGATCTAGTTTTGTGAATGCAGTGATCACATATACCTTTTCTAATATCTTTCTTCCATAATTAATAAAAACTACAAATAAAGGAATAATAAAATTACCACAAATTTTGTCATCTGGAACCTCTAACGTAGATGGCCACGGAAGAACGCTTAAAGGGCATAGCCGTGAATTATTTAGGTGAAAACTAAGCTTTAACTAATAACTTCCGTAACCAAACGTGTGTTCTGAATTAACTAGAGACGAACTAGTAACTAGTAAAAATCTCACTACTGAGAGCTTCAGGTATAGGAGGTTGTGCACTCGTTATGCCAAGTCAATGATTATAAGAAAATTTAGAGTAACGAAATCAGTTGCATTATGATACATTAAAAAAAAAAATTCATGCTCTGCCGACTTATCAAGACTATATATATATATATATATATATATACTATATATATATATATATATATATATATATATATATATGTATGTATATATATATATATATATATATATATATATATATATATATATATATATATATAACTGAGTTATGTACTCGTTAAGAATGAAAATAACTGAAGTTGTTGATTTAAGTTCAAATAAAGAAAAATAATTCCCTTGAAAGAAAATTTTCGTCGCATCATGGAAGTTTATTTCTCGTGGAAAGGAAAACGGCTGTATTTGACATTGAATATTTAAAAAAAAAAAAAAAAAAAAAAAAAAAAAAAAACTAATTTCTCTGGAAACTCATACATTCTCACTCTCATAAATCTTGTAAAAATCCAAAAAAATTTTATACTCTCCCTCCATCCCGCAACACTTGTTTATTTACATAAGCATATTTTATTTTTTCAATTTCCTGTCCATTTTGTTTCATACGCATTGTTATTCAAGATCTGTGTTTAGAAAGTAAAATGGGAAAGAGCGACTGAGAAGAATAAATGACTCGAAAATGTAAGAAATACTATTTATGAGGTATGCGAACAATTTTCCTCACACATCCCAAAAAAGGAAATGAGGTAAATTAAAGAAGACTGAACAAAAAGGAAATGAGGTAAATTAAAGAAGACTGAACAAAAAGGAAATGAGGTAAATTAAAGAAGACTGAACAAAAAGGAGATGAGGTAAATTAAAAAGGACGAAAAAATTTGACAGTATAAATAAAAAAGGAAAGGAAGTAAATAAAAAAATACGGAACATTTTGAAAGAATAAATAATAAAGGGAAGGAGGTAAATTAAAAGACTGAAAAATTTTGACAACATAAAAAAAGGAAAGGCGATAAATTAAAAAAGACGGAACATTTTGAAAGCATAAATGAAAAAAGGAAATGAGGGAAATAAAAAAAAATAACATTTCTAAAAGCATAAAAAATGGAAAGGAGGAAAAATTAAAAAAGACGGAACATTTTTGCAATAACAAAAAAGAAAGAAAGGAAGTAAATTAAGAAGACGGAAAATTTTGAAACAATAAACAAAAACAGCAAAGGAGGTAAATTAAAAAAAAGACGGAACATCTTTGGAAGAATAAACTAAAAAGGAAATGGGCTAAATTCAACAACAGAATTAGAATATTCTTTAAAGAATAAAACAACCGAATGAAAAAGGATGCAAGGAAGGCCTTCGAAACTCGCGAGGAATTCTGAACAAGTGACTTGGAGAGAGAGAGAGAGAGAGAGAGAGAGAGAGAGAGAGAGAGAGAGAAGAGAGAGAGAGAGAGAGAGAGAGAGAGAGGAGAAAAAAAAAAACCCGTACCTTGAAGCCAGAAGGCACCTGTTTATAAAAAGACGCCGTGGGCAGAATTAATTAGAGGACTTTACTGAGAAAAGCCGACGTGAATTCCAGGGAAAATGGCTGGAAAGACCCACTCCTCGTACCAGACAAATGGCAGTAATGCCTGGAACCCGTTCCATTCCGCCAGGTAAAGACCGAAGGAACCTCGGGGCGTGATGCCGTTTTTGGGAAAAGGATGTTGACCGTAGGTAGGAGACGTTGAATTTAGAGAAAAATAGATTCATTATTTCATATTACATTTAGATAAGTCTTTGGAAGATCCTTCATAGACCAGTGTTTAATGGAGATAATGAATTAGCGGTTTTTCTTTTCAGTTGACATAAGTCTTTCTTCATAGTTTATATATGACAGATCCATTTTAACGTTGTTACTGATCTTAAGATATTTTATATACTTTATTCATTACTTCTCATTTAGGATAAGTCTATGAAGACGCCTTCAGACATCTGCGTGTCTAATTATTATTATTATTATTATTATTATTATTATTATTATTATTACCTGCTGAGCTACAACACTAGTTGGAAAAGCAGGAAGCTATAAGCCCGGGGGCTCCAACAGGGAAAATAACCCATTGAGGAAAGGAAACAAGGAAAATTAAAATATTTTAAGAACAGTAACAACATTAAAATCTATACAAACTATAAAAACTTTAATCAAACAAGTGGAAGAGAAATAAGATAAGAATAGTATGCTCAAGTATACCCTCAAGCAAGAGAACAAACCCAAGACAGTGAAAGACCATGGTACAGAGGCTATGGCACTACCCAGATAATGAATTAGCGGTTTCTCTTTGAGGTTGACGTAAGTCTCTATTCCTAGTTTATATATGACAGATGTATTTTAACGTTGTTACAGATCTTAAAATATTTAATTTTAAATTGTTCATTACTTATCATGTAGTTTATTTAATTCTTTATTTCCTTTCCTCTCTGAGATATTTTTCCCCGTTAGAGGCCTTGGGCTTAAGACATTCTGCTTTTCCACGTAGGGCTGTAGCTTAGCTAATAATAATAATAATAATAATAATAATAATAATGATAATAATAATAATAATAATAATAATGATAATAATAATAATAATAATGCAATATATTTTAGGAACTAATTTGAAATGTATGACTTTGAGCACGGTTGAAGTTGAAATATAACTCCACGCTCGTGTTCTTAAACATGATAAGATTGGGGGAACGTTGTAATAAGACACTTATACAAGAGCAGTAATACTGAGTTAAAGCAAAGTTCCAACCATTTAGGTCACGTTCTCTTTGTTATGCTTTCTAAGGACTCAATCTTCACCAACCCTCTGAAAGGAAGACAGGAGCATTAATATGTGTTCCTTGCCATGGGACTGAGAGAGAAGAATAATAGATAATTAACCACTCGTTAGTTCGTGATTGATCATCAGTTATCTGGCATCCTGACATCTGAGGTCATTAGCTGG
>NC_090764.1:17582321-17584821 GCF_036898095.1 Palaemon carinicauda
TTTAGATAGATCCTGCTTAAGTAGAGTAAATATTAATTGAGTCATCGCTGCTTAAACATTAACAAAACTGCTTTCGTCAAATAATGAGAACTGGCTCCTCGATGTTCCTAGGAATGAAAGCAGAAAAGGGAAGAAGAAAAAAAAAACTTGAGATTCCACAATATAAAAAGTGGTTTCGAGTAACAGGGAGCAGTTTTTTCTTTCACTTGATCTAATAATGTTAATTGTGTAAGAGTCAGTTGGGAGAATGAGTAGGCGGAAATTACTTAAATGTAAATGTGACTTTCCTACTTTAATATTGAACTTTATGATGTTCTGTTGTTATGTGATACGAAGATTTTTAAATGGGCACTTGAATAACGTTCTATGTTTTACATGGTATTACATTTATTTTTTTTAGAGATATTCTCACCTGTGTACGTGACCCGGCAAAATTTACAGCTAAATATTTAGATAGATCATTCTTTCCGAATTACAACACGGCACTTGTAATTTCCGAGTGTACCTCCCCGGGGTACTAGGGTATGACTAATCTCTCTCTCTCTCTCTCTCTCTCTCTTCTCTCCTCTCTCTCTCTCTCTCTCTCCTATGCATTTGACGGGGAGAAATCAAGTACTTATATATATATATATATATATATATATACATATATATATATATATATATATATATAACATATATATATATATATATATATATATATATATATATACATATATATATGTATATCTATATGTATGTGTATATATATATATATATATATATTATATATATACATATATATATACAGTATATATATATATATATATATATATATATATATATATATATATATATATGTAGCCATATCAAGTCCACTGCAGGCCAGATGCCTCGGACATGTCCATATTTATATGTGGGGTTTGGCCATTGCATCATTACGCCGGCCATTACGGATTGGTGATAGTGAGAGACTTTAGTCTGATCGCTCACGGCAAACCAACCTAGTATTTGTTGCCCTGACTAGTACAGCTTTACCGATCATGGCCCTTCACAAACCCTTTCACCACCTTAAAATATCCCCACTCAGAAATGGTTATATATGTATGTATACACTATATATATATATATATATATATATATATATATATATATATATATATACATACAGTGTATATATATATATATATATATATATATATATATATATATATATACATTATAAATTTATTTATTTATATCTGGGTGTGTTTGCGCGCACGCATGCATGCATGCATGAGTTTGTCCCTCTTTAGCATCTGTCAGTCATCTCGTATACACTGAACACTTTCGAATGCGTACGTGACAACGAAAAGGAACGCCTTGAAACGCGGCTAATGACGTCATCAAGGAAGATGATTTGTGGATGGTAAACGATAACTTCCTTTTTTTCCTTTACTCATGCTGGTGTCTCTTAGCTTTCATTGCACTTTAATCTGCCTACCTTTTATCTCTGCTTTTCCCAGAACGGAGTCTGTCAACCTCCTTTTTCTAGTTGCTCATTTGCTTCCGCGAAGAGAACGTTGCTGAGGTCACGGAATCTCCAACCGTTTGTGACGTCGCTTGTTCGGATAGCTTTAACTTGGCTTCGTTTGTTGGTAAATTTACGAGTTGATGTCTTTGTTTCATTGATATACTTTTGTGTTAAATAGTGGTGCTGATTAAAAGCATGCAGGCTTATTATTATTATTATTATTATTATTATTATTATTATTATTATTATTATTATTATTATCTGACGCTACAGCTATGAAATTATGAGTATTATCAAGTATAGATCAATGTAATTCTTTCAGCATTATTACCATTAAGTAAACAAGAAAGTTCACTTCTTTGGAAACATATGAAACAAACAATCGGCGTAGCATTTAAAGGAACGTTCATCCCGAATATCCTTTTTGAAAACTGAAGTCGAATCCACGACACAGGAATCGGTGACAGCCAGCGAAATGCTGACTTCTCTCCAAGGCTGCACGTAGGCTAGACGCCCTGGCCTTCTACCTGTTGCATCAGCAGGTTCTGCCACCTCGAATGCATTGCCCTCTGCAAACAGGAGCATTGTGAAGACAGATTAACCTTCGATTGTTTGTTCCCGGCAACGGTATATCTGAAACAGGAAAGTGGAAAGTTAATTTCTTGTAGTGGTTCTGATACTTCCCCGTTGAACCACCTCGGTTGAGAAATGTCATGTAGACCTACTATATGTTCCCCTTTTCTGGGTATTTTTTATTATTATTATTATTATTATTAAATGCTAAGCTACAACCCTAGTTGGAAAAGCAGGATGCTATAAGCCCAGGGGCTCCAACAGGGAAAATAGCCCAGTGAGGAAAGGAAACAAGGAAAAATAAAATATTCTAAGAACAGCAAAAACATTGAAATAAATATTTCCTATATAAACTATAAAAACTTTAACAAAACAAGAGGAAGAGAAACTAGATAGAACAGTGTGCCCGAGTGTACCCTCAAGCAAGAGAACTCT
>NC_090764.1:17592321-17597321 GCF_036898095.1 Palaemon carinicauda
CATCCAATCAATTTTATTATTATCTTTTGAGAATATTAGGAGCTGTATTCAAATACAGAATTTTAGGTGCTTGAATTATAAATTTTTTAATATGACTATATTTAAGGCAGATTGTATAAAGTAATGCCCACTAGTTGATATTTTTGTCACAGTTTATTTGCGCCTAAGGGGATAGTACTCAATATTAAGGTTTCGTCTAGCATCCATTATAACCATTAGATAACTCTTTTGTTCATTTACACTTTTCAGAGTGTCTCCATTTTTAAGATTTTAGAGTTTTTAAGGAACATAGGTTTTTTTCGATATGTACATTTCTTTTTCCTAGAGTTTTATCACATATTTTTTTATTTAATATATTTCATATGTTTATTTTTTATTTATTAGATTTTATATAAATAATATTCTTCCCTCCGAAATTTATTCGGCCCAGTTCGTGAGTCGAACTTGATTCGGGCTTGTAAATCTGCTTTTAATAATAGTATAATGTGTGATTTCTATTTTCCTATTATTGGAAACCAGTACAGATAATTTCTTTCTTCATTTTTCCCCCAATCATTTTCCTCCTTTAAGAAGCAGTTCTACCAGTTTCTTTGGGTTATATAATGGAATTTACATGACTATCCTATTGACCTTTTTATTATAAAAGTTACAGACGATTACAGGAATATTGAATGGCATGTATCCATTGAAGCTTTAGAACGTCAAAAGTAGGACCTCCAGAAATAGGATCTTTATCTCTAAAGGTTTAAAGGCCGCTCATGAATGACTGGGGCAAGGAACAGTGACAGTGCCCTATCGAGCAGAACAATGCACTAGAGACTTACCATGTACACATATGATCAGCGCCCAAGCCCTGTTTCCACCCAAGCTAGGACCAAGGAGGGCCAGGCAATGGCTGCTAATGACTCAGCAGATAAAACTATAGGCTCCCCCAGAACCGCCCCCCCCCCATCCTTAACAGCTCACAAGGATGGTGAGGTTGCAGCGACCAAAGGAACTAACGAGTTTGAGTTGAACTCGAACCCCAGTCTGGCGTTCACCAGTCAGGGACGTTACCACATCGGACACCACAACCCTTTCGAGGTATTTAAAGAATCATAAATGGCTCCAAGGCTTTAGCTTCTTCTTAATATCCCATGGAAACTTTGATCAATCAATTGAGATACTGATCTCTACATCACTTGAGCATCTGTAGACTTTGTGCAATTCCACTTTCTAGGATTGTGGTGGCCGATGTGGTTAAGTCCCTGACTGGTGAACGCAAGACTGTGGTTCGAATGCTGCTCAAACTCGTTAGTTTCTTTGGTCGCTGCAATCTCACCATCTTTTTAACCTAAGGAATGGGGGGTGGTTGGGGGAGCTTGTAGGTCTATCTGCTGAGTCATCAGCAGCCATTACCTAGCCCTCCTTGGTCCTAGCTTGGGTGGAGAGGATGCTTGGGCACTGATCACATGTTGATATGATCAGTCTCTAGCGCATTGTCCTGCTTGATAGGGCAATGTCTCTGACCCTTGCCTCTACCATTCATGAGTGGACTTTAAGCCTTTAAACTTCATCAGGTGATTTTAATCCATTATGTCTATTTCATGATGAATTGCGAAACTTGCATGAGCCAAGTCTGGTGGTATCTTTATTAGCTAAGCTTCTTTTGGTGTGTCCTTTTCGTAGAGAATTTGGGTTGTACCTGTATTTCACCTCAAACACCAGTGCGACATAAGGATTTAACTGGCAGTATTGAAGGTAATTCGAAATTAAAATGTGTCCTACAATATTAGCGGTATGTTTAGATTTATTTCAGAAGCAGGTCTTGTGAAAAATTTTAAACTTTTATTATACTAACCCATTTGTTTCCTGTTTGTTTCCTTTTATGATTTATTTATAACAAATGATATCGGCGCCAATGACCTTTGATGTTATGGCAGACACAATGTCCATTTAGAATAATCAATTAAAAATCTTAGGAATCGGGGTTGCATAGACGACTGTTATGTCGTTATCAAAACAATTTATTGCATAAGTTATTTGACATAAATATACAAGGGATAATTAACTTTCTTCAAGTGAGTTTCTTTAATTAGCGTAAATTAGTTTACTTGATCTAAAAACTTATCAATAAGTCCGGCTATACTGAAGTACTCGTGATCCTCAATCTTCTTTTACAAATGAGCAATTTCAAACTTTATAAAAGTACACGCGGAGAGAAAGGACACGGAGGGGAAAGCTTACGTTAAAGAAGAAGAAGAAGAAGAAGAAGAAAAAGAAGAAATGTTGAGCAGCTCGTCGGCACAGCCATCTCGACGGTACTCTTTCATGGCTCCCGGACTTCTCTGCCACACCTGTCTGGCCAGCTGTTTTTATTCGAATTTGATTGATAGAAGCTTTTCGGATACCCCTGGCCTCTAGGTAGCGGTGGTGTATGATGCAATCGCATCTCGCCGTTGCACGTCCCGGCCGCCTCCTTCTCCTCTAAGGTACCTGGGGAAATACGGTCGAGCTCTGACTTTTTTTTTTTTTTTTTTTTTCGTGTGTATTCAGCGCTTTGACGGCGCCAGTCGTATGCAAACCAGCTCTCCCAGGCTCGTGGTGACGGGATCACAAGTCCCGAACCTTGTGACCTACTTCGTAACTGTTACTGTTACTGTTAACGGCTTTTCATGTTATATTAAATTTCCGTATTACTGTGACAATGTCAGCATGCCAGAAACCCCAAAATCAATCAGTCGGTAGAAATGATCAATGTGGATATTGCAGTGCTTGTGAGACAGAGGTGAGTCTTCACTGAAAATGGACTGCTGAGTGCTGCTGACCCGTCCTCTATGCTGCACTCATGGAGATGATGCTTAACCTTTACCCAAGGTCACTGAAGGTCAAAGGTCGCTCCTATGGACAACCAAAGGAGACGGAGAACTGTCATAAGAGGAGCGGTTTTCATTCTTAGATTCAAAGATAATTTACGTGTCAGGCGTTTTATTACTTATAAGAAGATTGCTTTAATTCTGTTGCCCTACAGATTATTAGTTATGGTTTGGGATTATATTAGTCCCAAACCCCCAAGGTGATCTCTTGGGATTATCTGCCGACTGCGTCTGCCCCTAATGTTACTGGTGGATTCATACATTAAACTGAACTCTACTTGGTGTGGTTAATTGAAAGTTGGAGGATCACTGGAATATGTATATATATGTATATATATATATATATATATATATATATATATATATATATATATATATATACATATATATATATATATATATATATATATATATATATATATATATATATGTATATATATATATACATATATATATATATATATATATATATATATATATATATACTGTATATATATATATATATATATATATATATATATGTGTGTGTGTGTGTGTGTGTGTGTGTGTGCGCGCGCGCTTGTGATAGAAAAGACCCCTTGAAAATTCATATGAATAATGAATGACCTTGATTTTCACTTTATTTTAGGCAACGGGAAATTTTTATCTTGTGCCTTTAACTAAAACTGTTCGAATTAAAAAAAAAATGAAAAGAAATCTAAACCATCAAGAGACTGATAAACTCTACGGGTGACAATACGAATGTTTCAACTTTTTCCTGACCCATGAAAATACTGAGGACACTAATATTATTATTATTATTACTATCCAAGCTACAACCCTAGTTGGAAAAGCAAGATGCTATAAGCCCAGGGGCTCCAATAGGGAAAAATAGCCCAGTGAGGAAAGGAAATAAGGAAATAAATAACTGAAGAGAACAAATTAACAGTAAATCATTCTAAAAAAAGTAACAACGTCATAACAGATATGTCATATATAAACTATGAACAACTTCAAAAACAAATATGTCATATATAAACTATAAAAAGACTCATGTCCGCCTGGTCAACAAAAAAGCATTTGCTCCAACTTTGAACTTTTGAAGTTCTACTGATTCAACCACCCGATTAGGAAGATCATTCCACAACTTGGTAACAGCTGGAATAAAACTTCTAGAATACTGCGTAGTATTGAGTCTCGTGATGAAGAAGTACCGGATTCCATCCATCATTGCTATGATCTTGATTGTTTTCCAACTTGAATATCTAGTTGCTAGTCTTTTAATATTCATTTGTTTCTATATATGCAGTGGAGTGTGTGACTTATCACTGGGCAACTCAATCTGTTTTCCTTATTATTATTATCATTATTATTATTATTACTTGCTAAGCTGCAACCCTTGTTGGAAAAGTAGGATGCTATAAGCCCAGGGGCTCCAACAGGGAAAATAGTCCAGTGAGAAAAGGAAACAAGGAAAATTAAATATTTTATGAAGAATAACAACATTAAAATAAATATCTCCTATATAATCAATAAAAACTTTAACATAACAAGAGGAAGAGAAATTAGATAGAATAGTGTGCCCGAGTGTACCCTCAACAAGATAAAGAGAAATTAGATGAAATAGTGTGCCAGAGTGTACCCTCAAGCAAGAGAACTTTAACCCCAAAACGTGGATGACCATGGTACAGAGGTTATATCACTACCAAAGACTGGAGAACAATGGTTTGATTTTGGAGTTTCCTGCTCCTAGGAGAGCTAAATTAGCATCTGCTTGAAAGATAAACACTAATATTAATGTTCTATTACTTAAGTGTCTTCCGTTTAATCCTCATTACCTAGCTCGTGCTAGCATTCACCGTATGCTATTTTTATCTCTTTCAATAGTTTTTTTTTTCTCTTTACTGTCAGCAATAATGCTTTTATCTTGAGCAAATATCAATTGACGTTTTTACTTATCTTATAGTATATATCTATTCTAATATTGTTTCTCATATATAGTTTATTCGTTATTATTCCGCATTGGATTATTATTTTTGTTTGAGGTATTGAGCTTCAAGGATCCTTTTTTGCCAACTAGGGCTGTGGTTTGGCTAATGGTGATGATATATATATATATATATATATATATATATATATATATATATATATATATATATATATATA
>NC_090764.1:17599821-17607321 GCF_036898095.1 Palaemon carinicauda
ATTTCCTTTCCTCACTGGGTTATTTTTCCCTGTTGGAGCCTTTGAGCTTATAGCATCTTGTTTTTCCAACTAGGGTTGTAGCTTAGCTCGTGATAATGATAATAAGCTTGGCTAGTAATAATAATAGTAATATTATAATTATTTTTATTATTATTACTAAATTAGCTAAGCTACAACCCTGGTTGGAAAAGCAAGATGCTATAAGCCTAAGGGCTCCAACAGGGAAAAATAGCCCAGTGAGAAAAAGAAAATAAGTAAAAGTTATAAGAAGTAATGAACAATTAAAATAAAATATTTTTAAAACATTAACAACATTAAAACAAATATATCATATGTAAACTATAAAAGGACTTATGTCAGCCTGTTCAACATCAAAACATTTGATGCAAAGGTTGAACTTTTAAAGTTCTACTTAATTATCTTCTATGAATCACAGTGTGAATCAGCTATAATTTCATTATTTTCATGGGTTATTTACCATTTAGTTTATAGACATTATGAGGAACAATGATGAGGGGAATGTATACAATGGCCGTCAATTTAATACATTTTTTAATTAATATATGTAAGCTAAGTAAGAGCCAAACATGAGAATGCTCTGTATAATTGAAGAAATCTTTTCTCATACTGTTAAAAATTTAAATTAGAAAATCGGTAAATGTCTGGCAACATTTATTCCAGGATTTTTACAGTTTTAAAAACGGATATATTGACGTAAAGGAGTGATATTACGGTCACCAACCCGTAAAAGATAATAACAAAGTAGGGTAAAATTACGGTCGCCTGTATTTTGCTGAAATACGGCTGAGAACAGTATGTTTTTACAGAGGATTTTTTATTGGAATTAAGTTGTTGTTGTTTTTTTTTTTTTTTTTTTTTTTTTTTTTTTTTTTTTTTTTTTTTTTTCAGCTTCAATAAATTTTAAACTTCACGTATGAGAAACTGCTTCATAAGATTTATCATAATTCTGACCAGCCTTTACATTCAGATCTTCTTGGACAATTCCATCCTGTTCGTAATACTAGGCAGGCAGTTAATTCTAATCGCCAGGCCTTCTCCATCATGAGGCTCAATACTACACAGTATTCTAGAAGTTTTATTCCAGCTATGACCAAGTTGCGGAATGATCTTCCTAATCGGGTAGTTGAATCAGTAGAACTTCAAAAGTTCAAAGTTGCAGCAAATGTTTTTATGTTGACCAGGCTGACATAAGTCTTTTTATAGTTTATATATGACATATCTGTTTTGACGTTGTTATTGTTTTTAGAATGATTTATTGTTAATTTGTTCTCATCATTTATTTATTTCCTTATTTCCTTTCCTCACTGGGCTATTTTTCCCTGTTGGAGCCCTTGGGCATATAGCGTCTTGCTTTTCCAACTAGGATTGTAGCTTGGCTAGTAATAATAATAATGATGATGATGATAATAATAATAATAATAATAATAATAATAATAATAATAATAATAATAATAATAATAATAATAATAATTATCCTCGAAACGCGTCGTAGTTTTTACTATTTTGTACCAAAAGTTTTACTTGTATTTTGTGAGAATATACTTGAAAAGTCTTCCCGATTTTGTCATTCACCTGACTGATGAATTTTTCAAGTCTGCTGGCTGATTGCAGCGCTCTAGAGAAGAGAATTATCCGGAAAATAGAAAAATTGGATAAGAAAATAAACTCTACCGATGCAGCCATTACTTTTAACTCAACCTGCCTAAAAGAGGGTCTCCTACCACGAAATAATAATAATAATAATAATTAAAAATCCCCCACTCATACTCATTTACCTTTCCGCAGCTTCAATAAATTTCAAGCATCACGCATCAGGAACTGCAACATCTATTAGAATTGTCACTTGAAGTTTGCTTTGAAGCTAGCGATCGTAGGATTTATTCTTCTCGCTTAACTGCCGTAACTATCGAATTGTGATTGCAGATTTTGTGATTAAACGTGGTGGTCTGGCTTAATGTCGACATGCTCCGTCTGAAAATTAGTTGGGACAAACACACAAAAAAAGAGACCTCGTGCAATATGTTGGTGGCACAGCCAGCAACCCCATCATGAGTTCATGAGAGGAGTTCGTGCCATAATTACCTTTACACACACACACACACACACACACACACACACACACACACACATATATATATATATATATATATATATATATATATATATATATGTACACATATGAGTGTGTGTATATTTAGTTTGATATAATTTCGTATTACATTATTCCAATCTCTATCAAGAAAACACCCACCTAAATTTTCATCAGAAAAGGCTTGTGTGAGCACGCTATATTATTATTATTATTATTATTATTATTATTATTATTATTATTATCACAAAAATTTTCGTTACCAGAAACTTGATATCGCCTGCATTGATCTTAGTTTATAACTGCAGTGCCACATCACATAACACTTCTGCGAACGCTTAGTTGTTGTTGGTGTTGTTGTTATTGTTGTTATTGTTATTATTATTATTATTATTTATTATTATCATTATTAATATTATTAATATTATTATTAATATTATGATTATTAAAATTTATTATTATTATTATTATTATTATTGTTATTATTACTTGCTAAGCTACAACCCTAGTTGGAAAAGCAGGATGCTATAAGCCCAGGGGCTCCAGCCTGGAAAGTAGCCCAGTGAGAAAAGGAAACAAAGAAAAATAAAATATTTTAAGAACAATAACATTAAAATAAATATTTCCTATATAAACTATGAAAACTTTAACAAAACAAGAGGAAGAGAAATGAGAAATAATAGTGTGCCCATGTGTACCCTCAAGCAAGAGAACTCTAACCCAAGACAGTGAAAGCCCATGGCACTGAGGCTATGAACAGCTGCTTACCATAGCTAAAGAGGCTCTTCTACCCTGAACAATTACATTACAGTGTAGTAACCCCTTGGGTGAAGAAGAATTGTTTGGTAATCTCAGTGTTGTCAGGTGTCGGAGGACAGAGAAGAATTTGTAAGGAATACGTCAGACTATTCGGTGTATGTGTAGGCAAAGGGAAAGTGTACCGTAACCAGAGAGAAGGATGAATGTAATACTGTCTAGCTAACCAAAAGACCCCATATCTCAATGGGTGGCTGGTGCCCTGGCCAATCTACTACCAGCAAATTGCAGTAAAGGAGTCTTTTCGATGATCATCAATTGCAGTAAAGGAGTCTTAACGAAAATCATCAATTGTAGTAAAGTAAGGAGTCTTTTCAATGATCATCAATTTCAGCAAAGGAGTCTTTTCGGTGATCATCGGTTACAGTAATGTAAAGAGTCTTTTCGGTGATCATCAATTGCAGTAAAGTAAGTAATCTTTTCAATGATCATCATTTGCAGTAAATGAGTCTTTTCGAAGATCATCAATTGCAGTAAGTAAGGAGTCTTTTCAATGATCATCAGTTGGAATAAAGGAGTCTTTTCGATCATCAATCACAGTAAAGGAGTCTTTTCGAAGATCATCAAGTGCAGTAAAGTAGGGAATCTTTTCAATGATCATCAGTTGCAGTAAAGAGTCTTTTCGATGATCATCAATTACAGTAAAGTAAGGAATCTTTTCGATGATCATCAGTTGCAGTAAAAGAGTGTTTTCGATGATCATCAATTGCAGTAATGTAAGGAATCTTTTCGATGATCATCAATTGAAGTAAAGGATTCTTTTCGAAGTTCATCAATTACAGTAAAGTAAGGAATCTTTTCGATGATCATCAATTGAAGTAAAGGATTCTTTTCGAAGTTCATCAATTACAGTAAAGTAAGGAATCTTTTCGATGATCATCAATTGAAGTAAAGGATTCTTTTCGAAGTTCATCAATTACAGTAAAGTAAGGAATCTTTTCGATGATCATCAATTGAAGTAAAGGATTCTTTTCGAAGTTCATCAATTACAGTAAAGTAAGGAATCTTTTCGATGATCATCAATTGCAGTGAAAGAGTGTTTTCGATGATCATCGGTTACAGTAATGTAAGGAGTCTTTTCGATGATCAATCAATTGCAGCAAAGGAGTCTTTTCGATGATCATCAATTGCAGTAAAGGAGTCTTTTCAATGATCATCAATTGCAGTAAAGGAGTCTTTTCGATGATCATCAATTGCAGTAATGGAAGGAGTCTTTTCGATGATCATCAATTGCAGTAATGTAAGGAGTCTTTTCGATGATCAATCAATTGCAGCAAAGGAGTCTTTTCGATGATCAATCAATTGCAGCAAAGGAGTCTTTTCGATGATCAATCAATTGCAGCAAAGGAGTCTTTTCGATGATCATCAATTGCAGTAAAGGAGTCTTTTCGATGATCATCAATTGCAGCAAAGGAGTCTTTTCGATGATCATCAATTGCAGCAAAGGAGTCTTTTCGATGATCATCAATTGCAGTAAAGGAGTCTTTTCGATGATCATCAATTGCAGTAATGGAAGGAGTCTTTTCAATGATCATCAGTTGCAATAAAGGAGTCTTTTCGATCATCAATTACAGTAAAGGAGTCTTTTCGAAGCTCATCAATTGCAGTAAGTAAGGAGTCTTTTCAATGATCATCAGTTGCAATAAAGGAGTCTTTTCGAAAATCAGTTACAGTAAAGGAGTCTTTTCGATGATCATCAATTAC
Organism: Palaemon carinicauda; assembly: GCF_036898095.1. Lineage (NCBI taxonomy): Eukaryota > Metazoa > Arthropoda > Malacostraca > Decapoda > Palaemonidae > Palaemon > Palaemon carinicauda. The sequence continues at coordinate 17,604,452 of NC_090764.1, forward strand.
AGTAAAGTAAGGAATCTTTTCGATGATCTTCAATTGCAGTAGGGAGTCTTTTCGATGATCATCGGTTACAGTAAAGTAAGGAGTCTTTTCGATGACCGTTTCTTCCTCACCCCGTCCAAAGCCTCTGGCCTCCTCGGGTTCAAATACCTCGCTTCTTCCTAAGGGCGCCTTGATTGCTTCCCCAAGATGGTCCTTGGCCTCGCTCTCTTTTTTTTTTTTTTTTTTTTTTTTTTTTTTTTTTTTTTTTGCCCTTGGGCGAGGTCGGAGTTTTAGGGTGCACTTGTTAAGGGACTTCTCTTATATAAAGAAAAGGAAAAACAAAACTGGTTATGTAAATCCTTACTTGAAATATTTATGGAGACCCGGTTAAGGGATCTTAAGAGTACATTTGTTAGAGCCGAGATATAGATACAGAAAAGAACATTAATAATCGTGCCTTTTGTGGAGTCATAAGTGAGGATTAGTATTATATAATTCACTTCATTTATTTATTTCCTTATTTCCTTTCCTCACTGGACTATTTTTCCCTATTGGAGCCCCTGGGCTTATAGCATCTTGCTTTTCCAACTAGGGTTGTAGCTTGGCTAATAATAATAATAATAATAATATACTTTTTATACCCATATACACAGTAAGGTTTTTATATTTTTGTAAAAGTCATTGATATTCTCTCTCTCTCTCTCTCTCTCTCTCTCTCTCTCCTCTCTCTCTCTCTCTCTCTCTCTCTCTCTCTCTCTCTCAAAACAAGGGCTCTTTGCATAAAAAGGTCGGTTTGTGATGCTTACGTAACCCGAAAATCACATCTTTTGGGGCCGAACGGAAATTATGGTTGTAGAGATAGAAATCTTTATATCTAATTAATGCAGACATGAATGAGTTCAAAGACACCGAAGTACATGAAAGGCTTATACATACTAAAATGGCCTCATTGAATGAAAATCCTCATGAATGGGAGATTACAGTAATCATGTATAAGGGCTTTATGTATTCACTTTGGCACCCATTATATTTTATTTTTCATGATTGTACTTTTTATTACTTAACAGAAAATATTTTTATTACTATGTGTTCCTTTATGTATGTCATTAAATTAAAGTATATGTATCAAGATTTTATGTTAGGGATTGTGTCTTTTCTTTAATTCAAATGGTATTCAAGACTGTTACCTCCAATCAGGGTTTAATTACCTTAGTTTGAGGTAATTTGCACGGTTTCAAGGTAATTTGCATGATTTCAAGGAAATGCTTGGTTATACCAGCTTTATATTTAAGGAAATTTGAAAAGTTTTAAGGTAATCTAAGGTAAAAATCAGCAGCATCTAAAGTAATGGCCACATACTCAAGTTTAAACCCTGCCTCTAATAGTAGAGATGAAAAATGTATAGATTTGAATCATTTTATTCAGCAATTAAATTATTATATATTTTCTTTGTGGAAGGACATGTCTGAGGCCTTTGTCCTGCAGTGGACTAGCAGCGGCTAATGATTATATATATATATTTCTTTCCTGTCACGCCGTGTGGCATTGCTAAACCTATGACCACTCGGTCTCTCCCCGTCCTTCTGGTACGGGGAGAGGGAGTAGACATACATTGGTGAGAGGAGGTACCCCTGAGAGGTAGCTAGGGAAGGGGCGAAGGGGGGGGGGGGGAAAGGGTTGAATCTGTGTGTATACCAATTTAAATATTTATCCGTCATTTTTGACGGATGGCGCACACTAGCTTCTCTCTCTCTCTCTCTCTCTCTCTCTCTCTCTCTCTCTCTCTCTCTCTCTCTCTCTCTCTCTCTCTCTCTCTCTCTCTCTCATCACATATATATGATGCAATTTACAATAATGGAAATTGCCTTTATGATGTCAACGGGTTCCCCTGGGAAGCTTCGTATTTACGTAGTTTCTTCTGATTCTCCGTCGTGAGTCTTTTGTTAAAGAAACAGCGATTATTTACTTTCATTTATTTTATTACTACAATACTTTTTCGATAATACTTGGTCTGTATCAAGTGATTGTTGATATACGTTAGTTTTAAAATTATATATATATATATATATATATATATATATATATATATATATATATATATATATATATATACAAGGTCCTTTAAATATACCTTTTATGTATATATATATATATATATATATATATATATATATATATATACACACATATATATCTATCTATCTATCTATATATATATATATATATATATATATATATATATATATATATATATATATGTATACATACATACATACATACATGCATGTATGCATATATATAAAACGGTTTGGTTACAGTTACACGATTTATTGATTTAACAATGATGTATTAAAGGCTATAAGAAAAAAAATAGAAGGGAAAATTGAAATTTTTTCAGTATTTTAGAGATCCTTAGAAGACTATAGAGAGGAAGTTGACTGAGTATATGAATGAATATGGTCACATGCATCCACTCACACAAACCAGGGGTATCTTCTTAAATATTTTCACATTTTTTTGCACAATCACATTTTTTTGCACAAACAGGCGCGCTGACATGTACACGTGCACCATCGCAGAGGCCATCTGTTGTGCATGTCACGTGGTCAAGAGACTGCTCTGCTGTCAGGAATATCAGGGTTGCCAGGTTTTCTGAATGAGAAAAGGCCAACTTCTAATCAAGGGCAGCTTTAAAAGGCCAACCCACTAGTAGAAAAGGCCAAATATATAGTATTTAAGGCCCGCCTTTTCTTTCATGATATTACTTAAGGCCAAGCAATTTAAAAAAAGGCCAAATTTGAGGAGTTTTGGCCTGAAAAAGGCCAACCCTGGTCAGCATCAAGCGAGGGCATTTGGCAGCAGCAGTGTCAAGTCACTGTCACTGCTCTTAC
>NC_090764.1:17609821-17742321 GCF_036898095.1 Palaemon carinicauda
GTAGCTCGCTGTTTTGTTTTTATTTGTTGCAAGTTTGATAATGAATACCTGTCGTGCTATTGCATGTATATAAAGGCAGTCATGTATAAATAAAGATTATATTTTAATGGAGTTTGTGTTTGCGCATGATTTTATTCGTTAGGTTAAAATTGTGTTTCTCTCTCTCTCTCTCTCTCTCTCTCTCTCTCTCTCTCTCTCTCCACACGTATTCAATCACTTCAAGGACGACAGAAGCAATCGTCATTGAAAGGCGAGAAAAGAATGAGAGAGAGAGAGAGAGAGAGAGAGAGAGAGAGAGAGAGAGAGAGAGAGAGAATGTTGGAATGTGGTGCCATGCTCATACATGTTCCGTTATATTCAAGAGCAATTATTTATTCTGTTTTGAAGGGTATGTTTGTATGTATATTCTTTGATTAGTCTTTGCTTGGATGAGTATTTTTCGCTCAAGGGGTTAACTACTGCAGTATAGTTGTTCAATGGCTACTATCCTCTTGGTAAAGGTATAAGAGACTCTTTACCTATGGTAAGCAGCTCTTCTAGGAGAAGGACACTCTAAAATCAAACTATTGTTCTCTGGTTCTGGGTAATGCCATAGCCTCTGTACCATGGCCTTCCGCTGTCTTGGATTAGAGTTCTCTTGCTTGAGGGTACACTTGGGCACATTGGACACTCCAAAATCTAACCATTGTTCTCTGCTCCTGGTTAGTGCCATAGCCTTTGTACCATGGCCTTCCACTGTTTTGGGTTAGAGTTCTCTTGCTTGAGGGTACACTCTGGCACGCTGTTCTATCTTATTTCCCTCTCTCCTGTTATTTTGACATTTTTTTAGTAAATATATCATGAAAGATCTAATTTAATGTTGATACTGTTTAGTATACTTTATTTTGATTGTATATTACCTGTAATGCAGTTTTTTTATTTTATTGTTTCTTTTCCTCATTGGGCTATTTTTCCCTGTTGGAGCCCTTGGGCTTATAGCATCTTGCTTTTCCAATTAGGGTTATAGCTTAGCTTGTAATAATAATAATAATAATAATAATAATAATAATAATAAGACTGTAATTCAAAACTGGCTGTTACTCTCACTCACTCAAGTCAAATGTCCTCATCTGTTAAATTGTGGTCCTCTAACTACAGCTCATTAATTTCGTTGTCGTTCGAATTGTAAAAATTATCCATAAAACCCTATTTAGGGTAAAGAAAGATAAAATTCCCTTTTTTTTTTTTTAGGCCCGCCGTTTGAATCTCATCTGAAATGTTTATATTTAATCAGTTAGGCCTTATAAATAACTCGAATCTACACTCATTCTACTTAACAGGCCTCAACGAAAATAGCTTCTTGACAGGCAGTGGGTAAAAAGAAAAAGAAAAAAATTGTATATACCCTTTTACATTTAACTGGTAACTTCCAAGCCAACATTGTTAGAAAAAACCGTAATTCAATCTGAAAATAATCCGGTTGTTGACCGTTATATCACTCTTTTACGTCAATATATCCGTGTTTAAAATGGTAAAAAATCTGGAATAAATGTTGCCTGACATTTACCGTTTTTCTTTTAAATAAAAATTTTAACTGAACCTTGGCAATAGATGTGTACCCAGATTTATTTGACTGGATTTTAGTGGATTTTATGGCCACTTTTGACATTTTACTATTGTGTGCAAATAAGTTTTTAATGTCATTTCCTATATTTCTAAGTATCAGCTGTAGGAATTCGTATCTGATTTTTTTTTTTTTTTTTTTTTTAAGAATTTATAGCAATCTTGCTTGGTTTTCAACATAGCAGCGTTCTGAAACCGTTGTATTATTTTTTTTTTTCGTAACCTTATTGTTGACTTGAAGCATAAGTTAGCTCAGAATACAGATGATACAACTATCGTTGTTTTTAATTTTTTTCCGAATTGTGGAAGAGATTACAGTTCTCTTTTATCCAATTTCCAAATTGAGAAGGTAATTACAGTTCTCTCTTTAATTCAATTTCCGAATTGTGAAGGAGATTACAGTTCTCTTTTATTCAATTTCCAAACTGTGAAAGAGATTACAGTTCTCTTTTATTCAATTTCCAAACTGTGAAAGAGATTACAGTTCTCTTTTATTCAATTTCCAAACTGTGAAAGAGATTACAGTTCTCTTTTATTCAATTTCCAAACTGTGAAAGAGATTACAGTTCTCTTTTATTCATTTTCAAAATTGAGAAGATTACAGTTCTCTCTTTGATTCAATATCCAAATTATGAAGGAGATTACAATTCTCTTTTATCCAGTTTCCAAAATGAGAAGATTACAGTTCTCTTTTATCCAGTTTCCAAATTGAGAAGGACATTACAGTTCTCTCTATTATTCATTTCCCAAATTGTGAAAGAGATTACAGTTCTCTTTTATTCGTTTTCCCAAATTGAGAAAGAGATTACAGTTCTCTTTTATACAATTTCCAAATTGTGAAAGAGATTACAGTTCTCTTTTATTCAATTTCCAAATTGTGAAAGAGATTGCAGTTTTCTCTTTTATTCAATTTACAAATTGTGAAAGAGATTAGTTTTTTCACTTTCTAAATCGTGAAAGATCTTTCTAATCTCTGGAATAGAAATTTCAAACAAGTCTGAATTCTTCACAGTCCTTTGTATTAGCCTCAACCGAACGCTCTCTTTTATATATATATATATATATATATATATATATATATATATATATATATATATATATATATATTTACAAACATTATATACTGCTTACTATTATGACATTAATGGTTTACAATATTCATTACATAACAAAAAAGATTTGTTATGAATAAATTTTGTTTGTAACATGTATTTCCTCAAAAATATTGGCCAGGAAAGAAATGCGTTCCTCATTCAAGTGCTGATTTTTACCTCTTCAGCTTCCTTTTCTGAAAACTTCTATGACGGCACACACACATGTATATATATACAGTATATATAGATATATATATATATATATATATATATATATATATATATATATATACATATATATATATATATATATATATATATTATTTTAATTGTCTCTGACTTTTCATATAGTTTGTTTAATTCCTTATTTACTTTCCTCACGGGGCTATTTTTCCATGTTGGAGCCCTTGGGCTTATAACATCCTGGCTTTATATATATATATATATATATATATATATATATATATATATATATATATATAATGTGTGTGGCTACCTATGTTAAAAGTGTGTTATTGTCAGCTGCATTTTTGTTTTTCCCTAAATTAAAATTATATTTTTGGGAAGATTTCTTTTCAGTTTAAGTATTCTAAATGCCTTGGGTGGGTAGGCGTACTAGAAAATTCCCAGGTAATAACCCGAGCTGTTATATACCTCCAGACCAGGGTTTAAATTTGAGCTTCTGGCCATTATCTTAAATGCTGCTTTTTACCTTAGATTACCTCAAAACTATTCCAATTTCCTTAAATTTGAAGCTAGTAAAGCGGAAATTACCTTAGAATTACCGTAAAAATTACCTTGAAACCATGAAAATTACCTCACACTAAGGTAATTACCTTAAAAAGTTTAAACCCTGCGTCCAGACGTACCCGACGGGCTACGAAGAAACCCAGAAGGATGTACGGTTAGACCGGAAAAATCTGGTTTCGAGTCCAAAATAAGTCGGTCGACCTTTCTCTGTTGTTACGTAATTTTTTTTTCTTTTTTATCATCCCTTCGCTTTCTAACACATTTGTGTTTAGTTTTCTGATGCGTAGGCTAAGCTGCAAAATAATCACATTATGATGAAGAGTAAACTCTGAATAGATGTTAATATTAAGAACAATTCTTCATTGTTTGAGATAAGAAACTTGAGCACGCGCTCATATTTTTAAAGGAAGGCATAAATAGCCGCTTCTACTTATGTCATTGTTATAGTTTTTTACCATTGTCATAATAATAATGACACTACTACTACTACTACTACTACTAATAATAATAATAATAATAATAATATTCGTCGCAACCTAATTATTTTTTTTTATTCTGACGTAATAGTTTTTCCTTTAAATTTTTTTTTTTTTTTTTTTTTTTTTTTTTTTTTTTTTTTTTTTTTCAATATAGGATACATGACTTGAAGGTCAATATGCCCGAGGACACTGGACCAGACAAGGACTCGTACCCATTTCAATTGCCTTTTTTGCTGCCTATTCTTACGTGATGATATAGATGTAAGTCCTTAATCCGAGGAACATTCTTATTGGTTTTTCTCATCATGAGAAGAAGCGCGTTACACACGAACTACCATTATCTCTTCTCTCTCTCTCTCTCTCTCTCTAAAGGGATAAACAAGGAAGGAATTTGATCCTTGAATTAAGTACTGGAGCAAATGGCAAATATGATTGGATAACTGATTGTAAGTTATATTGCGTAATAACTTCAATGATCACTGATCCCGAGGTCAGTTAAGAGACCATGCTATTCTGTTATAAACTATAGTCAATTCGTTTTAGTGAGGCAGATTTGCACCGACTAGCAGGAGTGCCATTTTTAGCTCGGAAAAGTTTCCTGATCGCTGATTGGTTGGACAAGATAATTCTAACCAATCAGCGATCAGGAAACTTTTCCGAGCTAAAAAGGAACCGCTGCGAGCCGGTGCAAATGCGTCTCATTAAAAAAAAATTGAGTATAGTGTACGCGACCCGTCAAAAATTACGCGCGCGCGCGCACACGCACAAGGATTCAAGCCTTCCCACCCACCCCTTCCCCCTTTTTTAACTTCAACGACAGTTGTGGTTTCTAAATATATTTTTTCGTGGTAACCCCTCCCCCTCTTACCTGGGTATGACTACTCCCTCTCCCCCTCTTACCTGGGTATGACTACTCCCTCTCCCCCCTACCCGAGGGACGTGGAGAGACCGAGTAGTTATACGTCTGACATTGTCGCTCAGCATGACCGGAATATATATATATATATATATATATATATATATATATATATATATATATATATATATATATATATATATATATATATATATATATATATATTTGTGTGTGTGTGTGTGTGCGTGTGTGTTTATATATATATATATATATATATATATATATATATATATATATATATATATATATATATATATATATATGTACCCAGAAGCTTGCTCTTATTATATGGGGAAGATTATCATTGGAGTTTTGCTGGGTGGATAATTCACAGATGGGCCACTGTCCTTAAACCTAACCTGTATTCTTTTCCTGGTCCATTTACCTTACTTTATGTCACTAAATGTACACTTCCCATTTAAGGTAAATTATATACAAGATGATAAACTAGAAACTCAATGAAGCTCATGAAATTACTATTCTGATTCCATTTCATTCTGAAACTTAACCAGGATTACCTAATATAAACTGAAAATAATTTCTCAAAAAATATTCGTAGAGATAAATTGACATGATGCAAATAGGAGAAAATATACTGTGATTTAAAAAATATATATTTAAAAATCCCACTATCATCTCAAGTTAATTATCCGAGAATCCTGTGAAGAATTAAGCCCTAAAGGAAACGCTTTGCTTCCAAGTTCCCGAAGACTGGGGCATTCAGTCAACAAATGGCTCACACTCAAGAGAACACTGTAGCTCTTACTATATGGCTGATAATAGGTTTGACGGGTGTGGCCCATTCATATTATTATTATTATTATTATTATTATTATTATTATTATTATTTTTAGCTAAGCTACAACCCTGGTTGGAAAAGCAAAATGCTGTAAGTCCTAGGGCTCCAACAGGGAAAAATAGCCCAGTGAGGAAAGAAAATAAGGGAATGAATAAACGATATTAGACGTAATGAAAATTAAAATATTTTTTAAACATTAACAACATTAAAACATATTTGATATATAAACTATAAAAATACTTATGTAAGCCTCTTCAACATGAAAACATTTGCTGCAACTTTGAACTTTTAAAATTCTACTGATTCAACTACCCGATTAGGAAGATCATTCCACAACTTGGTCACAGCAGGAATAAAACTTCTAGAGTACGGTGTAGTATTAAGCCTCATGAAGGAGAAAGCCTGACTATTAGATGCTATTGTACTTCAAACCCTCATTTTATTCTCTCCCATTGTGTGCCAACGTTCCTGTCAGACATCTCCGATGAACATACATTCCCCGGGCGACCAGAAGCTATTATCTTTGAGTTGATTCCCCCTTTGGGTCTCTGATCCCAAGGTATGGGGAGAATCCAGATAATAGGAGTATAATATATGGCTCATTTCAATAGGAAAAACACGTCTAAATGTGCAAAATTTATCATTAATCAAAATCAAATTACAAACTTGCCAACAATTCCATACATCTGGTGCCAGTACCTCGTTGACCCCTATTTTAAGGTACCTTACCTATAGTACCAGTAACTCTTTGGCCCTTATTTTTAAAGGTCCCTTCCCTCTAGTATCCGTGCCTCTTTTGCCCCTATTTTCAGATCCTCTACCTCTATTGCCAGTGCCTCTTTGACCCCCTATTTTCAGATCCCCTACCTTATTACCAGTGCCTCTTTGACCCCTATTTTCAGATCCCCTACCTTATTACCAGTGCCTCTTTGACCCCTATTTTCAGATCCCTTACCTCTATTACCAGTGCCTCTTTGAACCCTATTTCAGATCCCCTACCTCTATTACCAGTGCCTCTTTGACCCCTATTTTCAGATCCCCTACCTCTATTACCAGTGCCTCTTTGACCCCCTTTATTTTCAGATCCCCTACCTCTATTGCCAGTGCCTCTTTGACCCCCTATTTTCAGATCCCCTGCCTCTATTACCAGTGCCTCTTTGACCCATATTTTGAGATCCCCTACCTTATTACCAGTGCCTCTTTGACCCCCTTTATTTTCAGATCCCCTACCTCTATTGCCAGTGCCTCTTTGACCCCCTATTTTCAGATCCCCACCTCTATTACCAGTGCCTCTTTGACCCATATTTTGAGATCCCCTACCTTATTACCAGTGCCTCTTTGACCCCCTTTATTTTCAGATCCCCTACCTCTATTGCCAGTGCCTCTTTGACCCCCTATTTTCAGATCCCCTGCCTCTATTACCAGTGCCTCTTTGACCCATATTTTGAGATCCCCTACCTTATTACCAGTGCCTCTTTGACCCCCTTTATTTTCAGATCGCCTACCTCTATTGCCAGTCCCTCTTTGACCCCCTATTTTCAGATCCCCTGCCTCTATTACCAGTGCCTCTTTGACCCATATTTTGAGATCCCCTACCTTATTACCAGTGCCTCTTTGACCCCCTTTATTTTCAGATCCCCTACCTCTATTGCCAGTGCCTCTTTAACCCCCTATTTTCAGATCCCCACCTCTATTACCAGTGCCTCTTTGACCCATATTTTGAGATCCCCTACCTTATTACCAGTGCCTCTTTGACCCCCTTTATTTTCAGATCCCCTACCTCTATTGCCAGTGCCTCTTTGACCCCCTATTTTCAGATCCCCTGCCTCTATTACCAGTGCCTCTTTGACCTATATTTTGAGATCCCCTACCTTATTACCAGTGCCTCTTTGACCCCCTTTATTTTCAGATCCCCTACCTCTATTGCCAGTGCCTCTTTGACCCCCTATTTTCAGATCCCCTACCTCTATTACCAGTGCCTCTTTGACCCATATTTTGAGATCCCCTACATTATTACCAGTGCCTCTTTGACCCCCTTTATTTTCAGATCCCCTACCTCTATTGCCAGTGCCTCTTTGACCCCCTATTTTCAGATCCCCTGCCTCTATTACCAGTGCCTCTTTGACCCATATTTTGAGATCCCCTACCTTATTACCAGTGCCTCTTTGACCCCCTTTATTTTCAGATCCCCTGCCTCTATTGCCAGTACCTTTTTTTTACCCCTATTTTCAGATCCCCACCTCTATTACCAGTGCCTCTTTGACTCATATTTTGAGATCCCCTACCTTATTACCAGTGCCTCTTTGACCCCCTTTATTTTCAGATCCCCTGCCTCTATTGCCAGTGCCTTTTTTTTACCCCTATTTTCAGATCCCCACCTCTATTACCGGTGCCTCTTTGACTCATATTTTGAGATCCCCTACCTTATTACCAGTACCTCTTTGACCCCCTTTATTTTCAGATCTCCTACCTCTATTGCCAGTGCCTCTTTGACCCCCTATTTTCAGATCCCCACCTCTATTACCATTGCCTCTTTGACCCATATTTTGAGATCCCCTACCTTATTACCAGTGCCTCTTTGACCCCCTTTATTTTCAGATCCCCTACCTCTATTGCCAGTGCCTCTTTGACCCCCTATTTTCAGATCCCCACCTCTATTACCAGTGCCTCTTTGACCCATATTTTGAGATCCCCTACCTTATTACCAGTGCCTCTTTGGCCCCCTATTTTCAGATCCCCTACCTCTATTGCCAGTGCCTCTTTGACCCCCTATTTTCAGATCCCCACCTCTATTACCAGTGCCTCTTTGACTCATATTTTGAGATCCCCTACCTTATTACCAGTGCCTCTTTGACCCCCTTTATTTTCAGATCCCCTACCTCTATTGCCAGTGCCTCTTTGATCCCCTATTTTCAGATCCCCACCTCTATTACCAGTGCCTCTTTGACCCATATTTTGAGATCCCCTACCTTATTACCAGTGCCTCTTTGACCCCCTTTATTTTCAGATCCCCTACCTCTATTGCCAGTGCCTCTTTGACCCCCTATTTTCAGATCCCCACCTCTATTACCAGTGCCTCTTTGACCCATATTTTGAGATCCCCTACCTTATTACCAGTGCCTCTTTGACCCCCTTTATTTTCAGATCCCCTACCTCTATTGCCAGTGCCTCTTTGACCCCCTATTTTCAGATCCCCTGCCTCTATTACCAGTGCCTCTTTGACCCATATTTTGAGATCCCCTACCTTATTACCAGTGCCTCTTTGACCCCCTTTATTTTCAGATCCCCTACCTCTATTGCCAGTGCCTCTTTGACCCCCTATTTTCAGATCCCCACCTCTATTACCAGTGCCTCTTTGACCCATATTTTGAGATCCCCTACCTTATTACCAGTGCCTCTTTGACCCCCTTTATTTTCAGACCCCCTACCTCTATTGCCAGTGCCTCTTTGATCCCCTATTTTCAGATCCCCTGCCTCTATTACCAGTGCCTCTTTGACCCATATTTTGAGATCCCCTACCTTATTACCAGTGCCTCTTTGACCCCCTTGATTTTCAGATCTCCTACCTCTATTGCCAGTGCCTCTTTGACCCCCTATTTTCAGATCCCCACCTCTATTACCAGTGCCTCTTTGACCCATATTTTGATGTGCCCTAGTTAGTTCTAATTCCTCCTTAATTCTTAATTTGAGGTGCCCTACTTTTAGTTCCATTCCCTCCTTGACCTTAGTATTGATGTGCCCCAACTTTCTCTTTTCTGGGTTTACTCCTTCCTTCGATTTTCTTTTCGTTCTCTCTCTCTCTCTCTCTCTCTCTCTCTCTCTCTCTCTCTCTCTCTCTCTCTCTCTCTCTCTCTCTCTCTCTCTGCTTGTCTTGTCTTTAGGTCTTAAATACCCTTTTCTCAATATTTAGTCTTATCACGAGGGATTACACACACACACACACACACACACACACACACACATATATATATATATATATATATATATATATATATATATATATATATATATATATATATATATATATATATATATATACTGCATATATATGCCCTAATCCTTTTATGAAAAATATGTAGAAGTATGTGTTTTATACAGTGAGATTAATTACCTTTTTAAGAGTACTATGACTTTCATAAACTGTGCTGCGCGATCACTGAACTCTGTTATAGGTCACGTGTCTTAAGTCTGATGAAGTGACGCGTTGTAAACCTATTGGTGTCAGTATAATTCCATAAGAACAAGTAGGTACTCGTCTGAAGAGTATCGGGCTGTGTAAAGTATACTCACGAACATTTTTATAATCAAGTGAAAAAACACCATGTTCCAATGTCTCATTATCCGTTGACATGGGACATATATATATATATATATATATATATATATATATATATATATATATATATATGTATATATATACTGTATATATATTTATATATATATATATATATATATATATTTATATATACAGTATATATATATATATATGTATATATATATATATATATATATATATATCCAGTATATATATATATATATATATATATATATATATGTATATATATATGTATATATATATTTATATATATATATATGCAGTGTATATATATATATACGTGTATATATATTTTATATATATATATATATATATATATATATATATATATATATATATAGTGTGTGTGTGTAAACACTTATGTCAATACAGTGCATAAAAATAACTTTTGTTACGATTTTTCGTGCCCAACTAAAATTCACTATAATCCCCTACGGACATATCAAAACTATTCATGGAATATAAGCCTTTGACAATAGTAGACTGTTGTAGGTACTGGTTTCTCTACAAAATGTGCCTTTTTAAATCATATACGTGATTATTATTGTTCGCCAGTAGTGACAAACGTAATTCATATTAACCGTTTTATTTTTTCTTAAGTTCAGATGTAATCAAAAGACCGAGCAGATCAGCGCCATCTGTTATCAACGCGCCCTACTAGCAAGGGAAATTGCTTGCAAAAATTCAAGCTACTCTCCGGTCTTCCCTCTACTGTCTTTGGCTAGCTTTAAGTAAGGCTATTTTTTGGTGAACATGTGAAGTTTTAATGCTGGCTAGACAATCATTGTCGCCTTTTAGCCTTTGATAATTCCATAAATAATACAACATCAGTGATTAAAAAGTAGTCCAAATACTGATGGTAAATATTATAAAAAAAATTTTATGAAGCAATAAAATATAAAGGGGGACAAATACTAACTAATTTATAAGGCAATAATAATAATCTTTTTGATATTTCATTTATATATTTAATTTTCAGAAGCTATAGCTATGCATTATAGTGGTGAATAACAATTTATTCCTTCAAGGTAGAAATTGTCTTTAAATTAAATAAGCCTTTGTAATGAAAAGCCAAGATATACCGGAAAGGTGAATTGCTGTTATACCATAATAATATATTATTAACTAGTAATAAGTGTATGAGCTTTTAGGTTGAATTTCCTTTTCTATATTCGCTTAGTCAGATTGCAGAAGCAAGTTTAGATTCTCTTTCGGAAAACATTTCTTTCCCTGACATTCTGTACTCCACTTTATGACTACTTTTTTTCGAGACTTTACTGATTTTTAATAGATGAATACATAATGTAAACATACATACACTAACAAAGCATAAATACAGTATATATATATACAATACTTGAAAGAACTGTAGTATGACATAACGACAAACTGGTGTGAACAGTCAGATTTAAACATTCAAACAGTTGCGTATAGAAGTCTTTTTTTTCATATACCTAATTAAATATTTAGTCTAATGACCAAATAAGGGACAAGATTACTCTAAAACGGGTATACCTCGGGCTCTCTCTCTCTCTCTCTCTCTCTCTCTCTCTCTCTCTCTCTCTCTCTCTCTCTCTCTCTCTCTCTCTCTCTCTCTCTCTCTCTCTCTCTCTATATATATATATATATATGTATATATATACATATATATAAATATATATATATATATATATATATATATATATATATATATATATATATATATATATATATATATACACACACAGTACATGAACACAATAGTTGAAAGAACTGTAGTATGACATAAGGACAAACTGGTGTGTACAGTCAGATTTAAACATTCTAACAGTTGCGTATAGAAGTCTTTTTTTTCATATACCTAATTAAATATTTAGTCTAATGACCAAATAAGGGACAAGATTACTCTAAAACAGGTATCCCTCGGGTTCTTCCGAATCCAGTACCTTGGGTTCTTCCAAATCCGGTACCACAGGTTTTTCATGGATGAGGACCCGAGCGTAACTAAAGTAAACAATGAGGAAACCTATAAATACTAGAGGAAAAGCTGCTCTAGAAAAGCAGTTCATTGTGGAAGCTACATTGATCCATTGGTCTGGCTGGTTTGCTGAGGGCAGCATCCTTGGCAGGATCCCCTTGGCCCGCTGGCAGCATCCTCTGGAGGACATGGCTAACGGCTCCAAGGTCACTTCCTCTGAGGATTTATTTTCTTTCCTGGAATTTTCCTGTGGATAAAACACAATTTTTTTTTAGACTGGAAATATGATGAACATTTCCATCTGGAGATTATTTTATATTCTTTATTCATTGCTTCTCGTGTTTATTTATTTCCTTACTTCCTTTCCTCCCTTGGCTATTTTTTTCCTGTTGGAGCCTTTAGGCTTATAGCATCCTGTTTTTCTAACTAAGGTTGTTTTTTAGTATTGATAATAATAATAATAATAATAATAATAATAATAATAATAATAATAATAATAATAATAATACCCAAGGCTAGATCATAACTGGATAAATAGAAGAAAACTTTAGAACTGTTTTGTCTGAATTATTCACGAGACCCTAATTTTCTCTCTCAAACAGATATAGTCCATTTCTTTTAGCGATGCATATTTGCACCGACTCGCGGTGGTGCCCCTTTAGCTCGGAAAAGTTTCCGGATCGCTGATTGGTTGGACAAGATAATTCTAACCAATCAGCGATCTGGAAACTTTTCCGAGCTAAAAGGGCACCGCCGCGAGTCGGTGCAAATATGCATCACTAAAAGAAATGGACTATAGTAGTTGGAAGATCATTTCCTAGTACCAATGTTCATTTTCTAACTGTAGCAATTGACTACAGGGAAGAAATTCCTGGGGTTCCTCAAGGTCGTGTTCTTTTCCTGATATTGTGATTATCATTCCTATAGAATAAAGAGCAAGTGTCTGGCTCTATAAGTAGATCAAGAGAAACGTGGCTGATGACAATGCGGATGGAGGTTGGATCTGAGAATTGGGTTGAGCTCTGGAAAGAGACTTATGGGGTGAAGGCATTGAGGCCATATGCATCCAGTGGGTGTCAGAGGGTCAAGATAAGATCATATATAGATGAATAAATATTATTATTATTATTATTATTATTATTATTATTATTATTATTGCTACTTGCTAAGCTACAACCCTACTTGGAAAGGCAGGATGCTATAAGCCCAGGGGTCCCAACAGGGAAAATAGCCCAGTGCGGAAAGGAAACAAGGAAAAATTAAAAATTTCAAGAACAGTAACATTAAAATAAATATTTCCTATATTAACTATAAAAACTTTAGTAAAACGAGAAGAGAAATTAGATAGAATAGTATGCGGAGTGTACCGAGTGTTTCCGATCACGCTTAGCTGCATTACCAAACATAATAATTCAGTCTCCCCCATCCATTGAATAGGAGAGAGGGAGTAGTCATATGCTACTTAGGAAACTGGAAAGGGGTGGGAATGATTGAATTTGTGTGTGTGCATATCTATTGAGTTATTTACCCGTCATTTTTTACGGGTCGCGCACACTTGTAAAAGCGTAGTATTTGGCTACCTCTTGGTAGTAAGTTAGTTGGCTATGTAAATGACACTACCATATTTGTATCAATCCCATTCCTCATTTGGATTTAGATTATTTTTTCCTTTAAAATTTAACATGTAATGAAGACCTAGAATATTCCCTACTTTAGGTTGCTATCGGTTTCATGTTGTTCTTTTTCTGTCTCTTAGTGTTATTCCCATCATTATTTTTTCTATAGTTCTCAGAGTTGTAACTAGCTTATGTTCTAAGGGTTTAGTAAGGCTCCAAGTTTCTAAAGCATAAGTTAATACTGGAAGGACTATCTGATTAAATACTTTTCTTTCTAGAGAAAATGTCATTTTACTTTTCTTAATCTCATTTTATTTATCAAAATTTCTCCATCCAAACATTCATCACTTACCAAGCATTTGTTGATGAGGAGAAGGCTAGTCATCAGGAGGAAGAAGTACACAATGCAAAACATGAACCAGATGTCAATCATTTTGATGTATGCTGTCTGTGGGATGGATGAGCTTGTCTAGAAGAAGAAAGATAAAATAGAATGAAATAAAACCAAATGAATTCGTTAATAGAGAACTAGCTAAAATTAGTGCATGGTGCAAATTATGGGGCATGAAGATGCATAGGCAGATGATGCTACTCTCTTCGCATCAATTCCATCCCCTGAATGTAGATCTGGGGTGGCTGAATCCCTTAATAGAGAACTGGCTAAAATTAGTGCATGGTGCAAATTATGGGGCATGAAGTTGCTTATGCAGATGATGCTACTCTCTTTGCATCAATTCCATCCCCTGAATGTAGATCTGGGGTTGCTGAATCCCTTAATAGAGAACTAGCTAAAATTAGTGCATGGTGCAAATTATGGGGCATGAAGTTGCATATGCAAATGATGCTACTCTCTTTGCATCAATTCCATCCCCTGAATGTAGATCTGGGATTGCTGAATCCCTTAATAGAGAACTAGCTAAAATTAGTGCATGGTGCAAATTATGGGGCATGAAATTGCATATGCAGATGATGCTACTCTCTTCGCATCAATTCCATCCCCTGAATGTAGATCTGGGATTGCTGAATCCCTTAATAGAGAACTAGCTAAAATTAGTGCATGGTGCTGATTATGGGGCATGAAGTTGAATCCAAACAAAACTCAAAGTATGATTGTAAGTAGGTCGAGGACAGTTAATCCTCAACGTCCAGATCTCAGCATTGATAATGTTTCTTTATCTCTATATGACTTTTAAAATTTTAGGTGTGATACTCTATAACAAATTTACTTTTGAGAAACACATTAGGTCTGTGTCTTCTTCAATTGCACAAAAATTGGCTTATTGAGAAAGTCTTTTAAGATTCTCGGTCATCAGTCTATTCTTAATCAGTAATATTATGTTATACTGAAAATTAGTATGTGCAAGTGCAAGGAGTGTGACAGTAGTTTAACCATATAACATATTTTAAGGATTATGATGTTTTTAAAAGAAAGTTGTGTTTTGGTAAGAAAAGTTTTTTGACATGATATAGGACTCAGAGAATTTCTCTTTTGAATATTTTAACATTTTTAAGAAAGATTTAAATTTATTTATCAAAGATTTTTATCTTATCAATTAATTTTTTTATCTGATATTTTTACTATAATTTTTTTATTCAATAGTTTTAATATAAATTGTGTTTTATCTTCCCGAATATAATCGGGCCGCGGTTTGTAAGACTCTGCCTTAACCTTGACTTATTGGGCTAGTTAATCTCCTCCCTGTAATAATAATAATAATAATAATAATAATAATAATAATAATAATAATAATCAGGGTAAAATATAGAGCTTTCTTACAGGGTTATACTTTGAAAAGCTTCTTTTTATCATTATTAATTCCATATTTTCAGATTGGCGTAACAGAAATTTTCACATACTTATTTTACAAAAACCTTAACAATGCATCCCTTTTTTAAACTCACCTTTTAAATTTTCATGGCATAATATGTAGAATATTTTGATCTATGCTTTTTATATATTGAACCAGTAGTTTCTGGTTTGATAAAAAAAAAAAAATAAAAGAATTCTTGGAAAATCGGTAGCAATTTACAAAACCATAAAAAATAGGAAATATAGTATGTTTACAGTATATCCATTCCAAGTATTGAAGAAGGTGTATATTTAGCTAAAATAAATGACGTCTTCGCGATAACTGTTCAGATGTCGGCAGATAGACGAGTTGACGTAATAGCTTTCTTACATGACTAAGTTGATGAGATAATCATCAGTAATTACTCAAGTAATTGATTGAGTGCCAAACTTAAGGACAGGAGAAGGAGAGGAGAAAATTGATACACTATCACCAAGAGTACCCCCATACTATCCTTTCTTCAACTCTTACATTTATTTATTTATCAAAAGGGAAGAGTTTAATCAACCCAATGCGTTAAGCTCGCCTCTTTTCAAGTGCCAAAACCTTCTATCTAAAGGGTTTATGTAAGAAGTCCTTTTTTGATAAGAAATATATAATGAATTGGTACAGTAACGAAATGAATTTCACTTGAGTGTTGTATTCGGCATTTAATTGACACAAGCCATAAAAGAATGAAAGTGTGGATGACTTTGGATTCTGGGAGATCACCACTCTAGGTAATAACAAAGCAAGAGCCTCTCTCAAGAAGTCACCAACACACACTCCTTTTGGAGATAAATAAGTGGTGGATTGTCTACGACAGATGTGGAGGGAGAAGGTGTAAAATTGTTATATTAAAGCTAATATCAAAATGTAAAATCATTATAATCTTGGTACTTGGGACCCAAATACAGACACTACCTGCATGAAGAAGGCAGCCTCGACTAGAAGCCCCGTGAGGCTGACGATGAATCTGTCACTGAAATCATCCACTGGAAAGTAAAAGGTCATGTAGCCAATCGCTGTCACGATGAACGTAGGAAGATAAGTGGATGAGAGGAAGTACGTGGACAGGTTAGAAAAGGTCAGCAGGATGGTGATGCAACTGGTGCCTGTATCTTCAGTATCGTCTTTCTGGAAATGGGAGAAGAAATCGGAAATTAAAAGGGAATTTTCTCAGTAACGAAGTCTATACCGTGTTCGTCGTTTTATTCTTGAAAAGAGGGTCGAAAATGAGCTTAGATGGAATAGTAAACAGTTAAGATTTCTGGCACATTTGAAACCCCATCCCTCATCTCCTGTCACGCTCAGGGGGGGAAAAAGGAGTAGTCATACCCTATTGAAACAGACTTTGAAACCACACTCTCCCTCAAATTGCCAAGTCAGCCAGCTATTTTTAGGAAATGGGATAGGAAGGGTTGAATCTGTGTGTGCATATATGTCTTAAATATTTAGACGTCATCTTTTACGGGTCACGTACACTAGTATCAAAACAATGAAGTGAGGTTACACATCGCTAAGATGCCTTCAGACTTGCCAATCTTCTTCTTCTTCTTCTTTAGGTCTGAGTTAGCCATGGGCATCAGGTTATTCAAAAACCATTTTAGTATCACGGAGCTTTTCTTAAGTAGCGAAGACTAAATGTATAAGATAAACGTGAGTCTTGTGTTGAATTCTCTTTCAAGTATAATCTGTTTAAAGCAGGATGAATAAAACGGAAAGGGAAAGTATAGAAACCTATCGAATATGCATAATGAATGGGCTAATTTTACGTTGATTTAGACCCAGAAGCAGAAAGCCTTAGATAAGTGATTTTGATAAGAAGAGATATGTCATAATGTGAAATAAATCAGTCTTCAAAACCTTTCCTTCCTCGATAACGAATGTGTTTTCTTTTGGATACCAAGAAAATGATTTCGACTTGGATGATTTGCTGTTTTTTTTTTCTTCTTTTTTTTCCACCGAATAATTTGACCTCAAACATGTAAGGTGAAGTATATTCGATTCAGAAAAAAAGGTATCTCATCAACATATGTCTTATAGCATGTTTACGAAGAATCATTTCTACCTTATGTATACATAATATAATTATACATACGCAGGTGGTGTTGTGGATGGTTTCGTTATCAAGATGATACTGCAGCAGCTTACGAACTCCAGTAAATGTTACATTCTTTGCAATCAAGCCTGCTTCTATGGCTTTAATATGGGGCATCTGCATTTTCTATAGAAAAGGGAAAATTGAACATTATAAAACAGGTCTTCTGAAAGCTATTTAAATTTTATTTGCTACAGTTACTGAAAAAGTTATGTGATTAATATAATTGTGTAAGTTATACAAATCTATAGAACTGTCTAGATGTTGACATTTTTATTATTATTGTTACCAGCCAAGCTACTACCCTAGTTGGAAAAGCAGGATGCTATAAGTGAAAGGGTACCAACAGGGAAAGCAATCTTGTGCATAAAGGAAATAAACTATGAATGAAAAAGAAAAAAATATGAAATTTGTCAAAATCAGTAACAACGTTGAAATAGATCAATCACATAATAACCATCAGGCAAAAAGACAATTAAACATTTGGAATAATGAGAGACTTGATCATGCTGACTTTCTTGTATATCTGGTAGCCATATTAGACAGCACTCTGTCTTTTGCAGAACTTGTAAGGAAACTCGAGTCGAAAGTTACCACGAGAAACAATCTATTAGGCAAACTTGCTAACTCTAATTGTTACTGAATATGCCTCATCAACATGTGGAAGATCAAGCCACACCCACAAAATAGATCCTGAACTTAACACATGTAGAATAATAACCGACACCTTGAAACCAACTCCACTTCGCGCACCCTACAGATTGGCGGGCATCGCTCCACCACACTTTCGTAGACATCCATGATAAGACACGGCAGCATAGTCGAGATAATTATATGAGATACCCCTTCTTTGGTCACAGACTGGGTAACGTTGAATAGAGCAAGAACCGTTGCGGATAAGACTGGGAGCAACACCTACAGTATAAATGGGGACTTCCATCAACTAATGAGTGCCAGTGTGGCTATCCATTGCAAACAATGTAACACATCCTTCGTGAACTGGGACTCACATCTACAGATCAAGACCTCTTGAACATCAATGAATCGGCCAAGCAATGCATCCAGTACTGGCGTAACAAGATATGATGACATATAAACTATGAAACAAGACTCTTGTTAACCTGTTCAACAGAAAAGCATTTGTCTATGTATCTGCTTACCAAGACACTTGCCCCAGTTTTGGGGGGTAGATGACATAAAAAAAGAACAAAAGAGGAACTTTTCTTCTCTTAGCTCCCCCACCCTGACGTGGGATTTAGCCGAGTTTGGCTGGTACTGCTAGGGTGCCACAGCCCATCCTCCCCGGTTATCCACCACAAATGAAGCTTCATATATTGAGTCCTCTACTGCGACTACCTCAGCGGTCACCAAGGTAACCTGAGGAAGCAGCAGGGCCTATTGGAACTGCGTCACAATCGCTCAACATTCTTTCCCATTTCTAGCAATTGAAACAAGATATTATCATTAATACCTAGGTTACAATCTTAGTTGGAAAAATAGTCCAGTTAGGAATACAATTTACCCATAAAAGAAACACTTTCTGGTACAACCCAGGAGCATAAGTGGTGGACTACCCTTAAATCTGCACTTTTTGGTGTAGATGTAACAGTTCCTCCTTTACTTAAACCAAATGGCTCTGTCACTCACTGTCCAAAGGAAAAGACAACTCTTTTGTCTGATGAATTTGACAGTAAGCAGAGTAATTAGAAACTCAAACTTCCTCATTCCTGTTTTTCTGAGGTTAAACTAACTAGTTCGCTTTTCAATCTCGTGAAATTAAAGCTCTGTTGATGGACCTTGATGCTTATGGTATTTTTTCTTTGTTTTTTGTCAAGACCACAGATTTATTAGCTCCAAAGTTATCTGTTATTTTTCACAAGTTAGCAAGAAGAGGAGCATTTAGCACTTGTTGGAGAATTGGGGAATGTTACTGCACCATGTAAATGTGTTTTTGTTGGCTCAAGCCCAACTTACTACCGCCCAATTTCCATAACTCCCATATTATCTAAAGTTTTTGAACGTTTTTGGGCAAAACATCTTAATAGGTTTGCTGAAGGTAATCATCTGTTCCCTAGTTTGCAATTTGGTTTTCGTAAAGGCCTTGGAGCATGTGATGCTCTTCTTACAATCTCCAATGCTGTTAAGAAATCCATTGATTGTGGTCAAGAAGTTCGTATGATTGACCTTGATTTTAGTGCTGCCTTTGACCTTATTAATCATTTTGTCCTTGTTTTCAAACTCAACATTTGGGAGTGGATGGGTCGTTTCTTAGCATCATTATTGAATTTTTAAGTAATAGATCACAAAGATTTGTTGTTGATGAGCACCATAGCGTATAGGAATGTGATATCTGGTGTTCCTCAGAGTAGTGTTTTTGGCCCAATACTTTTCATACTATATACACATGACATGTGGTTTGGCCTAGAAAACAAGCTTGTTGCATATGCAGATGATGCTACTCTCCTTGCATCAATTCCATCTCCTGAATGTAGATCTGGGGTTGCTGAATCCCTTAATAGAGATCTAGCTGAAATTAGTGCATGGTGCAAATTATGGGATATGAAGTTGAATCCTAACAAAACTTAAAGTATGATTGTAAGTAGGTCAAAGACAGTGGCTCCTCAACATCCTGATCTCAGCATTGATAATCTTCCTATAACTTTGTATGACTTTTTAAATTTTACATGTGATTCTCGACAGCAAATTTACTTTTGAGAAACACATTAGGTCTGTGTCTTCTTCAATTGCACAAAAAATTGCATTATTGAAAAAGTCTTTAAGATTTTCGGTGATCAATCTATTCTGAAGAAGTGTTTTAATTCTTTCATTCTACCTTGTTTTGAGTATTGTTCTCCTGTCTGGTCTTCAGCTGCTGATTCTCATCTTAATTTGTTGGTCAGGAACTTACGGTCTATTAAATTTCTTATTCCTGATCAAGATTAGTCTTTGGCACCGTCGTTCAATTAGTTCATTGTGCATGTTGCATAATTTTTTTTTTTTTAATTCTGACACTCCTTTACATTCAGATCTTCCCGGACAGTTCCATCCTGTTCGTAATACTAGGCATGCAGTTAATTCTAATAGTCAGGCATTCTCCATCATTAGGCTCAATACTCAACAGTACTCTAGAAGTTTTATTCCAGCTGTGACCAAGTTGTGGAATGATCATCCTTGTCAGGTAGTTGAATCGGTAAAACTTCAATAGTTCAAACTTGCATGAAATGTTGTTTTTTTTTATGTTGAACAGGCTGATATAAGTATTTTTATAGTTTATATATGAAATATATGTTTTAATGTTGTTAATGTTTTTAAAATATTTTATTTTAATTGTTCATTACTTCTTATATCGTTTATTTATTTTCTTATTTCCTTTCCTCACTGGGCTATTTTCTCCTGTTGGAGGGCTTTGGCTTATAGAATCTTGCTTTTCCAAATAGGGCTGTAGCTTAGCTAGTAATAATAATACTAGGAAAGGAAATACTCTAAACTACAGGACAAGTATTGAATAATTGATACGAAGAGTTTTAAGATCAGTAACAACATTAAAATTAATCTATCATATATAAACTATGAAGAGAGACAAATGTCAGCCTGTTCAACAAAGAAACATTCTCTGCAAGTTTGAATTTCTGAAGTTCCATCGATTTAACACCCACCAGATTAGGAAGATCATAGATGGAATAAAACTTGGAAAATACTGTTAATATTGAACCTTATGACGGTCTAACTCTAGGCAATACTGATAGAATTAACTAGATTCCTAGTACTAAGTACAGAAAGGTACAGTCTGGGAAGATCTGAATTTATAGGATGGTAAGAGGTAGACCAAAGCGAAGGTGGATGGACTGTATCAAGGATGACCTTTGATCAAAAGGATTAACCGGTGATGACGTGTGGGACAGAGGTAGATGGAGAACGCTGGCCAGAAACATCGACCCCACATAAAAGTGGGAAAAGATTCAGACAAAGAAGAAGAAGAAGAAGTAAGAATTATGAAAAATCTTATGCATCAGTTTCAAAGAACTCGCTGAACAACAGTGCCATAGGTTAATATCCATATCTCGAATAATGAATTTATTCGATGGTAAGTTTTTGTATTACAAATTAAGACGAGGAAAAGCAACTAAAGACCATTAAGGAGAATAATGTTCAAAACATGGTGGAATGAGAGAATTACACAATTTCCTCAGGAGAGATAATCACTGAATCTTTAAATCACAAAGCCTTTTGATGGTTATACAGATTTGGCTTGCTGATTTGGTATAAATATTTGTTATTTTACAAAATTGTTTATAAAGTCCAGAGAAAAAGCTATGGGTATTGGGTTTTCAGAAAATGTGATCTATCCTAAAACAAAATATTATGTAGTTACTTGTAACATTTGTTGTACAAAACCATCTACAAAATACTACAGAGAATTTACCACTGATCTATGATAAAGCTTTTCAACTAAATTTAGTATTTTGAGTTTTATATGGTAAGATGTTATCTCAGATGCTGGTAATGATTTCCCACAATTCTCCTTGACATGCATTTCTAGGCAATTCTGTAGATCCTTTTGAATGCCAAACATTTTATGTTTTACGACAATTGTTCATCAAATCATGAAATGTGGCAGGAAGGTACTTCATGGCCTAAGAATATTTGATTGATATTACATTTTACAACGCCCAAAATAAAAAAAAAAAAAATCAATCAATCCATCCAGGAATAAATAATCCCTTAGAATATATTTAAACTCAGCATTCACTAAAAATGCATTTAAAGTAGATTATGGTTCCTGCAATAATAGCAAATCTTTAAAATTCATCTCACAGTTCTTTTAAGTAACATTTGCGGAAACAACAAAACAAGAAATTAAAGCAGTGTTAGTATGGTCAACACAATAGGGCTTTAAAATCCAAAAGAATGTCAACAGTTTTTATAAATTTGATATGAATCTGTGTTCCTACTCTACTCTAGTGTAATTTTACGAGATGACAGAGATAAAAGATGTTTATTTCATTACTTTAATTGACTTTGCTGATGTAGAATTCCTTTACCAGACAATTGTTTTGAAGAAAACTTAAGAATCTTACCACCGTGCAGGTTTGTATATCAAAAGGAAAGGCAAAGAGCTGAAAGTTGCAGGCAGACGAAACCACCACAATTTTATCTAGTTTAAGGGGATTTTTTTTACCACTGTATGTGAGAGCTGAAACATAAAAAGTTTATATTAGGTTGTGATGGTTACATACTTCACAAGTCATTGTTGAAATTTCATGTATAATCTACATTATTCCACAGAAGTGACAATTTTGATCAAGTTCATTCTTGTCAAGATTCTTAGGCTGAATGTGTTGTACTAAACTAGCGATATTTTTATATTTATTTTGGAGCTATTTAGATTTCATAAGGACATCTTCGCTTTTATGGTTTTAAATTGAATACCCTTTTATTCTTAATTTATAACAAATGATATCGGCGTCAATGACCTTAGATGTCAGGATGCCAGAAAACTCCAAATCAATCTGTCAATCTGGATGTCAGACTTACCTTCACTTACAGAGTCATATTCATCGAAGTCGGGTTCCTCTTCTCTGACGACGCAAGTCACATTTGTCCTTTCTTTGACATCACTAAATGTATCTTCGTCGCCTAGGAAATGCACTGGGGGTACCCATACTTTTTCAGTTATTTTATTTTTCAAGACACTCCGTTCCAAATGAAAATACTCAAGCCTTAGGTCATGCCAAGTATATTCAAGGCGAAGTTCTAAGTCTATCTGAAAACCTATGATACTGAATTTTTTTATTGACAGTATGACGATATTGACCAACACTTTGATTGGGTTATGACCGTAATTTTTCGGCTGAGTTGGGGAGGGAAGGTAGCGGTCATAGGTTGCTGGAAGGGTTACATGGGAACAATCAATTTCATCTGAGGCATCAATACAGTCCACCAACCCATCACATCTGAAATATCGTGGTACACAGCTTCCATCGAGGCAGGTAAAACTGAATTTGTCGCAGCTAGAAAACTTAAGTTTTTCGTAAGTATAACTTCCGCCACATTTGTCGTTGTCAATCCACCACTCATTTATCCCAAAAGGAGTGTGTGTTGATGACTTCTTCCTGAGAATGGCTTTTGCTTTGTCATTACGGTGAGTGGTGATCTCCCAGAATCCAAAGTCATCCACACTTTCATTATTTTCTGGCTTGTGAAAATTAATTGCCGAATACAAAAATCCAGTGAAATTCATTTCGTTATTGTACCAATTCATTATATATTTCTTATCAAAAAAGGACTTCTTACATAGACCCTTTAGATAGAAGGTTTTGGCACTTGAAATGGTGCAAGATACACACCTCTCTTCTTCGCAAGAAGTTAACTCCCATTTGCCCGACATGTCGATGTCATCCTTGACAGTGATATAGGAAGCACAGTGATGATCTGGCGTCCCAAATGATTTCTTGAAATTATCATATGTTAATTCTTTGTCGTATCCGTCGTATTTAACCATCCA
Organism: Palaemon carinicauda; assembly: GCF_036898095.1. Lineage (NCBI taxonomy): Eukaryota > Metazoa > Arthropoda > Malacostraca > Decapoda > Palaemonidae > Palaemon > Palaemon carinicauda. Next base: position 17,633,806 of record NC_090764.1, read on the forward strand.
TGTTCCTTCGACAGAGTCGTTCTTGATTCCAACCCAAAATGTATCCAATTGGGTTTCAATTCCACACTGATCTAAATATGGAAACATTCCCTCAGTAATTTTGGTATTTTGTTTTCCATCAATGGGGTAACTAATGTCTCCCCCAATAGCTCTGCAGTACTGCAATGATTCCTGGAATGGCCGGATTTCTGGTGAGAAAATTGTATAAGGCTCAAACTCTGTTTGACTTGCATCCTTGCTAGGCAATGTTCCAGTTTGGACCTCACTCATTTCGAATTGTTCTGAGATGTTGGCGAAGTCGATGACAGGGACCAATGAAGTATAATTCTCCTCAAGAAACTGATAGGCAGACATTTCATCTAAGGACAAGACGAAGTCATATATTTTGAAATCCCCAATTGTTCCATGAAAACTCTGGAATTTCGAAAATCCCCCATTCACTCTGTCTTGTTTTTGGCCAATATAAAGACTTCCTCCTCCATAAAAGACTAGTGCGTCGGTGGAATTAATCATGAAATTTTCAGCATGTAATCTAGTAGAATCCCAGATTCCTTTAACTTCTAGAGACTCGAGGTCCATAGAAATGCAAGCTGCATACCAAGTGGCGAGGTCTACGGTAGATATGGCAAAGTGTACAATCTCATGGCTGTCACAGCAGATCAACACTAGCATCTCGTCTTCTTCATCAACATCTGTAAAAACATGTTGGTAGAGGAGGGGTAAATTTTAAATTGAAAAAAAAAAATCCTTAATTTGTTTCAGGTTATATTTAAGATTTATGTAAAATAGAATATTTCAGAATTAATGTTTAAACAAACCTGAGTCCTTTAAAATAGGGTACATGTTAACGTGATAGTTTAGGACAGAAGCTCTACTTTTCACTTTCAATTCGGGACTGAGAGGGGTGGTTGAGGTGGAAAATTCTACTTTTAACTTTAAAGGACTCGGATTTATATAGCTAGGAAAAATACAAATAACTCTTTGGCAGTCACATCCTCTCAGGATGACCCAGGAAAACTGTTCACCACTGGTATCTCAATAGAGACTTGGTGATTCCAATTACCGCACCCTGGTACACCATCTATCTAATTGAGACACTCCTCACAATTACCGCACCCTGGTACACCATCTATCTAATTGAGACACTCCTCACAATTACGGCACCCTGGTACACCATCTATCTAATGGAGACACTCCTCACAATTACCGCACCCTGGTACACCATCTATCTAATTGAGACACTCCTCACAATTACCGCACCCTGGTACACCATCTATCTAATTGAGACACTCCTCACAATTACCGCACCCTGGTACACCATCTATCTAATTGAGACACTCCTCCCATGTAATGATGCTCCTACGGAATTGGGTGAGGGATACAATTTACTTCGGAGAGGCTTCCCAAATGATTCCTCTTGGAATCCCAGTTTGGGTTTTGAAGTTAAGATCAAATTACTAACAAAACTACTTGAATTGTAGGTATCAATAAGAAACTTATGACCAGCTACAGGCCACTAGCAAAAGGACGTTTCTTGACACTTGTCAGTGCTTATGCCTCAACATTAGTTGGTGAAAAAAACATCGAAATGTCACTTCCACTGTGTCCTTGATGCAGTGCCACAAAATATCAACAAACCTAATAAAGGTAGTCCTACTCGGATAATTCAGTGCTCATGTTGGGAAAAACAAGACTCTCTCCGGACAGGCAACATGAATGCTGATAACTATACCTGCTATGAGCTAAGCACGATCTCATTATTACACTATTCCTTCTGAGGGACCAGTTTAAAACAAGTTTGAATGAACTACTGCAATGGGAAGGCTGCATTCAGGGTTGCCAGATTTGCTCCCCAGGATTATCGTACATGGGCCTTAAAATTATCGTTTTTCACCCAAAATTATCGTACGAATGGCAACACGGGTTGCATTGAAGACGACTGGAATTGTTCCAGCTCACTGGGTGCATTGATTCCAGTTAATGAATTTCTTGATTACTTCAGCAATGACAGTAAATATTTTATGAATTTTGTGGTTTATCATTAAAGGCAGCATTAACAATTCTGTTAGTTGTAAATTTCTCTTCTCTTATCCACCCCCCCCCCCCCCCGTCGCTTCCATTTGACACCAAACAAGACGGCTTTCTATAAACTTTGAAAATCCATCGTTCTCATCATTTAATCGTTAATTACCTGTTAATTACTAACCAATGGCGGTAACAATCATTCTGTCTTGTGCACCGTTATGTTCTCCTGTCTCCCCCCCCCCTATTTATTTGACACCAAATACGACTGATTTCTGTCAACTTTGAAAATCCATTATTTACTTCAATTAATCGTTAATTACTAATCAGAATCATTCAATCTAGTGCACCTGTCTCCTGTTTTACACGACACCAAACACGGCCGTTATCAGTGGACTTCTAGTGTTGATTATTTTTTAAATGATTATTAATCAACAAAACAAAAATAAAGAAATCAGGCTCTGAACATTGACGCTGGTATTCTTTTTATATACACATACCAATTTTCAAGCAGATCGGTCAAGTATTAGGGGAGGAGTAGGCTTTTGAAATCAATTCCTCGAAAGTTATTAATTACTTAATATTATTATTATTATTATTATTATTGTTGTTGTTGTTGTTGTTGTTGTTGTTGTTGTTGTTATTATTACTAGCCAAGTTACAACCCTAGTTGGAAAAGCAACATGCTTTATTAAGCCCAAGGGCTCCAACAGGGCAAAATAGCCCAGTGAAGAAAGGAAAGAAGGAAATAAATAAATGATGAGAAAAAAATTAACAATTAATCATTCTAAAACATTACAACGTCAAAACAGATATGTCTTATATAAACTATAAAAATACTCATGTCAGCTTGGTCAACATAAAAACATTAAATGTATCAATAATTGATGGTCTGACAACTTTATGGTGAGTAATCAACGAGTACTCTCTTCTAGAGTCTACAAAACGAATGTGTGTGTGTGTTAATGTGCGATATCTTTTGTATCGAAAGGAACACACGAAAGAAGTGAATCACCATGCTCAAAAACGCCATCCCTTCCTTAAGGGAATGGCGCCTATCAGCAGATCGTTTATATTTGATCCGCAAGGTGACAGCGGATGCTCTTCTCGGGTTCAACCCAATAGAGTTGGAATGGTACACGGACGCAGACCCATTCCCTCCCAGAAGGGGACAAGTCCCCGAGCTGCAGATTTAATGTTAGGTTAGGTTGAACATAACAACGAAGACTAAACACTATACTCACAGATGTACAGGTGATGAGCGTCATCCGGTATGGCGTAGGACACTATCGAGTTCCGATCTCTGAACCGCTGGAAGTTGACTCGGAAGCATACGGTAAATTGGGTCATTTCTGGTACGACGCCTTTGTAAAGCAGGTACGATGTCGTTGTGGGAATGCCATCGCTCTGGAACGTCGCTGTTACAATCGGATCCGCTTCTGGAAGGACAGAGGAGAGGTTCAGCAGAACAACAGATTTTCTAATATTGTTATTAATTCAGATCAGATAAACCTGAAATTAAATGTTGAACATTAAAAAGAGAAATTTCAGACCAAAATGAATAAGTGAACAATGAAACAAGAACTACTTTGAATTGCTTTACAAATAATCACCTGTAGATGCCCATGCTACCCCCCCCCCCCTCTCTCTCTCTCTCTCTCTCTCTCTCTCTCTCTCTCTCTCTCTCTCTCTCTCTCTCTCTCTCAAAAGCATTTCAACCAAAGGTATTCATGGTTGGAACATTGAGAAATTAGAAAACATAAAATAATAGCACTTTCTAATATACTAGGAAAGGATTAATGGCAGTTTGGAAAATTAAAAAAATGTATAATGGCTTTCTAAAGATGTTCTGATAACATCAACCCTCTGGTGATCCGATGTCGCATTTTGTCGTGTCGTCCAATACATATTTCAGCGGAAATGTTTGCTAAAAATCGCTGCGTCATTCAAGGAAAACGAGATTTATATCTGCGAGAGGCCAGGTTCATGGCCTAGTCGAATATTATTATTATTATTATTATTATTATTATTATTATTACTTGCTAACCTACAGCCCTACGTGGAAAAGCAGGATGCTGTAAGCCCAGGGGCTTCAACTGGGAAAATAGCCCAGTGAGGAAAGGAAACGTGGAAAAATAGAATATTTTAAGAACAGTAACACCATTAGAAAAAATATTTCCTATGTAAACTGTAAGAACTTAAACAGAACAAGAGGAAGAGAAGTGAGATAGAATAGTGTGCCCGAGTTTACCCTCAAGCAAGAGAACTCTAATCCAAGACAACGTAAGACATTGGTACAAAGGCCATGGCATTACCCAAGACAAGAGAACAATGGTTTGATTTTGGAGTGTCCTTCTCCTAGAAGAGCTGCTTATCATAGCTAAAGAAAACAGAAAACAAATAGCAACAATCCATACGTAGGACTGGTCTAGCAAACTCTTAATACGTAGCGAGAATTCTCCTTGTTTAAAGGCCGTTCATAAACGGCAGAGGCAAGGGACAGTGACATTGCCCTAGCTCAGCTCAGGATAAGGATAGGGAAGTTGGGAATATGGGGAGAGGATACAATCCATTTTATAGCCCGGAGACAGGTACTCGGGATGGGAAAGAATGAGGAAAAGGGAGAAAGATAATGCCCCAAGAGACTGACCATATTATGATCAGCGCCCAAGCCCACTCTTCACCCAAGCTAGGACCAGGGAGGGCCAGGCAGTGGCTGCTGATGACTCAGCAGATAGACCTATAGGCTCCCCCAGAAAATCCCCCCCCCCCAATCTTAGCTCACAAGGATGGTAAGGTTACAGACACTAGTGGCACTAAGGAGTTTGAGCGGGACTGGCAAGCACTAGGCAGAGACGTTACCAATCAGGCCACAACAGCTTTTTATTTCTCTTATACCATGTGGAAGGGAATTGTTTTGTATTTTCACAAGGTGTGGCAAAACGTGAAAGTACGAGCGGGGATATATATATATATATATATATATATATATATATATATATATATATATATATATATATATATATATATAATTTACTGCAGATTTACTTTACATAATCATTATTGTGAGAACACCTAATGGTTTTATCTATGCTATATATAGGACATTTATTCAGCATTTCATTGCTGCTTTTACCTTTTTATAGCATTATTTATTATGGAGTGGTAAGAAAATTATAAGCTATTTACACGTTGAGACCCGTGGTTTGACCCGAGTCGCTTGTTTTTGCATGTATAAATAATTGCAATATTCATATTTCATACACCACTTAAAAGGCCATTCTTTGTATTTTCACGTGGCATATGTTTTGACGTTGTTGCTGTTTTTAGAATTAATTATTGTTAATTTGTTCTCATCATTTATGTCCTTATTTCCTTTCCTCACTGGGCTATTTTTCCCTGTTGGAGCCCTTGGGCTTATAGCATCTTGCTTTTATAACTAGGTTTGTAGCTTGGCTAGTAATAATGATACCAATATGAATACTTCTTCATAAAATATATATCATACATTTCCTTAGACCAAGAAAAAAATACTTTTCCGTAATGTAACGACAATTGATCTATTTTTATGACAGTACATATATGCTTTATCTATTTTCTATATGAAAAATTCATTCAGTGTTGCCAGATCCCTGCCTTTAGTTTAACCGCTTCTGACGTCATCAACCCTCATTTTCACTAACTATTGTGGCCTGGTATCACTGTTTGCCCGTCAGGCATGCTCGATCGTTTCAACAGGGCTTTAGCTTGTTGCACGGAACCATATTATTATTATTATTACTATCCAAACTACAACCCTAGTTGGAAAAGCAAGATGCTATAAGCCCAGGGGCTCCAACAGGGAAAAATAGCCCAGTGAGGAAAGGAAATAAGGAAATAAATAAATGAAGAGAATAAATTAACAATAAATCATTCTAAAATATGAGACAACGTCAAAACAGACATGTCATATAATAAACTATCAACAACATCAAAAACAAATGTCATAAATAAACTATAGAAAGACTATGTCCGCCTGGTCAACAAAAAAGCATTTGCTCCAACTTTGAACTTTTGAAGTTCTACTGATTCAACCACCCGATTAGGAAGATCATTCCACAACTTGGTCACAGCTGGAATAAAACTTCTAGAGTACTGCGTAGTATTGAGCCTCGTGATGGAGAAGGCCTGGCTATTAGAATTAACTGTCTGCCTAGTATTATATCTTATATTTTTGACGTGTTAAAGTGCCCAAATAACTTATGCGAAAGTACCTCTTTTCTCCCTGGGCAAGAGCATTGTACCACAAAGCATGTGTGGACCTTTCAAAACCGCGAGATGTTTAGATAAAGATTAAAAATTTATTTCCTTTTGGTGTAAATTACTAGTGATTAGTAACCATTGCTTGTTCGGGACTGGTTCTAAATTGGGTGGAGTGATGGCTCGGTCACTGAACACACGCACACACACATACACACATTCATTATATATATACTATATATATAAACTATTGTTCTCTAGTCTTAGGTAATGCCATAGCCTCTGTACCATGGTCTTACACTGTCTTGGGTTAGAGTTCTCTTGCTTAAGGATACACTCGGGCACACTATTCTATCTAATTCCTCTTTCTCTTTTGTTGAAGTTTTTATAGTTTATAAAGGAAATATTTATAATAATGTTACTGTTCTTAAAATATTTTATTTTTCCTTGTTTCCTTTCCTCACTGAGCTATTTTCCCTGTTGGGGCTACTGGGCTTATAGCATCCTGCTTTTCCAACTAGGGTTGTAGCTTGGCAAGTAATAATAATAATAATAATAATAATAATAATAATAATAAATGTCACTTGTACAAGTCATCTTACTTGAATCGTATCAGTTATTCAACAGATAATATCTATCTTGTTCTGGTTCGGAGTACATTATATGAAAAGCTGGAGCATTTTACCCTTTGGAATCAAGAAATTCTTTTACTTTTCTCTAGATGACAGGATTGGTTTTCTAGAGAACAACTAGTGCCCTAGAGGTCGTTCTTGAATGGCAGAGACAAGAGACAGTGACAATGCCCCAGCGACTGACCATACGTGTGATCAGCGCCCAAGCCCCCTCTCCACCCAAGCTAGGACCAGGGAGGGCCAGGCAATAGCTGCTGATTATCGGCAGGTAGACATACAAGCTCCTCCCATCCTTAGCTCACAAGGATGGTGAGGTTGCAGATACTACAAGAAAAACTATCAAGCTTGAGCATATCTCGAACCCCAATCCAGCAGATTGCCAGTCAGGGACGTTTCCAATAGGCTTATCAATAGGTGTAGCAAGAGCAAGAAAACTATAACAAAAAGCCAAGCGAGTATGAAAATCCAAAATGAACTGGATGGGTTGAATTTGACCTACCATATACAGTAGCTGTTACATTTTCCTCCTTGCTGATGTTCTGGGCAAGGGATGGTTGCAGAGTGATGCCTAGTAAGAGCAAATAGGGTACACATTGCATCATGCGTGAGAGCAATGGTTGTCTAAGGCATCAAATGGTTTGAAAATCCTGGAGAATGTCCTCTCGAGGACGCACTGCTGTTTCCTGTGGGATGAGAAATGTTTGATTTTTCCTTGACGCAATAAGATATTTGGTTATGTAGAAAGTGAGGATCATACGCGCGAGCACACACACACACACATATATATATATATATATATATATATATATATATATATATATATATATATACATATACTGTATATATATATATATATATATATATATATATATATATATATATATATATATGGGATCCTTTCAAAAGTGTGATATATCAGAGCAGTGACAATAAAAGTGACAAAAATAGTTATTAAAAAAGTGACATCAGGAGAGATTTATCGGATAATAACATTTTAGCCCTAACAATGATTGCTTATATTATGTCTGATAAGAAGACTTACATGTATAAACAAAAATAAGATTGAAATATATTATAAGTATATTTAAACCTTTATTTTTTAAATGTAAAAGTAGATAAAAAAAATAACGTTTATTAGCTTCTTTGTCATTAAATACTTAAAAATACTTGAAACATTTATTTTTAAAAATGTTGTAGATGAAAACATTCTTAACATTTTTCTTTACCTCCGCCAAGGAAGTTAGAAGGAGGTTATGTTTTCGCCCCTTATTGTGTTTGTTTTTGAACAACTTCCTGGCCACAATTTTAATCGTAATGAAACTTTCTGGTCTTAACTGTTATGTAAAAAGCTGGAAATGATTAAATTTTGGAATGTCAAGGTCACGGTTAAGTAAAATGTCCAATTCACGTAATCAGCCATAAGTTTGGACATCGTTGTCACAGAGACTTCAAACTTGGTTCATATTTGAGTATATGAAAATCCACGCCAATTATACATGTTAAGGTCGAAGGTCAAGGTCGAGTCCAAGGTCAAGGTCAAGCAAAAATTCAAATTCCGGTCATAAAGTAATGAAACTTGCAGCGATTTTAAACTGTTAAGTAAAGAGCAGGAAATGATTAATTGATTCTGGGAAAGGCACGCTGGTTTCGAGAAATAAGCTGCCGTGGTGGAGGTCTGCACAGTGCTTTTCTAGTTCTACTTGTCACTGTCCATCTTCGTGTTAAACAAAAAGAAATTACTTTCCGCAGTTCGAGGAAAGGTTACGACTATAATTGTATTTATAAGTATCATTAACTTGGCTGCCACTGAAACAGTTACATGTTATGTTATGTCACTTGAATTTTTATTTTTATTTGTCACTTGTATTACACCCATATATATATATATATATATATATATATATATATATATATATATGTATGTATATATACGTATTTATATATATATATATATATATATATATATATATATATATATATATATATATATATATATATATATATATACGTGTGTTTGTGTATGTAGGTAGTAGGTTGGCCAGGGCACCAGCAACCCGTTGAGATACTACCGCTAGAGAGTTATTGGATCCTTTGACTGGCCAGACAGTAATGCATTGGATCCCTCTCATTTTTTTCTTTGCCTACGCATACACCGAATAATGTGGCCTATTCTTTATAGATTCTCGTCTTTACTCATACACCTGACAACACTGAAATTACCAAACACTTCTACGCTCAAGGGGCTAATTAATGTACTATAGTTGTTCAGTGGCTATTTTCCTCTTGGTAAGGGTAGAAGAGACTCTCTTGCTATGGTAAGTAGCTCTTCCAGAAAAAGGACACTCCAAAATCAAACCATTGTTCTCTAGTCTTGGGTAGTGGCATAGCCTCTGTACTATGGTCTTCCATTGTCTTGAGTTAGAGTTCTCTTGCTTCAGGGTACACTCGAGCACACTATTCTATCTTTTTTTTCATCCTCTTGTTTTTTTTTTTAAATGGTGTGTTCGGCGGGCTTAATAGAAGGGCCATGGATGCCTGGTGGTTTATGAAGAGGTTGTCTTTGCCTTATCTGATTCTAATTCTTCTCAAAACTATCCTTACTGTCCTCCCTTTAGTTGAAGTGGCTATCCTGGAGGGTATTTAGTCTTGCATGGTGTATCAATTTTGTGAGATTTTGTAAATTTGAGAACAAAGCCCTCAGAAGAATATTGGGAGTTACATGGCAGGACAGGATTAAAAATGAAACTATAAGAGAGATTACTCGAGTGCCATATGTGAATGACATCTTGGTGAGGAGTAGATGGAGATGGTTTGGGCATGCTCTTCGCACTCCCCAAGAGAGCTTAGTTCACCAACTTTCAACTGGGCTCCACAAGGCACTGGAAGAGTTTAAAGACCCAGGCCTACATGGCTGAGGACTATGAAACGTGAAGTAAGAGATTGTGAATGGAGTAGTATTGATTTAAAATGTTAAGATAGAGACTTATGGCGAAATCTAACTAAGGCCCTTTGCGTCAATAGCAAGGAAGGAGATGATGATGATGATTATTGAAATTCAGATAATATTGCTGTTTAGTGCCTTTAAAGCTCCAAAAATTAAAATTCAATTTTAATGTATCAACGAATTATAAGAATGAAAAGTGAATAGAAACTACTATATTACCGATGAGATATATTTTTGACAGTATGTGCGGAAATAAATGAAAATAGAAATGTAACTAAGATGTACCATTATCCATTGCACGCTTATGCTAAAAAATTACTTGGATAAATTATTCACCGTTCTCGTCACGTCATCTTGCACTTACTGTTGTAATGATACAAGTAATTACAAACAGTATGATTCTTTACTAGAGGTTTGCATGATGTCGTTAGATCATTGCGTGTTTTCTTGAAGTTTTTATAGTTCATTTATACATACATATACCAAGGCACTTCACCAAATTTTTTTTTTATTTTTTTTTTTTGGGGGGGTGGGGGTTAGCCGCATATATACATACATATACCAAGGCACTTCCCCCAATTTTGGGAGGTAGCCGACATCAAATGAAAAAAGGGGACCTTTCCTCTCTACGTTCCTCCCAGCCTGACAAGGGACTCAACCGAGTTCGGCTGATACTGCTAGGGTGCCACAGCCCACCCTCCCAAGTTATCCACCACAGATGAAGCTTCATAACGCTGAATCCCCTACTGCTGCTACCTCATATATGAAAGGTGTAATTTAATGTTGTTACAGTTTTTAAAATATTTTGATTGTTTATTACTTCTCTTGTGGTTTCATTTCCTCAAAGGGCAATTATTCCCTGTTGGGTCCCTTGCGCTTATAGCATCTTGCTTTTCCAACTTGGGTTAAAAGCTTTGCTTGAAATGATAATGATAATAATGATAATAATACTGAATTATTAAACTCTTCAAGGCACTAATATATTCTTATCTACTTATTTATCTAATTATCATATACCAGTGTACGCGACCTGTCAATAATGACGGCAAAATATTTACATAGATATGCACACACAGATTCAACCCTCCTTAACCCCCTCTGCCTTTCCAAACTACAACTCCTCTCACCAGGGTATGACTACTCCGTCTACACGAGGGACGGTAAGAGATCGAGTCTTGCCGCTGAGCTTGACCGGAAATATATATATATATATATATATATATATATATATATATATATATATACATACATAAACACATACATATACATATATATCCATACATACACACATATATATATATATATATATATATATATATATATATATTTATATATATATATATATATATATATATATATATATATATATATATATATACACATATATGTATGTATGTATGTATGCATGTAGCCAGACACTTGGTCTTTATTATATAGAGATGAAATACGTAACAACATATCTTTTCCCAACATGAAAGTTATTACAAAATTTTTCATCATATATTTATCATATCCTATTTATTCTTTTAAAGCAATTAGTAAAGCACGTTCTTTTTCACTGATTCCCTTGACAAAAAAATAGTAATTAAATATTTCATATATGTATTTTCTTGATAAAGAAAACTGCCAAGATGTAAATTGAAAATTTACAATCCCTCTTCCTTAAGCTGAAGCTTGCGTTATTTTGAATAATATTTACGGTCATTGATTTATATACGCTTAAAAATTTGCATTAGAAAACGGTATTAAAAATTTGCATTAGAAAACGGTATTAAAAATTTGCATTAGAAAACGGTAAACGCTTGGCAACATTTATTCCAGGATTTTTACAGTTTTAAAAACGTATATATTGACGTAAATGTGTGATATTACGGTCACCAACCCGTAAAATATAAGAACAAAGTAAGGTACGGTCACCAACCCGTAGATTTAAGAACAAAGTAAGGTACGGTCACCAACCCGTAGAATATAAGAACAAAGTAAGGTACGGTCACCAACCCGTAGAATATAAGAACAAAGTAAGGTACGGTCACCAACCCGTAGAATATAAGAACAAAGTAAGGTACGGTCACCAACCCGTAGAATATAAGAACAAAGTAAGGTACGGTCACCAACCCGTAGAATATAAGAACAAAGTAAGGTACGGTCACCAACCCGTAGAATATAAAAACAAAGTAAGGTAAAATTACGGTCGCCTTTATTTTACTGAAATACGGAGAACACTATTCTTACGGAGAATTTCCTATTAAAATTACGGCTTTTTTTTAACTGTAGCTATAAACGGTTTGAATTAAATGTTGTCAAAATTTTGATAAATTGTTCACAGTATATAAGTAATACACGTAAAAGATTACTCTACTTATTTTATCAAGGCTTTCAAAAAGAAACTGAAGACTTTCTTGTTTTCTCAAGTGCTTCTATTATGTGGATTTTGATAGTAAACACTCAATATGCTTCCTGATACGCAAAATACCCAAGTCTGTCTCTATAGTTTGGACGTGAAAGATCTGTTTTAATGTTGTTACTATTCTTGAAATATTTTGTATTAATTATTCATTATTTCTCTTGTAATATATTTATTTCCTTATTTACTTTCCTCCCTATTTTACCCTGTTTGGGCCTTTGGGGTTATAGCATCCTGGTTTTCTAGGGTTGTAGCTTGGCTAGTAATAGAAATGATAGTAATAATAATAATAATGATAATAATAATGTATTAATAATAATGATAATAATCATCATCATCACCATCATCATCATTATTATTATCATCATCATCATCATCATCATCATCATCATTATCGTCATAATCATAATAAACGGCTTAAATTGAGTGTCGTCAAAATGGTAATGCGCTGTTCATTGCTCCAAAGTAATTCAAGTAAAAGATTACTTACTTATTTTATGAATGTATGATTTAAGGACTAAGTCTATTCGCAATGATCTTTGCTGATCCATTTTCACAACGGTATTTATTAGAGAAAAATCTGTCCCATAAATCGAATCATCATCATAATCTCCTCCTACGTCTATTGATGCAACAAGGGCCTCGGTTAGATTTCGCTAGTCGTCTCTTATCTTTAGATTTTAAATCAATACTTCGTCATTCATCATGTACTTCATGCTTCGTAGTCCCCAACCATGTAGGGCTTGGTCTTCCAACTCTTCTAGTGCCTTGTAGAGCCAAGTTGAAAGTTTAGTGAAATAATCTAATTTCGGGAGTGCGAAACGCATGCCCAAACCATCTCCATCTACCCCTCACTATGATCTTATCCTCATATGGCACTCGAGTAATATCTCTTATAGTTTCACTTCTAATCCTGTCCTGTCATTTAACTCCCATTTAACTGAAATTACCTATAGAACTCATGCCATATATCAGTTTAGTGAGATCGGTGTTACTGTATGGACATGAGTCTGGCTATGACAATGAAACAATATCCAACAGATTTTTATATTGGAGAACAAAGCCCTCAGATGGATATAAATCGAATAGGTATAGATATTTATGATGACGAATGAAAATGTTCATCACAACAAATTAATAGAACTGAAAAGACAGCAGCCAACGAAACACGATGGGTAGTTTTCCTTAATCCCACCCTCTTGGGTGGCTAGCTGCTTGTTTCCCTTTGACCTTCGATCCACCTAATGGGATATTATGGGGGAAATCCTGCCTAATGTTTAACACAATCTTTAACGCAAAATATTAATCGAATTAAACGAACAATACGCACGTATAATACGAGAAGGATCCCTAATGTGTAACGCAATCTTTAACGCAAAATATTCGAGAAGGATGCCTAATGTGTAATGCAATCTTTAACGCAAAATATTCGAGAAGGATCCCTAATGTGTAACGCAATCTTTAACGCAAAATATTCGAGAAGGATCCCTAATGTGTAACGTAATCTTTAACGCAAAATATTCGAGAAGGATCCTTAATGTGTAACGCAATCTTTAACGCAAAATATTATCGAATTAAACGAACAATACGCACGTATAATACGAGAAGGATCCCTAATGTGTAACGCAATCTTTAATGCAAAATATTAATCGAATTAAACGAACAATACGCACGTATAATACGAGAAGGATCCCTAATGTGTAACGCAATCTTTAATGCATAATATTAATCGAATTAAACGAACAATACGCACGTATAATACGAGAAGGATCCCTAATGTGTAACGCAATCTTTAATGCAAAATATTAATCGAATTAAACGAATACGCACGTATAATACGAGAAGGATCCCTAATGTGTAACGCAATCTTTAACGCAAAATATTAATCGAATTAAACGAACAATACGCACGTATAATACGAGAAGGATCCCTAATGTGTAACGCAATCTTTAATGCAAAATATTAATCGAATTAAACGAATACGCACGTATAATACGAGAAGGATCCCTAATGTGTAACGCAATCTTTAACGCAAAATATTAATCGAATTAAACGAACAATACGCACGTATAATACGAGAAGGATCCCTAATGTGTAACGCAATCTTTAACGCAAAATATTAATCTAATTAACGAACAATACGCACGTATAATACGAGAAGGATCCCTAATGTGTAACGCAATCTTTAACGCAAAATATTAATAGAATTAAACGAACAATACGCACGTATAATACGAGAAGAATCCCTAATGTGTAAAGCAATCTTTAACGCAAAATATCAATCTAATTAACGAACAATACGCACGTATAATACGAGAAGGATCCCTAATGTGTAACGCAATCTTTAACGCAAAATATTCGAGAAGGATCCCTAATGTGTAACTCAATCTTTAATGCAAAATATTAATCTAATTAAACGAACAATACGCCAATACGCACGTTTAATATGAGAAGGATTTGCTGCTTGATACCACGACAAGGAGCCAGGATTCACGGGAACACTGCCCAGACACACTAAACAAGGAACACTAGAATGTCGCCTCGGTAGATTTTGGGTGTGTCCTCCATGAAAACGGAGAATTACAGGTGACGTGACGAATTAGACACATCATTTATACAAGCTGCTATTTAGCAGACGTGTGTAAAAGGATCTAGAATAATTTCCCTCCCAAGTTCTTCTGCTATTTCTACAGACTAAGAATTACGCTATTAGTAATCCTAAACGAGGGTTTTTCATATATATATATATATATATATATATATATATATATATATATATATATATATATACTTTTATTGTATATATATATATATATATATGTATATATATTATATATACATATATATATATATATATATATATATATATTTATTTATTTATTTATTTATATATTATGTATATATATATATATATATATATATATATATATATATATATATATATATATATATATATATATAAAGACACACACACATACATACATACAGAACACTAGTGCACGTAACCTTTCAAAAATGGCGGCTAAATATCTAGATAAATATGCACGCACCCCCTCTCAATAGGGTATGACTACTATATTGAGTTAGGCACTTGCTCCATATAGAGGATATGTAGGTTTGTGTGTGTACACAAACAAACAGTATACGATACAAGACGTGATATAGAATTATTTACTAAGCACTGCAACTCGGCTGAACTTCCTTATGACTGATGTCATGACGCTATAGTTTTAATGGCTCTCAAAGCCTAATGTAATTACAAAGTGCCTCTACTCACACGCAAGACAGAACCCTTTTAGTGATGAAAATTATATAGCAGATCTTTAGTAAGAGTGAATAAAACTTCGCCCTGATACAGCAGGAATATTTTCTTTTTTATATTATTATTATTATTATTATTATTTGCTAAGCTACAACCCTAGCTGGAAAAGCAAAATGCTATAAGCCCAGGGGCCCCAACAGGGAAAATAGCCCAGTAAGGAAAGGAAAGAAGGAAAAATAAAATATTTTAAGAAGAGTAACATTAAAATAAATATTTCCTATATAAACTATGAAAACTTTAACAAAACAAGAGGAAGAGAAATTAAATAGAATAGTGTGCCTGATTGTACCCTCAAGCAAGAGAACTCTAACCCAAGACAGTGGAAGACCATGGTACAGAGGCTATGGCACTACCCAAGACTAGAGAACAATGGTTTGATTTTGGAGTGTCCTTCTCCTAGAAGAGCTGCTTACCATAGCTAAAGAGTCTCTTCTACCCTTACTAAGAGGAAAGTAGCCACAGAACAAATACAGTGCAGTAGTTAACCCCTTGAGCGAAGAAGAATTGTTTAGTAACCTCAGTGTTGTCAGGTGTGTGAGGACAGAGGAGAATCTGTTAAGAATAGGCCAGACTATTCGGCGTATGTGTAGGCAAAGAGAAAGAACCGTAACCAAAGAGAAGGATCCAACGTAGTACTGTCTGGCCAGTCAAAGGACCCCATAACTCTCTGAATTTTGACAATAAATTTGCGAAAGTAGATTTAGAAAATAAATTCCAAATCATATGTGGAACAGTATTCTTAACAATCACCCTTAAGCTGCTTGTTAAAAGGACTTGCATAGGCTGAATTTATGGAATTTCCGTCTTATAGCCAGGTGGTGGGGCCAAGAATGTCATTCAAGGCAGTAGTCTTATAGCCAGGGGTTGGGCCAATGATGTCATTCAAGGCAGTAGTCTTATAGCCAGGTGGTGGGGCCAAGAATGTCATTCAAGGCAGGAGCTTAAGATGGAAGAAACGAGTAGATAGAAGGCTAGGAAGTGGGTGCATCTATTGTCCGAAGGTATACTGGGAAGTCCCTTTAGTAATACCTACATTGTATCACCTGAAGAATGATGTCTGCACTGACTACTTTAACAAAGTCTAAGTCGCTCCATTTCAAAGACTCAAAATATAAGATTATTTTCTAACAGCAAGAAACAAAGCAGAGCCTCGGGGTTGTTTCCATTATTAAAGACGTGGACGCTAACAATAGCGTTTTAGGCCGGGAGCACACTAGCGACTCTGTGGCGCCACAAAGCCACGCCACGCCTGTGGCGGGGATGAGCGACAGAGAGCCACAGTCGCTTGCCACAGTCGCTAGTTTGCGCGGCAAAACTTGAAAACAATGGAAACCTATGGGAGACCACATCCCCGCCACACGATGCTGTGGCTTTGTGGCGCCACTGAGTCGCTAGTGTGCTCCCGGCCTTAAAGTACAACCTGTGTATGCCGTTTGTGCAGGATGAAAAAGTATCAAGATAAGAGAAGATTCTATATCTGAGCGCAATAGCTGTTTTGTACACCTTGCTTCGTTCAAGGTTCGTTCGTTTGTTGTTACTTTACTCTCATATCTCGTTCAAAAGGAAATAAACACAATGAAGACACTATTTCAAGCTAAAGCCAAGACCACAGCAACCAGCGTAACCTGAAGTATCACGACAGACAGAACTAAGACTTTTGGAAACATCCCTCCCTAGCAATCTGCCGGTCATGGGCTCGAGTCCCCCTCAAGTTCGATAGTTTCTTGTAGTGTCTGCAACCTCACCATCCTTGTAGGCTAAGGATGTGGTGGTTGGGAAATCCTATAGCTCTATCTGCTTAGTCATTAGCAGCCATGGTCTGGACCTCCATAGTCCTAGCTTGGGTGGAGAGGGGCCGTAGGCGTTGATCATATGTATATATGGTCAGTTTCTAGGGCATTGTCCAGCTAGTTAAGGTATTGTCAGAGTTCCTTGCCTCTACAATTCACGAGCAGCCTTTAAACCTTTAAAGACCAATACTGTAAGTAGGGTTTAAACTCGAGCATGTGCCATGTGGCCATTACCTTAAATGCTGCTGTTTTTTACCTTAGATTTCCTTAAAACTTTTTCAAATTTCCTTGAATTTTAAGCTAGTAAAACCGAAATTACCTTAGAATTACCTTAAAACCATAAAATTACCCCCAAACTAAGGTAATTACTTTAAAAGTTTAAACCCTGCCAACCAGCTACATTGGCTAACGTTATAAGTAACTGAAACAGATAGCAACAACACTTCAGTCTTCAGTCGTTGCTTTCTTCGGTTCCCAGCCCCGCCCTTATATCTCTTTCTTCTACTCATCTCATTATTAAAGCTATTTCATTCTGATGATAATCTGTGAAATTTGTCCCGAAAGATACAAGTATAAATCTGCGACAGGAAAATAATGGAGAGACTTTTCATTTATTACTTAACTAGTAGTGTACGTGAGCAGTCAAAAAGGGGAGCTAAATATTTATACATACATACGTATATATATATATATATATATATATATATATATATATATATATATATATATATATATATATATATATACTGTATATGCACGCACACACGCGCACACTGATTCAACCCTTCCACCCCCCCCCTATCCTCTCAGGGTAGGCCTACCCCCCCCCCTTCCCACCATGGTATAACAACTCTCTTTCCCCTTACCCGAGGGAAGGGGAGAGATCGACTAAAATTATACATCTAGCAATGCCGATGAGCGTGACCAGAAATTATATATATATATATATATATATATATATATATATATATATATATATATATATATACATATATATATACATATATACATATATATATATATATATATATATATATATATATATATATATATATATGTATATATATACACAGACACTTTCTCTTTATATAGATATATATATAAATATATATATATACATATATATATATATATATATATATATATATATATACACACAGACACTTTCTCTTTATTATGTAGGAGAGATTGCATTATTTGATACTTTCCCTCTATTATACTTAGTTCCTGAAAAATTGTTGTTTTTCTCTTAGATTTCTTTCTTTGCGTTTGTGCTCTCTTTCTATTTAACGATCGAATTGCTCAACTACGAGATCGCTATTGCTCCCCTTCAAACTAGTTACTTAATCAATAACAGTATCCTGAGTTTTTTTTTCTCATATTTAAACTCTTTCTGAAAGCTGAAGGATATTTTCTTGTTTTCCTTATTAATTTTTTCGTACTAATCTAATTTTACTGTTATTTTATGCCCTATATTCAATAAACCTAACCTACCCCATCGCTCTATCGACTAGTTGAACTTTTCCCAAACTCTCACGAAAATTTTCAATATATTTTATTTATGTTGCCTTGTATTTTGTACGGGGTCTTCTCTTGATGCAAGTTATGGGGCATTAAGTTGAACACTAACAAAACTCAAATTATGATTGTAAAGTAGGTTAAGGACAGTAGCTCTGCAACATCCAGATTATTATTATTATTATTATTATTATTGTTGTTGTTGTTAATATTATTATTATTATTATTGTTTTTGTTGTTGTTGTTGTTATTGTTGTTGTTGTTATTATTATTTTTATTATTATTATTATTATTATTATTATTAATTCTGAAATTATTATTATTATTTTTATTATTATCATTGATAATGTTTCTGTGACTCTATATGAGTCTTTTAAAGTTTTAGTCATGATTCTTGATAGAAGATTTACTTTTGAGAAACACATTTGATCGGTTTCTTCTTCAACTGCGCACAAAAATGGCTTATTTAGAAAGTCTTCCAAGATTTTCGGTGATCAATCTAGTCTGAAGAAGTAGTTTACTTTTCTTTTGCCTTGTTTCCAGTGTTGTTCCTCCTGTCTAGTCTTCAGCTGCTGACTCGCATCTTAAATTTGTTGGACAAGAACTTGTGATCTATTTAAAGGTCGCTCATGAATAGCAGAGGCAAGGGACAGTGACATTGCCCTAGCAAGCAGGACAATGCCCTAGAGACTTAGCATATATGATCAGCGCCCAAGCTCCCTCTCCACGCAAGCTAGGACCAGGGAGGGCCAGACAATGGCTGCTGATGACTCAGCAGATAGGCCTATAGGCTCCCCCCAAACCCCTCAACCTTAGCTCACAAGGATGGTAAGGTTGCAAACATTAAAGGCACTAATGAGTCTGAGCGGGACTCGAACCCCCGACTGGCAAACACCAGGCAGAGACGTTACCAATCAGGCCACAACAACCCGTAAATTACTTAATCCTGATCTAGATATTAATCTCTGGCACCGTCGTTCAATTAGTTCATTATGCATGTTGCTTAAGATTTTTCATAACTGGCCATCCATTGCATTCAGATCTTCCTAGACAGTACTATCCTGCTCATGAAACTAGTTATGTAGTTAATCTAATATGCGTGCCTTCTCCACCATAAGGCTCAATATTACACAGTATTCTAGAAGATATATTCCTGCTATGGTCAAATTGTGGAGCGATCTTCCTAATCAAGTAGTCGAGTCGGTGGAACTTCAAAATTTCAAACTGCAGCGAATGTTTTTATGTTTAACAGGCTTACGTGAATCTCTCTTTATATTTCATATATTAAAGAGCTAATTTAATGTTGTTATCGTTCTTAGAATTTTTAGTATTAATTTTCTATTACTTCTTTTGCAGTTTATTTATTTCATTTTTTATTACTGGGCTATTTTTCCTGTTTGAGTCCTTGGGCTTGTAGCATCCTGCTTTTCCAGCTAGGGCTGTAGTTTAGCTAGAAATGATAACACAACAACAACAACAATAATAATAATAATAATAATAATAATAATAATAATAATAATAATGATAATAATAATAATAATAATAATAATAATAATGATGATGATGATGATAACGGCGTGACCTCTAGAGTTCTCGCTTTTTGATAGACGTACAAGGACAAATTGGATATCTTCACCACCTTTCTTATTATTATTATTATTATTATTATTAGCCAAACTACAAACCTAGCTGGAAAAGCAAGATGCTATAAGCACAAGGGCTCCAACAGGGAAAGATAGCCCAGTGAGGAAAGGAAATAAGGAAATAAATAGATTATTTTTTTTCCACCTTCCATGGTTTATTATTACATACAGCCCATTCATGGAGCAATAATGGGTCATTGTAATTCTAGCTTAATGTAAGATCTAAGAGTGTAAAATAGGTAACGAAATATTTCCTCCATATAAAAAAATGAAGTTCACGTTTTGGGTAACGTCCTTGACTGGTGAACGCCAGACTGGGGTTCGAGTCCCGCTCAACTTCGTTAGTTCCTTTGGTTGCTGCAACCTTACTTACCATCCTTGTGAGCTAAGGATGGGGGTGTTGTTTTGGGGAAACTATAGGTCTATCTGCTGAGTCATCGGCAGCCATTGCCTGGCCCTCCTCGGTCTTAGTTTGGGTGGAGAGGAGGCTTGGGCGCTGATCATATGTGTATATGGTCAGTCTCCAGGATATTGTCCTCCTCGATAGGGCAATGTCACTGTCCCTTGCCGCTGCCATTCATGAGCGACCTTTAAACCTTTAATGCGTATGAGCTGAAATAACCCATTACATTACATTACATTATTGCTGATTATACCTTCGTTAAAGTAATTATCATTATTTCCATATATCTTTCCCTGTTGTTGTTGTTGTTGTTGCGGTGTTGTGTTCTTGTTGTTAACAAAATTACTTAAAATTAAATCTAATGAATGGACTAAGTGCTTCTTTCCAAATTGACATTAAAAATGTTACCACGCAATAAGGGTGTGTCAATTGGGCTAATGAAAAGTAACCTATTGTTACAAAAAATGTCTAGTTGCCATGTATGTAATTTATGTCCGATTTAGCGTCTCCCCTATCACAACTCTGAAGAGAGTTCATGGATTTGATCCCAGGGTGAGGGCAGACCGCCACGGTCCTGTATTCCAAATATCCCTTGTCGAATATATAGAACTATACTAATTTTTTTTAATGAGGCGCATTTGCACCGACTCGCAGCGGTGCCCTTTTTAACTTGGAAAATGTTTCCTGCTATCTGATTGGTTAGAATTATCTTGTCCAACCAATCAGCGAGCAGGAAACGTTTCTGAGCTGAAAGGACACCCCTGCGAGTCGGTGCAAATCTGCCTCGCTAAAAAGAATTGACTATAGTGTACGCAACTCGTCAAAAATTACGGCTAAATACTTGGATATGCATAAACAGATTCAACCCTTCCTACCCCCTCCCCCTTTCCTAACTACAACACACCAGTTTCCGAGTGTATCCTTCGGGGTACCCCCTCTCACCAGAGTATGACTACTCCCCTACCGGAGGAGGAGATGATGATGATATATATACTCTATATATAATCAGACACTTTCTCTTCATATAGGTGAGATGGTCTGGTCGAGGTCACCTCACTGTATATTACAGGTCTTTGCAATCTCATTTCTGCCCCGGGCTTTACTCACTATACCTCAGATCCTGTCATAGTGTATGGATGAAAGTGCAACCTCAGAGCTTTAAGGTAAAGCCCTTAGGTTACATGATCATACAGACCTAATTGCTAAATCTAAATGAATTCCAAATGGGCTCAAATCAGACATCAGATATTTGAGTTACCTGTACACTTTTTCTTTAGCGGCTGATATTTTGTAAAGTTATCTGCCCTCTATAATAAAGAGCAAGTGTCTCTCTCTCTCTCTCTCTCTCTCTCTCTCTCTCTCTCTCTCTCTCTCTCTCTCTCTCTCTCTCTCTATATATATATATATATATATATATATATATACACACACACACTGAGCGCCATTGCCAAATGTATGACTATTTGGTTTCTCCTTGTTCATCGGGTAGTGGGGGAAATGGAGCAGTCATAGCCTGGTGAGAGGGTGTACCCCGAGAGGTACACTCGTAAACCACAATCTCCCACAAATTGCAAAAACCGCCCTGCAGTAGTTAGGAAAGGGGGTGGGGTGGGAAATGTTGAATCTGTGTCTGTGCATCTCTATCTTAAATATTTATCCGTCACTGTTGATGGGTCTCGTACTCTAGTTTTTATATAATAGTTTGATCCGCTGTGTAATTGTATATGATAACACTTCCATAAAGATATCTAATTTTAGCACTACTTGAATCTCATTTTCAGATATCTAATGTACAAAAATTTAGACAAACTTGTTGCTAAGACAAGGGGAAATTGTCTTTTGCGAATAAAATTACACTTTCCATCACAAGTAAAAGACCACACATGTGCACATATATAGAGGTTTATATATAGTTATATAGGAATTGAGAAAACACTAAATGAAGCAAGAGCTGGAAAAGCACCTGGTATGGATGGTGCAAGGGCTGAGATGTTAAAGGAAGAGGGTGTGACTATACTTGAATGGTTGGTGAGATTGTTTATGTTCTATGTTGTCAATAGTACCAGTGGACTGGGTGTGTGCTTGTATTGTTCCACTATACAAAGGTAAGGGAGAAATGAATGAATGTTGTAAATCAAGGGGTATTAGTTTGTCGAGTGTGGTTTGACAAGTGTATGGTAGAGTGTTAATTAATAGGATTAAGGATAAAACAGAGGATGCAGTGTAAGAAGTACATGGTGGTTTTAGAAGAATTGGGGAATGTATGAATCAGATTTTTTACAATTAGGCAGATATGTGAGAAATATTAAGCAAAAGGCAAAGAGGTGTATGTTGTGTTTATGGATCTGGAGAAAGATTATGATGGTGTTTTTAAGGTGATGTGGAATGGGATGAGGTTATATGGAATAGGTGGAAGGTTGTTGCAACTGTAAGGACAGTGAGACAAGCGTCACCAAGATCAACTGATGCTTTATTTGAATGCGCACGGAAATACATAACAAGGTGCGGACGGAAACGTAGGATTACATTGGCGCCAAGTCAGATTGAAGTGCCCGCCAAAATATGTGTTTTCTTACACTTACAAATATATGAATTATGGGTTAACAAAAACATGTCATGAAACGATACATATATCAAAATGTAGCTCTGGTAGAGCGGAATATATATACATAGGACACCACAGTGTGGCGAAGAGAGAATTTAAATAAATAAGTAGTTTGTCGATTTTCTGGACGACGAAGGGATCGGTGTCCTTACAAGTACTCCCCCCCCCCAGACATCGGGCGGCGTAGAGGGCTGATGATCAATCTTCGTATCTCTTCGGGCGTCGGAGGGTTCCTCTTGTTTTGAACGGAGGGGCGCGCTGGCGGTCGGTGTAAGGATCTCTTCCTCTTGACGTCGTTTGATGATTTTTCCTTCGTTGGGCGGCTTGTTTTGTGGCGGAACTCTGGGTCTGCCAGGTCCAGCGGAGGCGGTGTCGCTTCCTTCGAGAAACGCTGGTTTCACGCGGTCTATAGAGACCCAGTCCTCTTGGCCATGGACGTCGAGAAGGAAGGCTTTCGTTGTCTTTTTAATAACCCGGTAGGGACCTCGATAAGGTCTAGTCAGTGGTTGTCGATGAGCGTCGACACGGACGAAAACGTACTTGCAGTCATCCAGGCTTTTTGGCTTGAAGTGCTTGGTTCTGTCCTGGTAAGTTTTGAGACACGGCCTGAACTTAGGTGATCCAGCTGCGTGTCGTCGGTTGATGAGGGAAAGAATTCGCCAGGAACTGCGAGCGCTTCCCCGTAGACTTTTTTGGAGGGCGAAGGTTCGCCGTCTGCGCGAGGGGCGGTGCGAAGGCCGAGGAGTACCCAAGGAAGTCGTGATTTCCAGTCCCCGTCGGTGCAGCTCGCCATCAGGGACGCCTTGAGGGCGCGGTGCGTTCGTTCGACCATGCCGTTTGCCGCGGGGTTGTATGCCGTGGTGCTGTGGAGCGTCGTCCCCATCAGGTTCGCCAAAGCCAGCCATATTTCTGAGAGGAAAGCGGGGCCTCTGTCAGTCGTGATGTCGTCAGGAACGCCAAACCTGCTCACCCAGCTTGACAGGAGGGCTTCGGCACATGCTTGAGTCGTAGCTTCGGTCATCGGCGATGCCTCCAACCACCTCGTGGAGCGATCGATGATCGTAAGTAGGTAGCGAGCGGATCCAGAAGGGGGCAATGGTCCCACGACGTCGATGTGTATATGTCCGAAACGTCTTTTTGGCTGGGGAAAATCGCCCACCCCCGATTCGGTGTGACGGCTGACCTTGCTTGACTGGCAGTTGATGCATGACCTCGCCCATTCCCGGGCGTCCTTTTTTATCCCTGGCCAGACAAACTTTTCAGACAGAAGGCGAGCGGTGGTGCGTCCTGAGGGGTGCGAAAGTCCATGGATGATATCGAATATTTTCCTTCTGCAGGAGGCTGGTACCCAGGGACGAGGGCGGCCCGTGCTGGTGTCGCAAAGAATAGTTACTCCTGCTGGTCCGAGGGGAACCGCACTTATCTTGAGCGCGGATGGCTCCGTCAGGTGAACCTGTGCTTCTCGGTCGGTGCGTTGTTCGGTTGCGAGATTGGCGTAGTCGATTCCCAGGTGGATCGCGTCAATTTCAATCCTTGAAAGGGCGTCCGCGACTGGGTTTTTCTTTCCTGGGACGTAACGTATGGTGCACCCGAATTCGGCGATTGATGCGAGATGACGTTGTTGTCGGGATGACCATGCGTCCGTTGATTTCGTGAAGGCGTGGACGAGGGGTTGATGATCCGTTGCAATCGTGAAGGGGGTACCCTCCAAGATGTGCCTGAAGTGGCGGACGGCGAGGTAGACGGCGAGGAGTTCCCTTTCGAAGGTGCTGTATCTTGTTTCGGCGGGTTTCAATTTCTTGCTGAAGAATGCCTGCGGTCGAGGAGAACCATCGACGAGTTGCTCAAGCACAGCCCCGCAGGCGACGTTGCTGGCGTCGGTCGTTAGTCGCAGGGGCGCGTTGTCGTCGAAATGAGCCAGGGTGGTGGCATTCGCAAGGGCATCCTTCGTCCGAGCGAATGCCTGTTGCTGGGGCAAGCCCCACTCGAGTTTTTTTGCTTTACCCTTCAGGAAGTCGTCGAGGGGTGACAGGGTTTGTGCGATGTTGGGGATGAAGCGCCTGTAGTAATTGACCATTCCCAAGAACTCCGGTAGTTGGCGAATGGTCGTAGGTATTGGGAACTTCCTGATGGCGTCGACTTTGGTTGTCATGGGTTTTACCCCGCGCGAGGATACACGGTGACCAAGGAAATCCACTCCCTCCGCACCGAACGTACATTTGTCGGAGCGTACGACTAGGCCGTTCTCCTGTAGGCGCTTTAGGACGGTGCGGACGTGTCCCCGGTGTTCCTCCTTGGTTTTCGAGAATATCAGGATGTCGTCGACGTAGCAGACGCAGAAAGGTAGGTCACCCAGAATGCTATCCATTAGTCGTTGGAAGGTTGCCCCGGCGTTGCGTAGACCGAAGGTTGAGTATGCGAAGGTGTAGGATCCGAACGGTGTTACAATGGCAGTTTTCGGGATATCTTCCGGGAATACGGGGACCTGGAAGTAAGACTTGAGAAGGTCCATCTTGGTAAAAAACCTTGCGCCGTGTAACGCGTTCGTTAGGTCCTGCATGTTGGGCAGTGGGTAGTGATCGGGCGTTGTGATGAGGTTGAGGCGCCTGTAGTCGCCGCAAGGTCTCCAGGACCCGTCCGGCTTTTTAACCATGTGCAGGGGTGATGCCCAGGGGCTCGATGCTTTCTTACAGATACCCATGCGTTCCATGTCCTCGAAGGCGCGTTTGGCATCCTTCAGTTTCTGAGGTGGGAGGCGGCGGAATTTGGCGTGAGTGGGAGGTCCTGTCGTTGTGATGTGGTGGTAGATGCCATGCTTGGACGGGGAACCTGGCGAGTGTCGGAGCTCGGGCTTGAAAACCTCGGGAAACTCTCGTAGGAGGTCGGCGTAGGGGTGCGTTGTTACGGCGGATACGGACATTGTTGCAGGGCCATGTTCTAGGGTGCGAGACTGGCAGGTCCCCGTGTCGATGAGACGTCTGTTAGCGACATCGACGAGGAGTCCATGGTGGGCGAGGAAATCCGCACCGAGGAGGGGGCGATTGACGTCGGCGATAGCGAAGGGCCAAGAATACGAACGGCCCATGATAGATATCTTGCAGGTCTTGATTCCATAGCACCGTATGGGAGATCCGTTGGCGGCGATGAGTGAGGGAGCGTTTTTGTCGGGACCACGGTCTAGGTCGGACTTCGAAGGAGGGAACGTTGACTGCATTGCGCCGGTGTCCACCATGAGTCTACGGTTGGAAATGGTATCGAGGATACAGAAACCAATCTTGTTATGGTTAACTGCGGCCGCGATGGTGGCAGGTGGATGCTTCTGGCGTCGTCTTCTAGGGAAACTGCATGGTGCTCTACATTTCTTGGCGTCACTGCCGAACTGTTGGTGGTAGAAGCACCATGCTCGGTTAGGCCTAGGGTTTGGTCGCGTCGGTTGCGGTGGTTTCTTTCTTGATAGAATGTTGATCTCGTCGTCCTCGAGGGCCATTGCCGAGGAGTCTATGGAAGAGCAGCTGCTGAAGGAGGAGAACGGAGGCGGTGATGACGATGATGCTCCGAGGCGAGATGCTTTGGAGGCCTCGTGGAGCTTCTGAGCCTTCGACAGGAGTTCGTTCATCGGGAGCGTGTCGGCGTCTGTCAATTGGGCCCGTACGTCCTGTGGTAGGCGTCGAAGAAAGATCTCACGAGATAAGCTAATCTCACGTCGTCGGCCGTTGCTGTCTGTTTCGGGGAGCATGAGCAGGCCGGTTAGCTCGTCCCACGCCTCGACAGGAGAGGTGTCACCCATGGGCTTGCCGGCGAGGTCCAGTACTTTCTGTGCCCTTGCTGAGACGGAGAGGGAGTAGATACCGATGAGTTTCGTTCTCAGGTCGTCGTATGAAACTTGGCCGGCCTGGGCGTCGAGCCATGGGGAAATCTTGTCGAATACTTCTTCAGGTATGGAGGTGAGAACGATGTCAGCCTTGGCGCAGGAGTCGCTGAGTCTAGCGACGCGGAAGAGTACGTCCGCTCTCAGGAATCAGGAAGCGGTGTTGTGTTGAGAAAAGGGCGGCAGTTTGACTTTGGGCGTGGAGGCGAGGCCGTTGGGTGCGATGGGCGTGTTGCTTCCTACATCGTGGCCAGACGACGAGTCGGCGAAGAGGTGAGAGGTTGATATGTCGGTTAAGCTCATCCTACTGCCTTACGTTCACCGAAGTGTGGGAGAACCAAAGGCAGGTTCTTGCCTAAGGTAACGGAGTATGTAGAAGGTAGCACGGCCGTAATAAGTCCGTTAATGGCAAAGCCAAAACCGCTGATGCTACTTTCAACTCCGGGGTCACCAGTTGTAAGGACAGTGAGACAAGCGTCACCAAGATCAACTGATGCTTTATTTGAATGCGCACGGAAATACATAACAAGGTGCGGACGGAAACGTAGGATTACATTGGCGCCAAGTCAGATTGAAGTGCCCGCCAAAATATATGTGTTTTCTTACACTTACAAATATATGAATTATGGGTTAACAAAAACATGTCATGAAACGATACATATATCAAAATGTAGCTCTGGTAGAGCGGAATATATATACATAGGACACCACAGTGTGGCGAAGAGAGAATTTAAATAAATAAGTAGTTTGTCGATTTTCTGGACGACGAAGGGATCGGTGTCCTTACACAACCAGTGAAGAATTTCTACATGGGCAGTAAAGGGTATGTTAGGATAGGAAGTGAAGTGAGTGAATGGTTTCGAGCGAGTTGGGCTGAGATAGGGATGTGTGATGTTGCCATGGTTGTTTAATTTTTTTTGTTGATGGAGTTGTGGGAGAGGTGAATGCTCAAGTGCTTGGTCGAGGATTGAAACCAATAAACGAGAGTGATCATGAGTGGGAACTGGGAAGTAAATCAGTTGTTATTTGCTGATGATACTGTATTGGTTTCGGACTCGGAGGGGAACCTGAGTCGATCAGTGACAGTTTGGGAGAGTGTGTGAGAGGATTAAGTTGAGAGTTAATGTTGGTAAGGGTAAGGTTATGAGATGCACGAGAAGGGAGGGTGG
Source organism: Palaemon carinicauda (assembly GCF_036898095.1). Lineage (NCBI taxonomy): Eukaryota > Metazoa > Arthropoda > Malacostraca > Decapoda > Palaemonidae > Palaemon > Palaemon carinicauda. The sequence goes on from NC_090764.1 coordinate 17,662,365, forward strand.
TGCTAGATTGAATATCATGTTGAATGGGGAGTTACTTGAGGAAGTAGATAAGCCTAAGTACACTACTTGGGTTCTGTAGTTGCTGCAAATGGTGGAGTGGAGGCAGCTGTATGTCAGAGAGTGAATGAAGGATGTTAAGTACTGTATTGGGGGCAGTGAAGGGAGTGGTAAAGAAGAGGGTTAGGAATAAATGTAAAGAGAGTTCTGTACGAGAAAGTGATTGTACCAACTGTGATGTATGTATCGGAGTTGTGGTAAATGAAAGTGACGGAGAGACAGAAATTGAATGTGTTCGAGATAAAGTCTCTGAGGAGTATAGCTGGTGCATCTCGATTAGACAGGGTTAGGAACGAAGTAGTGAGGGTGAGAATGGATGAAAGAAACGAGTCAGCTACAGTGGATATGAATGTGTTGAAGTGGTTTGGCCATGTAGAGAGAATGGAAAATAGCTGTCTGCTGAAGATGATGATGAATCCAAGAGTTGGTGGGAGAAATACAAGAGAAAGGCCAAGGTTTGGGTGGATGGATGGAGTGAAGAAGGCTCTAGGTGATAGGAGGATAGATGTGAGAGAGGCAAAATAGCATGTTAGAAATAGGAATGAATGTCGAGTGATTATGGCGCAGTTCTGGTAGGCCCTGCTGCTTCCTCCGGTCGCCTTGGTGACCGTTCAGGTAGCAGGAGTAGGGGATTCAGAATATGAAGCTTCATTGTGGTGGATAACGGGGGAGGGTGGGCTGTGGTACCCTATCAGTACCAACCAAACTGGGCTGAATCCCTCGTCAGACTCGGAGTACCGAAGGAGACTGGAGACCTTTCCTACTGGGAACTCTTTGGTTCTAAGGAGAGAGCTGATATAACCACACCATTGGTGCACGAGGTATAAGGAGCCTAAGATTTTAGCTATCTTCAAGGTCCAAGTTTAGGAATCCCAGGATTAGTTTTCTAGGCAGTTGGAATGGAGTACTTACTCCAGCTTAAGGATAAGTCTCATATGTAAAGGACAACGGTTTGTATTTGCACCGGAGCAAATAGCGAATTTGGAGATACAGTACAGTAATTTATATACAAATCAGAGTCCTTTACTCGTACTTTTCTGCTGCCATCATCAACCCTCTAAAAAGTCCCAGCTGCAATCAGAGTACAGTAAGTACTCAATGAGCAAGTTGGAGTGGGCAGAGTTTCCCCAACTCCCAACTGGTAACCACGGTCAACTACCTACACCTTATGATAAAAATTTTTAACTGCCATTATCTTCTATGTAAAGGATGAAGGTTTGTTTAGCTAGGAAAAATATGAATTACCTCCAAATTCGTAATTTTGTATAGAATAGTCATAAAATTTTTACCCGGTAATTATGAGACTATTTTTTATGGAAACTGTAGAAATCACCTTTCATAAATATAAAATTCAAGAGCACTCCCAGATCACCGTCAGTAAGAAGTTTATTACAGCAGCTTATGTCACTTGTAAAGAAGGGGAATGCTCGCTAGGCACTTTGAATTTGCTTGACCCTTATTATTATTATTATTATTATTATTACTAGCTAAGCTACAACTCTAGTTGGAAAAGCAAGATGCTATGTCCAAGGGCTCCAACAGGGAAACAGATATTTCATATATACTGTAAACTATAAAAAGACTTATGTCAGCCTGTTCAACATGAAAACATTTGCTGCAAGTTTGAACTTTTAAAGTTCTACTACTTCAACCACCCGATTAGGAAGATCATTCCTCAACTTGGTGACAGCTGGAATAAAACTTGTAGAGTACTGTGTAGTATTGAGCCTCATGATGGAGAAGGCCTGACTAGTAGAATTAACTGCATGCTTAGTATTGCGTCTGTGATGTTGCTATCTGCTTTCTGTACACATTTTCGACTAGCCCAGCACTTAGCCTCAGTCAGATACAGATCTCCTTTTCTTTGGATGTTGCAGCGATTTTAGCAAATATTTCTGCAGAATAATTATTCAATGATGCGGCAATCATGCCATTGGAGAACTTGGAAGAAAAAATCTATTGATGCAGAATTGCATCATTAAATCGCCAGAGGATTAACCAAGGACAAAATAAAAGTGCTATGGGACTATCCTGGGTGCGCACCAAAGTACTTTGTGACATGAAATACTGCATGCAGTAATTATAATTCCCAATATAAATATAAAAGGGAAATTATGCAAACACTAGAAGAACGTAAATTGTACTCCTCTCATAAACAAAGGACAAGACACGAAAGAATAAAAAAAAAGAGGGTAGAACCTAAATAATTTTATACTGTCATGGATATTAAAATAATGCATAGTGATTTATAATATTTACTGAAAGCTATCTTGAAGAAAATAAAAAATACAGTATAAATTTAATATAAAAAATCAATACAAAAATCATTGGAATTTGAGAAAACTTGAATATATAATTCAGCTTTCTAGAATCTGGCAGTTAATATTTGTAACTTCAGGTCAAACTTGTTGCATATACTTTTCTGCTCAGCAGGTTGACATACTGTATATTCTCATGTTAAGGATGATCCAGTGTAAAAGGCAAACCCTAAAATTTCCCTTAGAAAAAGCATTTTTACTGTATACTCCATGTAATGGCTGAACGGCAATTTAAAGGCAAGCCTAATGTTACTAAACTTTTATTATAAATTTTTTACCACATATAGTATAATCTTTATTTATAACATCTTTACTAAAAGCTCTTAGTATCATTAGTTACCACTGGCATGTGTAAATGCGTTCGTTTGTTCAGTATGATTGGCAATGAAACGTAAACAAAATGTTTCCAGTTTTAGGTGGCATTTTTGGGAAACATGATACAAAATCACTCTTATTTCATGATACAAAATCACTCTTATTTCATTTATTTTGAATAACTAAGGATGAAGTAAGTAATACTTAACCAATGCCTGGTACGATATGTTGCGAAAGCTAACGTATGTGTAAATGTGATCGTTATGATCGGCTATGCAACGTAAACAGAGCAATGGTTTCATCTTCATTTAATTTATTTTGGATTTCTAAGTATACAGCAAAGCCTTTCAAACAATTTAGACGGAACGGAGGACGTTGCACTATTTGAGGATGACAGTGCAGGTAGTGCAAATGAAAGCAATGAAGTTGATCTCCAGGACGATGCTGTCCTGATTCATTTTTTGAGACTTTTAATATTTCAAATGACACATGATTTTGATGGTTTTTAATTTCAAGTTTATTAAATATTTAATAAAGTTTTTTTTTCTTTGTTTAAACTTGTTAGCATCATTATTTTCCTGCACTGAATTGTAGGTAGTAGGTTGGCCAGGGCACCAGCCACCCATTGACATACTACTGCCAGAGTGTTATGGGGGTCTTCTGACTGGCCAGATAGTACTACATTAGATCCTTCTCTCTGGTTACAGTTCATTTTACTTTTGCCTACACGTCATCATCTATTAGCGTGCCTTTTTCCCATTCGTATGAGGTAACACGGTTGCCTTCTTTTGAAGGACTTTGCTTGGCTTTGGGGTGGACCGTAGTCCCAACCGGCTGCCCTGCCCACCATCGCTAGACCCCGGTAGCGTATGTTTGTGTTGTACTAGCCACCATCGCCTCCTCCTAGCAGTGAAGAATCATAGCGTGGTTAGGTCGACACTTCGAGACGTGTGAGGTGTCTGTCATGTTTTTAGAAGGTGTTGGAATGGCTGTGGCCCATTCTTTACATATTGTCCTCTGTCCTCATACACCTGACAACACTGAGATTACCAAACAATTCTTCTTCACCCAAGTGGTTACTGCAATGTAATTGTTCAGTGGCCACATTCCTCTGGGTAGGGGTAGAAGAGAGACTTTGGCCATGGTAAGCAGTTCTTCTAGGAGAAGGAAACTACAAAATCAAACCATTGTTCTCTTGTCTTGGGTAGTGCCATAACCTCTGTACAATGGTCTTACAGTCTTGGGTTAGAGTTCTCTTGCTTGAAGGTACACTCGGGCACACTATTCTATCTACTGTAATTTCTTTTCCTCTTGTTTTGTTAGTTTTAAATAGTTTATATAGGCAATATTTATTTTTAATGTTGTTACTGTTCTTAAAATATTTTATTTTTCCTTGTTTCCTTTCCTGGCGGCTATTTTCCATGTTGGAGCCCCTGGGTTTACAGTATCCTGCTTTTCCAACTAGGGTTGTTACGTAGCAAGTAATAATATTAAGAAAAATAATAATACAACAGTGTAGGTACCGGAAACCTGCAAATTTTCATGTATCGGACAACCCCCATCTGCTGCAATCTCTTGGTAAATAATGTAAACAATTAATTTTTATTTTTATTTTATTTAAACGCACTACTAGAGTATTTAATTATACTGAGCATATAGGCGATTAAGTCTATCCTTCCTAACTACGATATAACTAGAAAATGGGATTACAAATATGAAAAATTCTAGGTTTTGGACAATTAGGCTACCCTACCGACAAGTTCACAACAGAGCCCGAGTACTATAAATTAGATAAAATTTTCGGTAGCCTAAATATTCCTAAACATAAAATTATATACCGAAACTAAAATGAGCATATATATGATTTTAAGTCAATCCCTTCAAATTACTGGCCTATTCAAGAACAATATGCAATTCGAATACCCTAACAACAACATGACAGAGGTTGAGAGTATAAATATTTGTATAATTCCTAAAGTATCTCTAGTGTATGGGCGAACCCTGACTCTTTTCATCCTAAACTAGTCTCAAAATTTCGTCCTTTACAAGGAAATATATGGCTGTCTCTTTACATACTTTATCCTGCATTTCCAACTACAGGTTTTAGCATGGCTATTGATAATAATAATCGTCCTCTCTGCGCTGCATAAAAAAATTCAGCCACAGCAAGAAATGAAATAAACCGAGTTTACAGTACAGAAGTAATGAAGTAAGTTGACCAAAAGAACAGCAAGCACACAATTTAGCATACAGTACTAGGCAACAGCGCCACTGGCTGGAAAGGCTAAAACACTAAAAATATAAAAAAAAAACCTTATAACTGCAGAAAGCACATCTCATAAAAGCTACTAATCCTGGAAGAACAAGCAAAAAACACCTACATACAGAGGTTGCATAGAAGTATGGGTTCACATAGCTTTAGCCATAAGGCATAGCGTCTACACTGGGACGCTATACAGTGCCGAAGTCAACTGGGATTAAAGTCCTGTGGTTGCATTTAGAAGGTGAAGTTTTAAGAAGTTATACAGCAAGGTATGGTATATGCTGTTCTTCTTGTGTGATGATGAGAGATCTAGGCAATGTAATGGGGGATTACTCTCCCAAGGTCTCACTGTATGGTGGAGATACAGAATAATTTACATGAAATAAGGCATTTTCACTTAAAACTTTTTTCTCATGCTTTCTAAGAATTTTTTAAGATTAAGATTTTAAGGCTATAGATAGTGAAAAATGAAAATTAGGTGTTAAATATTTATGTTATAACTAAAAAGAATAATTGTCTGACTTAGAAATTCTTTTTTTCTTTTTCAATATTGTAAGGCGAGACTCGACAGGCTTTGGTGTTAAGACTCCAAAATACTAGGTCATTACCAAGAGTATGCCTATTCAATATCTATAAAATACTTATGAATAACCTCATAAATTTCAAACTAGTGCATCACCTAAGTATTCAATCAAGAACTTGACCTTCTAGACCTTACTTTGTACCATTTAACATAAAATTTGGTAAATGTTTGGTAGTAAAACCAATTACAATACAACCACTTTCAATCTTATGGTCATGTAATATTCATCACTTAGTAAGGTTTCCTAAATTGTTATATTTTCTTCTTTGCATATTTGCCGGTATTTTTTCTCTACTTAATTAGTTTACATTATAGTATGTGCAAACACGTAATAGTTTAACGTAACTAAACGTGTTTAGAGATTATTCTTTTTGTTTCCCTTTATCTTTATTTCATTTCCCATATTTAGCTTCTGCAGAATTTTTAATTTACTAAAACCAAGTTAAAGACTATATAAAAATCTCAAGACTTGCATTAATATTGGTAGAGTATCTTGAATAAATATCTATGTAGTGATAGATAAGGAACAAAAACCTCTATAGTTAACAAACTTCTTTATTACTTTATGAGATTTAAACACAAAGTTGCAGGTATTCTTTTAAGATATAAATAATGTACAGTATAAACATTCCTGCACATGACCAATTTCTATGCTTCGTCTTTAAAGTGACAAGGAATTAGTATTATGTTTACCACAAGGAACAGTTAAAGAGAGAATTTGTCAACACTCACCCACAAGATAAAACATTTTAAGGCCACAAGTTGTATCTGCAAACAATAGGAAAGCTTGGCGAGAGAATATTTGATTTTGCACTTTATTGCAATCAAAGCAAGTGATGGTCACCATGCATAAAAATCATTTTAACACCAAACCAAAATCAATTTAAAAAAAAAAAAATTACGATTCTTCAATCCAAGCTCAAATACAATCAGGTAAGGTGCTAAAAGTACTATGTAAAAAAGATGTAACCTGTCTTCTAATCACCATGTACGGAAGAATATGTAAATTCACAGTCTTGTAAAATATAAATGAAGCTACTTAAACTCTTAGTGAAGGTGCGGACAGCCAAGCACACTTTTAATTGCATACTAATATTCGATTCTAAAAGAAAATTATAGTCAACAAGCATGTACCCAGCTACTGAATATGACCATACATTATGAAAGAACTTACGAGAATTTCTTTTATGTAAATGGACAAATGAATTTATGAAAGAAAAAAGGAAGTTAATAAACAGTATGGCCAATGATTTTAGATTTAGATCTTGAAAATTAAAACAATGACATTCCTGACAAGCACATTTCCCATAAAATGAAAATGTTAAAAGAAAATTGCCATTGCATGCTTGGCTGTTTCATTAACATGAGCATTGCCAATATGTGTAACCTGAACATTAAAGTGAAAGGAAGAAATAAAACAACTTCCTTTCTCCTTTCTATCAATTATTGCCACCAACTGTATAGAGAACTGTATTAAATAAATGTAGAATTTGAGATAAATGTAAAATTTGCATCAATACTCCAAAATTTTAAAATTTTAAAAAACAACCAACTAGAAAGAAATCGAAGAACAAAAAAAAAGGGCATATATTTTTTTATGGGGATACTGGCAATCCAGCATCCAGAAAAATATATACAATCTCTTTGATAGGCTGCATTATGGCAATCACAGGCAACTCCAGCAATGACAAGCTAAAAATTTTCTTCCATTTAATGATTTAATTTTTTTTACTTTTTATCCATAAAGCAATGGAATTTTATATACAAATGAAGATTTTAGTTAGCCTAATGAATAATGTATTCTAAAAGAATAATACACTACATAAAGTCATCATATTCAGCTCCATCGTATTCAACTCGATAGTCGTTGCTCACGTCCTGCAAAAGGAAAAGAATAACATTTAATATACATTCGCTCACCATTATATTTTCAATAAAAACCTATTCCAAGATATCAAAGTAACTACAGGGCAATTGAATGAAAAATAAAAAACCTTACAAAATAGAAAATACATAACTATCAAGCAGCCAATATCTTTGTAGAAGTAACTATTTCTGAGGGGCACCAGTAAAGACTATGCATACATGAAACAAGACCAAATTGTTTGTGATGTATGCATAAATTAGTTATTAACAAAATACAATACACATTATCTTAATCATTAACTTTATTTTTTTTTTCATATGACATTAAACTTTAACCTCTCGCCATTTTTACAGTAACAATTTTTAATGTTCAGATAAACTTTTCTTAACCTTTTACTTTCAATAATTTGATTTTAGAAATCTACATGAACCCAATGAACAGGAACACAATAGGTTCAACGGCAATGACAACCATAAGCTGTAATTTCTTTTTCTTTTGGAATGGAAAATAACCAGGATATTTAAGCTTTCTTCCATCTCTGACAAGCTCTTGTCACATTAAACTGTTACTGTCATACACTTGTAATTTTTTTCAGCTAACCACATATTAAAATATCTTTATTATATCTTCACAGCCACCTTTCAACTGTTAGGAGATACCACATGGTATTGGGCAATTTCCTGTCATAATCAGCAAGATAACATATATTAATATAATCTTTTATTATCCTTTCCATTTCTTTCATTAACTATATGAGGAAGAGAAAAACATTATCACTGCAACCGCCTCAAACAATAAAGTTAATTCTTTGTTAACATAAATCATGACTAATGACAAAAATGTTATTTTAATCATTTTTTTAAATTTATTTCTTTACTTACCTGATGTGCATATTGGTTCTATCTAAAAGCTTAGTTTTATAGACATTTACCGTTAACACTAAAAATAAAAAAATAAAATCCATTTTCTTTCCTTTCAATAGAGTTATGCCTCTTGTAGAGTAAGAGAGACAATCTAGTTGTCTGAAAGAGTCGCTAGGATTGCGGGAATGTGAAGGTTGCGCAGCAGAATTATCTAAGGTAATTGAAGGAAACTGAGGGTCTATGAGAAGATCTCGAATCTCTAAAGCTCCGAGTCGTGTGAATCGTGAGGTTCGGCAGAACAAAAACCCAGGGGTTCTGTTATGGAAACTCGAAAATTGGAATTGGGTGAGAATCTTATCGTATGTGCCCATAGGGCCCGTGACGAGGACCCGGAGGTTCATGAGTTACAAAAGCCTGGGAGCTCAGTGTAACCGACGAAATAGGAGCCAGAAGGCACAGTGTAACGGAGGTTAGGTCCAGCTGGTTCAACGTAACGTAAGTCATGAGAGCCCAAAGGTTGTTGCGAGAGTCCAGGACCTCGGCATAACTGGAACCTCCAGAAGGTTAAGTGCGACGTGAGGCACGAAAACCTGAAGGCTTAGCGAACTTGGGGTTGTAAGAGGCCAGAAACTCAGCGCAACTATATTCTTATGGTTCTGGGCAGCGAGGACCCAAAGGTTCAGCACGACATGTTACGAGAGCCCTGAGGCTCAGCGTAACATCAACCCGAAGGTTTGGTGCCACAAGAGCCCAAAGGCTCAGCGTAACCAGAACCCTTAGGTTCAGTGTCCTACAAGCCAAAAATCTTAGCAGACACCCAAAGGTCCCGACATGCGAAAACCCGTAGGTTAACTGCATCAGAAGCCTGAAGGCTTCGGGTCAAGCAAGCCCGATGTGAAACTGACATGAAACACCAAAGGGATGTGACTTGAACCCGAGGGATCCAAGAGGCTTTTCCTTACCCTTGGGGAAGGATAACGGCCAGTTGAAGAGGGGTCAGAAACTCCTCCACAAGAAGAAAACTCGTTTACGTCCATCAGAAACCATCCGAGGGGGAGACTGCTTAAGCCCAAGAAGCTTGGAAGCTTTCTCTACCAGGGGAGAATTCTGTCCTCCCAAAGGAAAACATCGCCTAGGACTAAGCTCTGTCACTGCCCTTGGGGGAGATGCGTAGGCGTAAGGAGATCGATGATCACAAGCAATTCTCTCTCGCCAACGAGAGAAATGTTCCACCGGAGGAGGAATATGCCTAGGACTTTTCTCTCCTATCACCCCTGAAGGAAAAGCAACGTCTTCAATGACGGCCACGAGATCAAGCCCAGACAGACAGGTAGCAGCTCTTGCACCTACCCGACATGAGAATCCGTAGGAACCACGACGACAAGAACGTAAAGGTTGAAAAGGGGCGTCTCTTACTGCAGGGGGAAGAAAATGCCCAAGTAGAAGAGGGGTCAGAAATCCTCCTCCCGACAGACCCCGAAAAGTGTTAATGTCTAGCAGGATGTTCATGAGAAGGAGACTGCTTTGTCACAAACAGCTTATCACAAGCTTTCTCATGAACGAGAGGAATATTCTCCCGATGGAGGCACTCGCCTAGGACTATGCTTTCCCCCAGCCCTATGGGAACAAGCATAGGCGTACAACACATGCTGGTCACGGATCAATCTCTCTCGAGGAGGAGAGAGAAGTCCTCCTGAAGGAGGACCTTGCCTTGGACTTTGCTTTCCCCACAAAGCACAAGCAGGAGAAATGCAGTCTTCTGCAACGAGACAGCAGCTGCTGATCTTTGTCAACCTGTCAACAATTCTCCTAATTGCAGGAAGGTTGCTAACGACTGATGAAGGGAAGCTCTCTCCCTCTGAAGGAAAAGCAGCCACAAAAAGTTAACTCTCCCTCGGAAGGGAAAGTTCTCCAACCCCTGGAGGCGGACCTCCTGGCAGCACTCTGCAGATTCTCTGTCAACAAGCCTTGTTCAAGTTGAAGGTTGGCATCGAGAGCTACCAAGAAACGTAGCCGAGACTAATTTCTGGGTTAACCCCACAGGGATACCACAACTGGAACACCCGAAGGAACCCAGTGAGCCACTGCTCTCCTTCCCACGCCAGAGCATAAGGAACGACGGAGCCAAAAAGTGATAAGAGACTGAACCACTATCGGCAGAGATCTCATCCCTTAAAGAAAAGGTTGCAACCAATGAGCTGCCATAGGTAGAGCAGTACTGTGACAGGAGTGGCCAATTTCATAGGAACGAACGTATCTCCAAATTTGGAGTTTTTTTGGCCCAAAGAAAGGCCAACCTGGCAACACTGCTCTACTACCACTAGAGAGGTATTGGATCCTGTGACTGGCCAGACATTAATGCATTGGATCCCTCTCTCTGGTCACGGCTTATTTTTTCTTTGCCTACACTTACCCAGAATAGTTTGGCCTATTCTTTACATATTCTCGTCTTTCCTCATACACCTGACAACATTGAGATACTTAACACTTCTTCACCCAAGGGGTTAATTACTGTACTGCAATTTGTTCAGTGTACTTTCCTCTTGGTAAGGGTAGAAGAGACTCTTTAGCTGTGGTAAGCAGCTCTTCTAGGAGAAGGACACTCCAAAATTAAACCACTGTTCTCTAGTCTTGGGTAGTGCCATAGCCTCTGTACCATGGTCTTCCACTGTCTTGGGTTGGAGTTCTCTTGCTTGAGGGTACACTCAGGCACACTATTCTATCTTATTTTTTTTTTCCCTTCCTCTTGTTTTTTTGAAATGGGTGTTGGGCAGGCTTAATAGAAGGGCCATGGATGCCTGGTGGTTTATCAAGAGGTTGTCTTTTCCTTTTTCTGATTATTTTTCTTCTCAAAACCATCCTTACTGTCCTCCCTTCAGTTGAAGTGGCTATCCTGGAGGGTATTTAGCCTTGCATGGTGTATCGGCTCCTCCATGTTGACCAGTTTTTCCGACTTTTTACTATAGTCTATGGGTATCATCAATCACTTTGTTTATAATTCTGTACGTATTGTTTTTGTTATAATTCTTGTTAATCTAGTTTTTAAGTATGATGTCTCTTTTTTATTTCTATTAATTCTTATGCTGTCTGGAGACATTGAGCGAAATCCGGGACCAGTACGTCCTAGATTTCGTCAATGTCGTCTTCTGTATTGCAATATTCGTGGTCTTCATGCAAATATCCAAGACCTTACAGTTGCGTCCAGACAGTATGATATTCTTTTGTGCTCAGAAACTTTGGTTTCTAATATGAGGCACTCATCTGAGCTCCTTATAACTGGTTTTAAGAAGCCAATAATGTTGAAACGTGATGCCATCCCTAGGGCCAGGGGAATGGCGGTGTATATTAGGACCGAGTACCCTGCTTCTCATAAGTCCTGCTATCAATGTGGATGTCATGAGATTCAGGTAATAAAAGTTTGTGGCAGGCATAACAACTTTTATTTGTGTTCGATCTACCGGAATCCAGACATAGATGATTCTATCTTCGATTGTCTTCTTACCATTATGGCTAAGATACAAGAAGATGATAGAAAGGCTTCTTTTGTCTTTGTTGGTGATTTTAATGCTCACCATAGGGAGTGGCTAAGTTCTATCTCTCCTACCGATCGCCATGGCTTAAGAGCTTTAGACTTTGCCTCTGAATCAGGCTGTGAGCAAATCATAAATGAAGCTACTCACAGGTCTGGTAATTGCTTGGACCTCGTATACACTGACTCCCCTGGCGTTATAACTAGTAAGGTTGGTTCTCCAGTCGGGACATCTGATCATGCCTTGATTTCATTATTAGTGAAGACTGAGCAGCCTGTCCCTGATATATCATATTCTTGTAAAATTTATATGAAATCCCAAGCAGACTGGAATGGGATTTTGCATGATCTTTTGTGCTTGAATTGGTCACAATTATATGATAGTGCAGATCCTGTTGTCCCTTTGAATGAGAATCTAGTCAACATAATTGATAGGCGTATCCCTTCTCGTGTGCTAAGGTACCGAGTGAAGGACAAACCGTGGTTCAATGATGATTGTAGACGTGCTTATTTGGAGAAACAGGAGGCCTATCATCTTTGGAAGGGTAACAGATCAGATTTGACCTGGAGCAACTATACTCAGCTTCGAGCTTTTGCTCAGAGAGTTTATGCCTCAACTGAAAAGGAGTACAATTTAACCATAAAAGAAACACTTTCTGGTACAACTCAGGAACATAAATGGTGGTCTACCCTTAAATCTGCACTCTTTGGTGTAGATGCAACAGTTCCTCCTTTACTCAAACCAGATGGCTCAGTCACTCACTGTCCAAAGGAAAAGGCAACCCTTTTGGCTGATGTTTTCGACAGTAAACAGAGTAATGAAAAACTTGAACTTCCTCATTCCTGTTTTCCTGAGGCTAAACTAACTAGTTTAGCTTTTCGATCTCGTGAGATTAAAGCTCTGTTGATGGACCTTGATGCCTATGGAGGTGTAGACCCAAATGGTATTTTTCCTTTGTTTTTTATAAAGACAGCAGATTTCTTAGCTCCAAAGTTATCTGTTATTTTGCGCAAGTTAGCAAGAAGAGGAGCTTTTAGCACTAGTTGGAGAATTGGTAATGTTACTCCTCTATGTAAATGTGTTTGTGGTAGCTCAAGTCCCACTGATTACCGCCCAATTTCCATAACTCCCATATTATCTAAAGTTTTTGAACGTCTTCTGGCAAAACGTCTTAACAGGTTTGCTGAAGGTAATCATCTACTCCCTAGTTTGCAATTTGGTTTTCGTAAAGGCCTTGGAGCATGTGATGCCCTTCTTACAATCTCCAATGCTGTACAGAAATCCCTTGATTGTGGTCGGGAAGTTCGTATGATTGGCCTTGATTTTAGTGCTGCCTTTGACCGTGTTAATCATGAGGCCCTTGTTTTCAAACTGAAACAGTTGGGAGTGGGTGGGTCGTTTCTTAGCATTATTATTGATTTTTTAAGTAATAGATCTCAAAGAGTTGTTGTTGATGGGCACCATAGTGATTATAGGAATGTGATATCCGGTGTTCCACAGGGTAGTGTTCTTGGCCCATTACTTTTCATACTATATACACATGACATGTGGTTTGGCCTTGAAAACAAGCTTGTTGCATATGCAGATGATGCTACTCTCTTTGCATCAATTCCATCCCCTGAATGTAGATCTAGGGTTGGTGAATCCCTTAATAGAGATTTAGCTAGAATTAGTGCATGGTGCAAATTATGGGGTATGAAGTTGAATCCTAACAAAACTCAAAGTATGATTGTAAGTAGGTCAAGGACGGTGGCTCCTCAACATCCGGATCTCAGTATTGATAATGTTTCTTTAAATATGTATGACTCTTTCAAAATTTTAGGTGTGATTCTCGACAGTAAATTTACTTTTGAGAAACATATAAGGTCTGTGTCTTCTTCAATTGCACAAAAAATAGGCTTATTGAGAAAGTCTTTCAAGATTTTCGGTGATCAATCTATTCTGAAGAAGTGTTTTAATTCTTTCATTCTACCTTGTTTTGAGTATTGTTCTCCTGTCTGGTCTTCAGCTGCTGATTCTCATCTTAATTTGTTGGACAGAAACTTACGGTCGATTAAATTTCTTATTCCCGATCTAGATATTAATCTCTGGCACCGTCGTTCAATTAGTTCATTATGCATGTTGCATAAGATTTTTCATAACTCTGACCATCCTTTACATTCAGATCTCCCTGGACAATTCTATCCTGTTCGTAATACTAGGCAGGCAGTTAATTCTAATAGCCAGGCCTTCTTCATCACGAGACTCAATACTACGCAGTATTCTAGAAGTTTTATTCCAGCTGTTACCAAGTTGTGGAATGATCTTCCTAATCGGGTGGTTGAATCAGTAGAACTTCAAAAGTTCAAAGTTGGAGCAAATGCTTTTTTGTTGACCAGGCGGACATGAGTCTTTTTATAGTTTATTTATAACATATTTGTTTTTGATGTTGTTAATAGTTTGTATATGACATGTCTGTTTTGACGTTGTTACTTGTTTTAGAATGATTTATTGTTAATTTGTTCTCTTCATTTATTTATTTCCTTATTTCCTTTCCTCACTGGGCTATTTTTCCCTGTTGGAGCCCCTGGGCTTATAGCATCTTGCTTTTCCAACTAGGGTTGTAGCTTGGATAGTAATAATAATAATAATAATAATTTAGCAGAACGATAAATGCCGTTGGCCCATCACCGGCAAGGAGAGCGGAGCTATGTCGAAAAGTTGAATTACGAGCAGTTATCAAGTTTCAACTCAAATACTGAAGAAACCAATCATGAGCACCACCTTCCCTGCAACCAGGAAAGATATATACCTGCCGAGGATTTGCCGGCCATCCACACAAGAGGGAGAGCGGCACAGTAAGGGAGGAGTAACATTAACACAATGACGACTCCCTTGCGGTGGAGACCGTAATAAGCTGTCACACAAACAGCAACTGAAAGAAAAAAGTAAAATATATATAAAAGAAAAATCGAATTAACTGTTACAATCAAGTGGCAAGTCTTTGCGGGAGAGAGCAGCAGTATGACCGTCATCTACCGAGCCAGAAAGTAAAGTGGTTGCTCAACCCAATGTGTGAGTGAGCGGGGTAGCTGACTACCCCCAAACGCTAACTAGCATTTGGGGTGGTTATCCCTCACTAAAATTATCATGGGTCATCTTTCAACTTCGCCGAAAGTGAACCCCTAACAAAAAATGTAAGGTTTGTATTTGTTGGAACAATTATATTATTTTTCAGGATTATAATAAGTGCCATTTATAAAGTTTTTATCACACTATTCGTCACAAACTTAAATCATTTAAGTCATGGATATAGATAATGGTGGAATTTCAACAAAACATTGTATGTCGTTAAAAACTGCAGACTTATTTATCATATAAATTATTGGTAACATGGGCATGACTTATTTAGCATATAAATTATTGGTAACAGGGGCATGATTGGCCTTAATAAAACACCATTTTTCACATTACACCTAGGTTCTCAAAACGTTTCATGAAATATTTTATGGGCTATCTCTTTTGGTATTTCAAATCTTACTAGGATACAGACAAGTTTCACATCCTGTGTAGCATTTATCAATAATATAGCAATACTTTCGCCAATTTTTTTTTTTTTTTTTTAAATTTTGCAATTCAGTAGTCATACCTCATGTTAAGTTATTAATTGATTCCAAGACTTGAAACTTTACTCAAAATTAATCCTTCAATGCAACCACTAGGACACCCTAAAATAACCTCACATTATTGCTAATACAATTCATTTATAATTTAAATGGGTAAACATGAAAATTGCATTATTTTTTTCTATTTCTTCACAAAAACATTACTAAAGATGAGGAACAGTACATTAGGTTTGGGGGGGGGGGGAAGATTGAGATTGTTTGGACAGTTGATTAGAAGGGAGTAAGATCAATTCACCAGAAAAGCATTAAATATGGTGGTGGTAGTAGTAGTAGTAGTAATAAGGCCAGTAGAAAGGCCCCTGGATATCAAGTAAAATTGGGATAGAGTTGTGTATACATACACAAGTACAGGGCAAGGGAGGGGGGGGGAACTCCTTTCTTGTCTAACACCAAAGAGGAAAACCTGATGTAAGAGACTTTACGACAATGATGACACCAAGTCATTTTAGAAAGAAATTAGTGTCAGAGGGTAAGAAATTTTTGAAACAGACAGAAAAATGGAATGGAGAAAAAGCATAGAACCTTTAGCCAAAAATACAACACACTAACACTTACATTGATTGGTCCTTGTGCAACATTAAGTTTTGGTTTATTTCCCTTCTTCTTAGACTTTGGCTTACTTGCTTTAACCTTTTCATTATATAAGGAATTGAGGACAGATGAGACTTTTTTGACTTCTTCTAATTCAACTGTAAAAGAAATTTTAATCAAAACCCTAAACATACAAAACTATCGCTGTTATTAAACCATTTACATGTTTCACCTCAACAATAAATCCAAGGGTTTGAAATCAAAACTTAGTAGTGTAAAAGATTTACAATAAAGCGCACAACTTTACTTTTACACTTTCTACGTTATTATCTCTACTATGAGAAGGTAATGCTTCCTAACATACAGTAGACTTGGTTACTACTGATGCTAGCAGTAACTGGGTTACCTCAAGCATTTCAAGTAAATTTATATCAGCACTGATCATATACTGTACTTCATGGCACATATGTACCACTACAATATGCATTATTTTGATCATATACACAAAAGTATATTTATGACCTGTAGTTAATTTCCCATTCTATATACAGTAACTTTTAACTACTATATTTAAGGTTGGCCTAATATAAAGATAAGAGGTTCCTTAGACTAGGGTATATATATATATATATATATATATATATATATATATATATATATCTCGAACTACTTGGAAAAGGCTGAAGGATATTCGTTAATTTTATTGATTTTTTTTTTAATTACTTTGAAAGGTTAGCATTGTATAAAGTTGTACACACACACACACTCACACTCTCTCTCTCTCTCTCCATAAGTTTCATATAAAACATGAGATTAAGTATTTCTCAAAATAGCCACAATTACTTACGATTTTCACAAAGGTCTCTACTAAGATCTTCAACAAAACTGATGAAGAATGGCCGTTTCTCTAAACGATCTGTCGATCTAATCTTGGCTATTAATGCTTTTCTAAAGGACTGGAGACCATCACGATCTGATAGGTCAATTTCATCCAACACTTTATTTTCTGGAAAAAAAAAAAACAACAGTAAATCACATGAAGTTACAATGAAATACATGAAAATTTAACATGATATAGATACACTATCATTATTCACATAATATTACATCTCCATTTAAGTTCAAAGACTTAAAAATACTTGAATGCCTATACAGTATCTCTCCTGTTTTGTAAACTAAACTGATGAAAGCAGCTGTAAATGCATTCTTAATACATAAACAAGCACTTGCTTTTAAATAAACTTGTTCCTATGGAAGTATCTAACGATAAGTTCTACCTATAATATTCAAATCCCCCCCCCCCCAACCATCAGTCTATAAACTGTAGTCAGTGCTTTACTGTCCTTGTAAGAAATTAAAAAATTTACAAGTGGTGTTGAGAGATACAGCTCGAGGAGAAAAAACTTTTAACAGTATGGTCCCATTACTTTTGTTTTGTTAGTACAATAGCTTTACCACCTTGATACCACTATAGTGCACTGCCCATTTAAGTTTTTCCCCCTCAAATACTAATCGCTTCTTGGGTAGTGAAATATCGTAAGAAGGTTTTTGCAATCTCCCTAGTGCTATATTTTATCCTTAAGCTCACTGTGGTTGGGAGGGGGGGGGGACAACTGAACTATATTTTACAATCATAGGGACACAAGTGAATAAACATGTATTAACAATAAAGCAAGACTCAAAATTAAATTGTGTAATGTTTTCACTTACTCCATTTTACCTAAAAAATGTCATAGGTCCGAGATTAAATTTAATTTCACCATTTAACTGTAAGTGCTGGAAGGTTGTTGTAAGCAGTGAAGAGTTTAACCATAGGCAGTAAAGCATGTGTTAGGATAGGGAATGAAGTGAATGATTGGTTTTCCATGAGTGGGGCTGAGACAGGGTATAAGCAATCTTTGCATGAATGCCCATTTTATATGAACATTTTGTTGCCACTTTACTTTTTACATTGGCGAGATTAATTCGGTCTTATTTTACAAGCTGAATAAAATTAAAATTTCTACTCAATAAAAAATAAAAAAAAATTCACTCATACGCTGCACAAAGAATTTCAAGAATCCTACCTTCTTCGCCAGTATCATTTCCAATTAAGTCATTAGCTAATTGTAGATCGGCATCCTCTTGAATTTTTTGTAACCGTAATTTTTCTTCTATTTTATCTTCTGGGGTTTGAGTTCGACTTTTTTCTTCAAGTTCTCTTCTCCTTTTTTCAATTTCTTCTTGCTGTTTTGCCTGAAGAAAATTGAAATTGAGAATTAATATTCCAACTCTACTTACCAGGAATGCTTGAAAATGGGTATGTATGATTCTTTATAATATAAAAACATTATCACAACAATTACCTATCATCATCCTTACTATGCAATAAAAAATAACACCTTTCAATTAGAGACAATAATGAATTATGTGTTTTGTTCTTTCTTTACGGTTCAGACCATGAAAAAGTACAAGGAACCTACGCAATGGGGGTCTAAAGGCAAATGATGAAAGCAGTATATTACGATACCTTGTTCAAAGAGTATATGGAGAGAAAGTATTAAAATTTTTAAAAGATAAACTAACCATAAATTACAGGGATAAATTTTACATCAGAATTGACTAAAAGATTGGATTGTATTATAAAATTTAGGTGAAATAAAAAAACTAGTATGATAGAAATAGAAAAAGGTAAATGTCATGATTAATAATTAAAATATTTGGCATGTCCAATCTTAGGAGCACCATTTACAAACCATTTCACATTAAAGTATAAATACCTCAACAATTTCAATCTATCTGTTCAAACAAATTAACTTACCAAATTGCTAAAGGTTTGTGTTGGCAATATTTATATAAATGTAAGAAAACAAACCACATATATAATGATTTGTAAAAATTTCAATGTTTTAATGTCTCCAAATGAAACTAAATGAACTGAAGACATTTCTAAATTAAATTGTTGAATAAGTCTTTTATAATGAATTCAGAGAACTCTAAAACAACACCATACTTTGGCTGATCTTAGTTTTTGACTCCGTATTATGATCAGCATGCAAAGCACACATTAATTATACAGGGTAGCTTCAAGCATTACCAGTCTTTGCACCAAATTCAGAAAATAACCACAAGGAACAAAACATAAAAAAATAAGAAAACGGAAGTAGGGTAAACTACACAAAACTCTGGTCGGTTGAGAGGAGGTTCCAGGTAACTCCTAAGAAAGTAGTTCGAGGTAAGTCCCTGTGTTGGAACAAATAAAAAAATAAGTTATTAAAAATTAGCCATGAGCTTTGTTATGAACCTCCTTCATGTCCCAACTGGTAAAGGGGCTGTCACTTCTGTCTAAGATGTCAGGTGTGATCCAGATAATACTGTAGCACAAGGTTCTAATAAGACACACAAGCATCTCATCATGAGCTGTCATATGAAGTCCTAAAGGGAGGGGATCAAGAAGCCCTCGAAAAAAATCTCATCAGGAATTGAAGGGTTCTGAACTTTCCCCATGATCTCAATAGATGAGAACAACACAGCTCAGAGCCCTTAGCAGCAAACTAAATAGAAAAGACGGCAAAAGTTGTCTTGCATACGCACTTTAATGATGCTACAGCCGGCAAAAAAGCAGTCTTGATGGCAAGCTCCATAAGTAGTATTGTTTCAAGAGGCTTGAAAGCTCTGAAAGTCATACCAAGAGAGTAAGTCGCGGTCTACTGAAGTGAACCTTCAACCAGCAAATGCCTAGCAGTCAGTGACAAAAGCATCTTCACAAGAATGACACTTTCACGGCAGACTCAAGAGGTGCTCCTATTGGCAAAAGTAGAATAGATAAGAAAGTCTTTGATCAGGTGAAGTGAAGCTCTGATTGCAGACATTTCCCATGCCACCAACCACTGAAGATAGCCTTCACCTTTACAAAAGACTGGGTAGAGCACAGTTCAAGACATTTAATCTTGATAGCAGCTTAAGAAAACAAAATACTAGGTTGTCACACAGATGGGGAGTATCCTCTCCTTCCCTTGTTACAGAGCTTCAACAACAGCCTTTACCTTGTACAAAAATACTCCTAAATAAAAGACAAATGTTTGTATTCTCATTGAAACCGAAGGGGGTTTGAATTTTGTACAAGAGCCAATGTTAATCATATCAAGCTTTCCAAAGTGTGATGAAAAAATAGAGCACTCTTCTCTGCCAGACCAAAGAAGGAAGATTCATCAATAAGACCACCTCCTCTCCTTCAGTTGTTGAAGGATTCGATCTTAATTGACGACATTAGTGAGTTGCTAGTGTCTTTAATACCAAAAGATTATTCAGTCATGGTGATGGGTGAGTTACTGACAACAGAAGTTCTACAGGCACCTGTCTATATGCATAAATAATTCTTGACCCAAATTCAATTCCTCCAAATCAGTTTTACAGACAGCTTCATAAAAATTGTAGACAATGTAATTCACCTAGGCATAAGGATATAGTATCAGGGCAAGTAGTTTTTTGCTCTAATAACTTAAAACAAGATAAATACTAAAATTATCATGAAGCAAACTCCTTAATTTTTACTTAAACTTATACTTTATCTGATTACATACGAATATTACAAAGAACATCATATACAATAAAAAATATGCTATGGTTGTGTTAATGCATTGTACTATGTAGAGGATAATAACATATTAAGTCGAACTAAATATTTTTATTAGGTGTACTTATGCCTACCATTGGATTATACCTGAAAAAAATTAGAACTTACACACCAATTAGCCAAATAAATTTCAGTCGGAAAACAAAATTACAGATTCTATGGCAACAAACTTCATTTTCCATACATAGAAGTTTATGTACCTTTACACTCATGATTCATATAGCCTGTATGAGGCTTCAACAATTCATTAAAGATTTTAAATCAGTGTCCAAAGAAATTTAACAACGCTCAAAGTACTAGCCAATACAGTCAATAAGTCGTATCAAAGGAAACTTTTCAAAGATGAGAAATATATGTAGATGCAAGTGGCAGGGTTGATTGAGGTCTCATAAAGCAATAGCTTAACCTGCTACCTGGTCCACAGTCCAGGTCAGCATGCATCTAGTATTCCCTTGTCTGCTTTACATCTTGTGTGCTTGACACTCTTTCTGTAATGATGTACAATGTTATAGCTTCCTGTTTCTTACTTTTTTTTTTTATAAAAGTTATTTATATATATACTGTGACATATATATATACTGTGATATATATATATATATATATATATATATATATATATATATATATATATATATATATATATATATATATAAAGGGAAGCAAAATGTTAGGCAAAGATAAAGAAGTTAACAAGCAACACAAAATTTATTAAGCATTATTTTACACAAACCCTAACACATGGATGAGATGCAAAGCAGACAAGGAAATACCATATGCATGCAGACCTTGAATGTGGACCGAGTTGTGGGTTATGCATATATCAAAGAAGCCCCAATCATCGCTACCACATGCATCTACCAAACCTTGCCTGCTTTTTACACAAAAAAATTGTAGGGGGAGATAGTGGTACAAGTGGAAACAATAAAGGATACCTAAGAGCCGCATTGACTACTGTATATAGGGCCCCCACTACAATGCATGTTGGCATATCATACTACAACCTCCCTGGAAATTATCAATAAATTCCATGCAACAGAGAAAAATTGGGAAAAATTCACCAGGCCATAGAGCTAAGAGTTCATTCAAACTCTTTCATGCCTATTCCTGTCAAATTCAGGCTCTGTACAGAGAATTAAAATCAACCCTTCTCTACCATTGGTAAGTTTGTAGCACTTGGCTGTTTTATGTTGATTTTTTTGTTACCAATACTTGTGATTCTCATTTATTCAAATGAGCCACATATACATGCTATCATCATATTTTCTATGCCTCAAGATCAAAGATCCAAGGGGATATTCATTTTTTATTAGAGCCTCTGGTTGGCCAAGGATTTGAACCCTGACAGTTGAAATTGAGGTGGGAGGCTCCTATACCACCAGGCCACAAAGAGAAAAGAGTTGATGCCTCCTCCTTCGGGATATGGGAAGAACCTGTGTCCTGGACCAGTTTCTGAACAGAGAGAGATTTAGCTCATGGAAAAGTTTCAGCTCTTCACAAGATCTCAAAAGATTTCTGGTCTGGTGGCAATGGAAAGGAACAGATAAGTTACAATTGCTGTGGTTCCTGATCACAAAACTCAGCCAATCTCATGGGAACGATGATCGTGGCAAACAAGCGTAACAAGACGTCTTGCCCGGAGGGAATATAATCAGATGTTACTAATTAGACAAAACCCACGGGAAACGAGCATGGCAAAAACTGTGCTGCTCGCTAGCAAAAATCTTGTAGTTTGAACTGGCAGTCAGAACAAAGATAGGTTCCCCTTCCAATGGTATTGTGTATTGGTAGTAGGTTGGCCAGTGCAGCAGCCACCCGTTGAGATACTACCGCTAGAGTTATGGGGTCTTTTGACTGTCCAGACATTACTACATTAAATCCTTCTCTCTGGTTATGGTTCATTTTCCCTTTGCCTACACACACACCGAATAGTCTAGCCTATTAGTTACATATTCTCCTCTGTCCACATACACCTGAGAACACTGAGGTTACAAAACAATTCTTTTTCACCCTAGTGGATACTGCACTGTAATTGTTCAGTGTCTTCTTTCCTCTTGGTAAGGGTAGGAGACTCTTTACCTATGGTAGGCAGCTCTTTGAGAAGGACACTCCTCTGTACCATGGTCTATCTCTGTCTTGGGTTAGAGTTCTCTTGCTTGAGGGTACACTCGGGCCCACCATTATATTTTATTTCTGTTCCTCTCATTTTGTTAATTTTCATAGTTTATACAGAAGATGTTTATTTTAATGACAAATTATTTTATTTTTCCTTGTTTCCTTTCCTCCCAGGGCTATTTTCCCTGTTGAAGCCCCTGGGATTATAGCATCCTGCTTTTCCAACTAGGATTGTAGCTTAGCAAGTAGTAATAATAATAATCTGTAATGAAGCAGATGACCTAAGTTATGTGATAAGGTCACTCATGAACAGGCATGATGTGCCCAACCACTAGTGTCCTACTAGCGTGGTGAATACATAAAATCATATACCAAAATGGATTCTCAGGAAAGGAAACATTCCTGATACGCGACCTCTAGAGAACTTACCGGAACATCCCACAGTAGATGCGTTCCAGGTAAGTCCCTCCCAAGCATACGAGGGGAGATATCAGCCAGGTGTCAACGTCACTTGGCTGAGCGGATCACATAGTGACTGCTTACAATGACAGAGCTCAGGTGGTGACAGAGCAGTTTTACACTGGAGACAATCTCAAAAGTTGTGCGTGAACTCTTTGCATTCTGTGGTCATTGTGTGTGTGGATGATCGAGTTCGTAAAGCTCATGAGCGCGGATGATCGTGTTCATAAAGCTCATGAGTGTGAACGACCGTGTTCATAAAGCTCATGAGTGTGAACGACCGTGTTCATGAGGCTCATGAGCGTGGATGATGATGTTTGTAATGATCGTGAGCGTGGACGATCGTGTTCATAAAGTTCATAAAAGTGGACAATCTTATTCGTAAAGATCGTGAGCGTGGACGATCATATTCATAAATCTTCTGAGCGTGGATAATCGTGTTCGCAAAGCTTGGTAGCGCAAATGAGTGTATTTGTAAAGCTCATGAACAAGAACGATCATGTTGAGAAGGAATGACTGTTTGTTAAGCTTGCGAGCTTTGACAATGTTGTTAGTAAAGATCACGAGCATAGACAATTGTGTTCATAACGCTCGTGAGTGAGGACGATCGTATTCATAAAGCTCGTGGGCATGGGTGATCGTGTTTGTAAAACTTCGTGAGCGCGGACTATCGTGTTCATAAACCTTGTGAGTTTGGATGATTGTGTTTGTAAAACTCATGATTGTGAACAATTGTGCTTGAAAAATTTGTCAGTGTAAACGATCGCGTTCCTAAATCATGTTCATGATTTTGAACAATTGTGCTTGAAAAATTTGTCAGCGTAAACGATCGCGTTCCTAAAGTATGTTCATGATTGTGAACAATTGTGCTTGAAAAATTTGTCAGCGTAAACGATTGCATTCCTAAAGTATGTGAGCATGGACAATCATGTTCATAAATTTCAAGTGTGGACGATCGCATTTGTAAAGTTCGAGCATGGATGACTGTGTTCGTAAAGCTTAGATATGTAAGATTGTGTTTGTGAAGCTGGTGCATGTGGAAGCTCATGTACGCAGATGACAGGCTCATAGACTATTATATTTGTGGATCCGGTTCGAAGAGTTTGTGCACGTGAATGATCGTATTTGTGGAGCTTGTGCATGTGGATGATAGTGTTCGTGGAGCTTGTGCTCATGGAACATGTGCACGTGGATGATCGTGTTTGTGGAGCTTGTGCATGGGATGATCGTATTTGTGGAGCTTGTGCATGGGATGATCGTATTTGTGGAGCTTGTACATGGGATGATTGTGTTTGTGGAGCTTGTGCATGGGATGATCGTATTTGTGGAGCTTGTACATGGGATGATCGTGTTTGTGGAGCTTGTGCATGGGATGATCGTATTTGTGGAGCTTGTACATGGGATGATCGTGTTTGTGGAGCTTATACATGGGATGATCGTGTTCATGGAGCTTGCACATGTGGATGATTGTGTCCCTGGAGCTTATGCATGTGGATGATTGTGTCCCTGGAGCTTATGCATGTGGATGATTGTGTCCCTGGAGCTTATGCACATGGATGAAAGTGTTCGTGGAGCTTGTGCATGTGGAAGATCAACGTTGTATGGTAGGCAATACCGACTCTGTATACGTGGAAACCTCCTGTACATGTAATGTAGACAATGCACATAATCCTTGGGTGTGGAGCATGTAGGCATGGAACCCTTGCATGTCAAGAGCTCTAGTTGCTAAAGAACAATCTAAAGACTCCTTCACCTCTGGCAGTTCTTCAGGCAAAGACTTGGCAACAGGATAGGACAATACAGGAACAAACAATGCAAGAGCATGCCCCACTACTCTCTCTTCCCAAGGGGAGAGCAAGAGAAGAACTTTAGTCAGCAGCACTGTTCTTTCTACGGAGCTTCATCAGAGGCTATGGAAAACCAAATACTGTACTTAATTCACGTTCTCATCGTTGCAATGACGCACACACACACACTAAGGACAAAACTGCAAATGATATGATGCCCAACAGGAACAAGTATGATGGATACTGACAGGTAGCACAGAAAACTGTCTCACAATTACAGTCAACAGGAAAGATTTCATAGCCTTAACTTCTTCCTTAAATATCCTTCAATTATGAAAAAATATTAAAACAGCCAGATGAAGCATCGAAAAGTACATCAGTAATGTCCGGCGGAAAGTTGTAGTAGGGGTTGCGCTACCTATCGGGTGGGCAGGGCATACCCACCACCTGGCAGGTAACTATGTTTACATCATTAAAAGTTGAAACAGTCCTTCCAGCTTTGCTAAAGTCATACTTCTATTAAAGGACTATGGTTTGTTATCATATACAAACAAAATATTTCAATAGCATTTATTTACATAAAAAAACCAATTGAAACCCACTAAAAGAAATGCATAAACATGTTCAGTCTAGCTTTCCTAGATCATAGATGTTTATTCTAAGACAGTAAGAGTTTCTAAATGACTTTGCAGCATTACCCTCATAACCCGTCTTAGCCAACAGCTTACAAATAACATAGCCTAAAATAAATTAATAAAAGTAGAGAAAACTAGCATGTTTCAAAAATATCTAAACAGTAGAGCACCACATTATTTTGAATCATCCCTGACTTTTCTATCTAATTTCATTAATATCATGAGATTACTGCAAATACAAACAAACATATTCTGCCTTATACATCCGCTGAATCACCGTATCCCGGTTTTCAAAAAAATGTAACACTGAAAAATTTATACAGAAATTTTAAGAAGCAAAATAAATAAATACTGTACATAAGTACAAATAAAGATAAAATACTTCTAGAGGCAGAGAAGAATATCCATCCTCCTAAGACAAATTTAAACTCCCCTTCCCAACCTTGAGAATTCTGATTTTACAGTGGAAATTATCCTCTAATTTTACACAAATGAGACAATAATGAATCTCCTTTTGATTAGCTGATCTTTTTGTTTATTTTTATAAAAGATGAACAAGAAAAACAACTTTGGCTTAACCTACTAACTAAATAACAATGGTTTCATTAAAAGAAACGGTCGAGTTACATGTATTAGCATAAAACTATTTTGACAGGTTGTAAATAACAACCAGTTGAACTGAAGATTTGTACAAAAAAAGACAATGCAAATAAATGTGCAGTTCTACAGTAGTTTTATATTAGGCTGCGTTAAATTTAATCACTTGTTTTACATTTGTTACCATCTAATTTAAGATTCTAACAGTCGAATACTATCAACAGGCACAGGATATGACAAAATTTGAATAATTTGTAATTTTCTTAACCATACAAACCTCAAATTCTTTACATAGTATTATTTCAGTGCTAGCTGAGAACCAGCTATTAACCCTTTTACCCCCAATGCTATTTGGAACTTTCCAACCCTTAACCCCCATGCGTTTTCCTTTTTCAAGCATGTTTTACAATATATTTTTCTTTAGATCGCGCCGACAGCCTTAATTTTCGTCATAGAGAAGTCAGGTTGGTCTCATTATTTTGGAAAATGCCTGAAGTTTCTCATAAAGTTATCAAAAATATTAAAAAATATGCAAAAAAAAAAAAAAGTGCAAATAGCAGCTTTTTGGAACAACGTACCGGTACTTCCATGGGGGTTAAGGGATGAGTTTTGTGAAACGTACCAGTATGTCCATTGGGGGTATCAGGGTTAAGATTTTGCGGGGTGTAACTACCCTCTATGGGAGGTAAATAGCGGGGGTAACCCACCACCCGGCTCACACCAGCACTAGTAAACATAGTCACTTTCCAATTGCGGCAGGACTCCTGGGGGATGGTGATGGTGAGACCAGTATGTGTAAAGAGCTTCAGGTTTGTATACTGTAGTTAGGAAAAATACAAATTATTCCAAATATGTCGTTTGTTCCCAAACTAGATACAAAACTTACGCTCTTTACGTAGGAGACTCGCCTCCATAAAACAAACTGGCTGGAGACTGTTCCAGTGTACCTCGGTGCCCCGCATGCGCTGTTTAGAGGGAACCCTGATACCTCATGATCCTAAAGGATGACGGTCTGGATTCCTCACTTAACATAAGCATTGCCCGACTCCACCTCGCATGAAGGACAGGGGACATAAATACAGTACTATAAATTTCATATAATTTGTATTTTTCCTAGCTAAACAAACGAGTCATTTAATGGGGTTACTACTCATCATGTTTTCTACAACCAGCCAATCAAAATGTTGGTTGATTGCATCATGCTTCGTGCTGGGTAAACACAGTGCATGCACAAGGAGCAAACGGGTGGTTGCTCACCGCACCTTCTCACAACACTTCTGGTCGAGAAATGAAGAGGTTGTTCTCTCACTTCCTCTCTACGATTGAGCCTTTCGCATTCATCTCGTTTACCCTTTAGTGTTTACCTCTCTTGACTTGTTTTTTTTTTTTTTTCTATTCAAGGTACTGAGTGACTATTCCTTAATTGTAAATTACGAGTGATTAAATGAATGAATGATTTGAAGTTCTTTGGCATCTTAACATTGAAGATCATTGATGCCTATATTATTTATTATAAATAAAGAGTAAAAAATATTCAATTAGAACCATAAAGTAAATGTTATAGTTGAATAGCATTCAGAACAGCTGCTGAAATAAATTTAAAAATGCTGCTCCACATTGGCGGCATCACCTGCAAAGAAATGCACTGAAGTTGCCAGTTTGGCCAAAGAAGAATTTTGGGTCAATGCTAAGATTGCTGGATCTAAAGGTAGACAAGATGGGTCGTTTTCTACCATCTCAAAGTACTTCCTCTGTCGGACGTACAGTGGAGGAGGGAAACGAGAATAATCGACTGAACGAAGAGATCGGGAGGTCCTGCCACTTAGGCGTAAGCCCTCTTCTTTACCAGATAAGGCTACCTTATTCTTGGTGGGTCTCGGCATATCAGAGAAGAGGTCTATGACTGTCTTTTCCCTCTGCCAGGACTTGGTCCAGCTCCCCCAGATTGTTCACTCTCCTAATGCAGGCAAGAACTTGCAAAAAGAGGCGATCTGCCACTTTCAGCTTCAGGGGTGATATTTTGGGGCTGGCGGAGGCCAGCACCGCTCCTTTGTAATGTTCGGATCGGTCGTCAAAAGGTTCTTCCTCCTCCGAGCTAGCACTCGGACTAAGGTCGAGGTCGTTAACAGAGTTCTTGTTCAAAAACTGAACACTAAAAACGAGACCACTATGCTCCAGTCTTACGAAAGCAGACATTATAACTATAGAACATTCCCTTCGAGATTGATGTTCACTTATAGAATGACAACTCTTGGGTAACGATTTCATGTCCTTCTTTTCCTTCAACTGCGTATTTAATTTCCCATGAGGGTGAGGAAGAGCAGGCGGTTGCTGCACGCTTACATGCAAGAAGCAAATCAGATTGTTCCTTACGAGATGGAAAACCTACGGGGGCAAGCTCGCGACAGCTTGTCCTCACAAGGCGCTACGTTCTGTCCATACCACGACAGGGAGAGTGATTGCAGGTAATCACCTAACATCATCATTGTCCAGCTCTGAAAAACTGTGCTCTGATGGCCTAGAAAAGGGCAAGGACAAGTCCAATGCCCTTAAGGGGAACCCCTGGGAGGGTATCACTCAGGAGAAGGCTGTCTCTCCCGTGGGGAAGAACGATTAACCCTTTTGCTCCTGACGGGTGCGGAACTTGCTGAACAGAAGCTGGTGAAGGGGATCTTTCCCTCGGAAGGGAAGATCGCCCAACATCTGGTGAAGAATGACTCTCCCTCAGAAGGGAAGATTGTTCATCACTTGGAGGGGGACATCCCAACAGCTCACTTCGTTTCCTTCGGGCGGGCCTAGCCCCTCCAAAAGATTAATTCCATGAACCAACTTTGGGACACAGACGAGGCTAGACCATGAGTTACCCCCCGAAGGGTTCACCTGTCATCACCCCGAAGAGTACTTGTCAGCAACTTGTCACACGTCCCCGCCAAAGCAGAGCTAACGTTAGGACGAGAGGAAATAGAGGCCAAAGCAGTTGAGCATGCGCGAGACTCTGGGTTGAAGACCTTCGGAGCATGAAGGCAATAAATCAACCCAAGGAGAGGAGGTCTGCTCCTGTCTCGTGCCCAACCCGCAAGATCTCTTGCAGAAGAAACTGAGGCCAAAGCAGTTGAGCGGGCGCGAGACACTTTGGGTCAAAGACCTTCCTAGCCTCGAGGGGAAAAATCAACCACTGGGGAGGATGTCTGTTCTTGTCTCATGCCCAACCGCAAAACCTCATGCAACCTTACCTTGCAAGAGGACACCGTGAGCCTCAAGGAAGACCACAGACGACCAACTGCTTCATTAGTAAGAGAGACACCTATGATGGCAGCCAGCATTGATTCTCTAGGAGAAACCGCGGCGGCCCCCGACACACAAGGTTGTCCCAGATTCACATGGGCACCACTCGTACTCGTTCTACAGTACTCCCGGGGAAAGAACAACAAGCAGAGTCATCACGGAGGGCTCAAGTTGACGGAGAATGATGGCGAGGTTTCCACCCTTTCAAGGCTAACCTATTAGGGTAAGGATCCGTCTTTACCTTCTCCTGTCGCCTACTAAACCTTGTCCACTAGTAGGGCACCCTCTCCCTTTACCCTGAACAAGGAGACTCCTGCGTGCAAGAATGATCCGTACACGCAGGACAGAGACTGTGAGGATCTGTTCCCTCAGCGGACATGAAGGTACCGGAATGGAATCCTTCATTACCAAGACAAACCCATACTCTTAGATCTCACCAGCAGACAAACCTAAAATTAAATGAGAAGGAAAATTTTTTGCTTTTTAGGCCAATTTTTAAAAAGGAAATGTTTTATTAAGGGTTTAGCGGAGGAGTCTGACACGGCTACATTCCACCAGGCCGCAATAAAGAGTGACGGTGTTTACTAGCGCTGGTATGAGCCAGAAGATAGTTACACCCTGCAAAATCTCAACAGCTGGTTTTCAGCTAGCGCCGAAATAATACTCCTACGTAAAGATCATGAGGTTTGTATCTACTGGCGGAAAAAATATAACTGGTGAGTTACATGTTCTTTATAAAGATGTGTATATTAGCATAACTGAGGTGAGTTAAAGAATGACTTTCCATAACCTAGAGAGGTTCTGGAACCAAAAGTGCCACGGCACCAGCCACTCGTTAAGAAACTACCGTTAGAGTTTTTGCCCTTTTGACTGGCTACGCAGTACTACATTGGATCCCTCTCCATGTTTACGGCTCATTTTTTCCTTTGCTAACACATACACCAAATAGTCTGGCCTAATCTTTCCACATTCTCTTCTGTCCTCATACACCTAACAACACTGAGATTACCAAAAAATACTTCTTTGTTGAAAGGGTTAAATACTACACTGTAATTGGTCAGTGGCTACTTCCCTCTTGGTAAAGGTAGAAGAGAGAGTAGCTATGGTGAGCAGCTCTTCTAGGACAATCCAAAATCAAACGATTGTTCTTTAGTCTTGGGTAGTGACAATGCCTTTGTATCATGGTCTTCAACTATCTTGGGGTCGAGTTCTCAACAGCTGGTTTTCAGCTAGCGCCGAAATAATACTCCTACGTAAAGATCATGAGGTTTGTATCTACTGGCGGAAAAAATATAACTGGTGAGTTACATGTTCTTTATAAAGATGTGTATATTAGCATAACTGAGGTGAGTTAAAGAATGACTTTCCATAACCTAGAGAGGTTCTGGAACCAAAAGTGCCACGGCACCAGCCACTCGTTAAGAAACTACCGTTAGAGTTTTTGCCCTTTTGACTGGCTACGCAGTACTACATTGGATCCCTCTCCATGTTTACGGCTCATTTTTTCCTTTGCTAACACATACACCAAATAGTCTGGCCTAATCTTTCCACATTCTCTTCTGTCCTCATACACCTAACAACACTGAGATTACCAAAAAATACTTCTTTGTTGAAAGGGTTAAATACTACACTGTAATTGGTCAGTGGCTACTTCCCTCTTGGTAAAGGTAGAAGAGAGAGTAGCTATGGTGAGCAGCTCTTCTAGGACAATCCAAAATCAAACGATTGTTCTTTAGTCTTGGGTAGTGACAATGCCTTTGTATCATGGTCTTCAACTATCTTGGGGTCGAGTTCTCAACAGCTGGTTTTCAGCTAGCGCCGAAATAATACTCCTACGTAAAGATCATGAGGTTTGTATCTACTGGCGGAAAAAATATAACTGGTGAGTTACATGTTCTTTATAAAGATGTGTATATTAGCATAACTGAGGTGAGTTAAAGAATGACTTTCCATAACCTAGAGAGGTTCTGGAACCAAAAGTGCCACGGCACCAGCCACTCGTTAAGAAACTACCGTTAGAGTTTTTGCCCTTTTGACTGGCTACGCAGTACTACATTGGATCCCTCTCCATGTTTACGGCTCATTTTTTCCTTTGCTAACACATACACCAAATAGTCTGGCCTAATCTTTCCACATTCTCTTCTGTCCTCATACACCTAACAACACTGAGATTACCAAAAAATGACAAATTCGAAGATAATTTGTATTTTTCCTAACCATACAAACCTTAGCTATTTACAAAGGGTTATTACTTTTAGCGTAGCTGAAATGGCGAGCCATTAGAATTTAACGAGGGTGTATTACCCCCCGCGCTAGTTAGCGGGGGGGGGTAGGGGAGTGGTAGCTAGCTACCCCTCCTCCCCCTCACACACACGTGAATACTCACTTTCACTTAGAGGTAGGACTTGTCTTGGGGGACAGGGCTGGCGGGCAAATATGTGTAAATAGCTAAGGTTTGTATGGTTAGGAAAAATACAAATTATCTTCGAATTTGTCATTTGTTCCGTAACCGAAATACAAACCACGCTATTTACAAAGGGTGACTTATCCCTTAGGAAGGGTGGAAAGTCCCCAGCCATACTGGCTTTGGCTTTACCCAGGGACTCAGAATCCGAGTGAGACGCACTCGAGAAAAGGAGTCCCTGCACCTCACAAGTTCCTTGCTCCGCAAGGAACCATGTGGCCTACGTAAGCTTGTGTGTGAAGGAAGAAGTGTGACCCGTCTTAGGCAGTTGACCTGGAGTTCCAGAAGGAACTCTGGGTTAGGACGTTCCCAATACCACCTCGTCAGGGTATGGGGGACGCGACAGTATTGACTCAATACTCGGAACACAAGGAAGCATGGTTTACCTGCAGAGGTTCGAGGTCAGCTATGCAGAGACCAGGATGCTGCTTCCCCGTAGAGGGGATGATGAAGAAAGAAGTAAGGGCCAGACATACTTCTTTCGTTCATGCAGACTAAAACCTGATGATAATGCCCTCAACCTTCTGCTACCTGTCCAAAAAGGAGCCTGAGGATAGACCAGCTGTTGTGTAGCCACCACAGAGCGATAGAAAACGTATCGAGACTCCTGTGGGTCACGCCCTGCAGGAAGCGGGCTGCGAAGGTCATCAGACGCTTCCAGACTCCAGCTTGTAGCACCTGCGTCACAGAGTAGTATTACTCGAAGGCGAGGACGTTGCGATGTATCCAACATCGTGCTGTAGGGCGACGTGACGGGGGAGGGTTTGAAGACAGGTCGAGATGAATGTACTCGAGTCCGGGCTGAAGAGGTATACTGGTGACTCTCCCCCCATGTCCTCCATGTGTTCCCAAATCGGCTGCAACTGAGGCCAAACTGCAGCTGTTCCCAGCGCTAACCTCTCGATTCCTTACTGGCAAGAAAGAGAAGGTCTTGGGACATAACACACAGAATGGAGACTCGAAATCTTGAATGAATCGGACCGAAGGGTCGGGACCCTCAGATTCTGAGTCTAGCCAACAACTCAGGAGCGAGCCTGAATGTTGCCTTCCCCTCTTCCTTAGAAAGGGGGGAGTAGTAAGAGACCAAGAAGATTGCTTACACACTGGCCGTGGCCAGAGTGAGCAGAAGACCCAAGGCGGAATACAATCCGAGGCCTGTCGTAAAAGGGTCTTGAGAAAATCTCTTAAAGGACTAAAAGTCCGAGCCATGCTCCAAGTTGGAGGTCTTCCTCCGACTAGGGCATGGACGATCGTAGCTTCGCATGAGCGAGGATAGATCCAGCGGGCAGGAAAAAGTTATTCCTTTAAGCCTGAAGGTCAGGGAAAGTCTGAGCGACAGGCTTCATTGCCGAGAGCGGAAAGGAGCTTCCTCCCGCCGAAAGGCAATAAGACCGTTATTGCTGGAGAAGAGGCCTCACGGGAAGAGGTATATCTCCCACGGCACCCACCACCTTAGACTCTTCACTTTGCCTGGGAGACCCCTGTGGATGACTATCGCAGATGACGCGACCTCCGTACCGCGACTGTAGCGGGTTGTCTCTTCTAGAGGAGGAAGCGTAGTGTCTCCAGGCATGAAGCCGAAGCGATGCCCCGGTTCGGGAGAGATGTCGCAGTGTGGTTGCTTGAGTAGTCTGCGCCGTGGGAGAAGCTCTCCCGGGCGTTCCGTCAGGGGAAGCAGAGGGTCCAGAAACCGTTCTGCGCATAGTCCCAGTGGAGCTCTCCCATTGAAAGGTTGACAGACAACCTGGTTTTGTTGAGACCCATTGTCCGCACACAAAAAGGAGGGAAGACGCAGGCGTCGAATTTGTCCCACCATCACCGGAATGCATCTTGCCAGAGTCTCGGGGTCTGAGACTGGGGGTAAGACTAGTGGAAGCTTGAGGTTCCAAGGTGTTGCGATCAGGTCCCCCAGACCAGCACTTGCTGGTTACCCAAGGTCAAAGACCCCTAGGTACACTCTCTCTATGAGGCTCTGCTCGGATAGTCTGAGAGAGACATTCCCCTGCCTGGAATGAGAGAGCCGATGGTGGAATTGAGAGAATCTCAATCATCCCGGTATCTCTACTACAAGATGTGAAGGTGTGAAAATGCGTCCCCTGCTGGTTAGAATGAAGTCGACGCGCAACGGGGCGACTTGGCAGGAGCTGTAGGATCTGAAGAGGGGCCAGACTAAGGCCCTTAAGCCTGCCTGAATGATGGAGAGGTATCCTTCAGGTCTTGACCATAGGCCTGGACCGGAACATGCCCCCCCCCCCCCCCCCCCTTTCCTTTGACGAGTCCGAGAACCGCATCAAGAATGTGGGGAAAGGACGAGAATATCCACTACCATCAAGAGGCTCCATAGGTCAACACCCATTGCAGGTTTAATAGTTCCGCTGGTCCCATAGGGCCAGGGAGTCCGGTTAAACATTGCCTGAAGCCACCGGGACTTGGATCGCCCCACATGGAACTTATCCTGAGGCGACCGTTCGGACTATAGACGGGTCAATGAGGAAAGAAGAACTAGGAAAACGTTCCAAGGTAGGGCTGAAAGCTCTGCTTGACTGAGAACAGGTACTGCGACTCTCCTCAGTCTTGCCACAGTCAACCGAAAGGAAGGCTCGGAGGATGCGGTAACAGAATCTGGCGTCCCCAGGTGGTCACCCATCCAAGTACCGACGTTGCTTAACCTCGCTGGACGGACGAGAAGCGGGGTTTCCAATGTGGTAAGGCGGTTGACTCAAAATCATGGCCAGATACTCCAGATGTTGAAGCAGAGGAAGAGAAGGCTCCAAGCAAAATACCATGAGCCCACACTCATGGTCACATTCCGGAAGCTAGTCCCGGCGCTGAAGAAGGTCGAAACCCGAGCCTACCGGAGTTGACCAGCCCTCCAAACAGCAGAGGAGGCGGAAGCCTGCACCTGAGCGGCCAAGAGGAAGGCAGGGAGAGTTCTCTGGGGAAACAAACCTGCTATGCCACGGCGGGATAGCCACACTGCATCATAAGCAGGAATACTTGCAGTCTAGGCTGAATTCGACGAGCACCCTGGAAGATGGATGGAATGGAAACTGAAAGTACCCGTCCTTCCGATCCAGGGTTAAAGGAGTCCTGTCGCCTCGTTACCAGTCTGATCGATTCTGCTGGTCTACGCTGGCCGAAGTTTGTTCGACAAACTTGATCAGGACTGAGAGGTCGACTATGGACATCCCCTCTCAGATCCTTCCTTACAAGAAAGGATCGACTGAGGGGACCGGGGGTGAAGCCGTCGATGATCCTAAGGAAGACCTTCGCCTAAGGTATGGATCATTCTGCCCAACCGGGCAACTCTGCTGACGCTATGGCATAGAGGTTCAGAGACACTGAATTCGCTGACAGAGACAGCAGGCGCGATATCCTTGGCTACTCACAGAGATTGTGCGAGAATGGGCATCGGGAAGCTGTCATTCGGATGAGTAACCTTAAGCATCCTCCCAGCGAAAAAACCTGCAATCCTAGAGTTCGTGAACTCCTTTTAGGCCTATGCCCCCCCCGGGGGAATCTCCCGTGCCATCTGTTCCTGACAGGAGGAAACTGCAATTGGACACCTTGTCCCAGTTGTCGTAGCCGATAACTTAGGCCGACGTGGTTGAAAGAAAAGGGCGCTGGAGCCCTGCAGAGTCTGGAAGAAAGCGCCTTGGAGGAGTGAAACCGGAAGTCGATTTACTCCGCACAGCAGCTGTCTAAGTCTCTGTCCTTGGGCACAGACAAAACTCTTCTCAAGGATGGAAGGGTATCTGAGGTCGTCGACCTCCACAGATGAGACACCCGAAGGAAGCCTTCAGTCAGCGCGTCCAGATGGTACAACATCGAGCTTGTCCGCAAGTAGATACTTAACGACGAAAGGCCAAGGTGTCTGAGCTCGAGAGGAGGAAAGTACCCTTGATCTTCCTGTAGCTTCCTTGAACCAAACCTCGGGCCGTAACCGAGGAGGGAAAGAACCTGGTAAGCTCCCAGAGGAAGAGGTAAGCAGTCACCCCTTGTCCGATGGAGAAATCTTGAACGGAAAGCCCCCCCCGCCAAAAATCCTTCCAGGCCGGGAGAAGGAGAGAGTACTCGTGCAGGAGAGGGGACCCTCGAGACCGACCTCTTGGGAACCAACTTCGCCCTGGGGGAAGTCACCACGAAGTCCACTCCTCTCTTTCTCTTCAGCGTAGGAGAGACAGCCGCTGGTTTGTTACCCTGGCCGGCGAGTGCTGGTTTCATAACCCTCATTAACGCCCGTGCCAGCGGACCAAACCATGTCTGCTGCTCCAAGGACACAGAGTCCGAAATCCTCGCTAAGGTGAAAGGGATCGGGCGATCCTTTGGAGTGGACACGACGGTACCTGCCTGAAAAGAAGGTGGGGAAGAATGCTGTACTGACCTGTCTTCGTCCTGCACTACCAACCTGTGCTTGGATGGAGGTGATCCCGAGTGCCGTCTAGGAGCACGCGTCCCTGCTGCTACCACCGGCTGTGGAATTCGCCGCGAACTATGGTCGCGCGAGGGCGAACGGTTGCGCAAAGGCGAATGGTCGCGCGGGCGCGCAGGCGAGCGGTCGCGCGGGCGAGCGATCGCGCGGGCGCGCAGGCGAGCGATCGCGCAGGCGAGTGGGCAGGTAAATGAACACGTGTCCGAGGCGACGAACGCAAGCGATGGCGTGACGGCGAGGGATCGTGCTGCCGCGTAGGTGAAGAAGATCGCTGGCGATAATGACCGCGTGATGGTAAGCGATGGCAAGCAGCATGTGTAGGTGAATGATCGCGTGAAAGGGTGCGATGGTGATCAGCATCCGCAGGAGGGCGATCGTTCAGGGTTGTGCGATGAGGAGCAGCATGCGTAAGCGGGCAATCGTGCAGGGTTGTGCGATGGCGAGCAGCATGTGCAGGTGAATGATCGCGTGAAAGGGTGCGATGGTGATCAGCATCCGCAGGAGGGCGATCGTTCAGGGTTGTGCGATGAGGAGCAGCATGCGTAAGCGGGCGATCGTGCAGGGTTGTGCGATGGCGAGCAGCATGCGCAGGTGAATGATCGCGTGAAAGGGTGCGATGGTGATCAGCATCCGCAGGAGGGCGATCGTTCAGGGTTGTGCGATGAGGAGCAGCATGCGTAAGCGGGCAATCGTGCAGGGTTGTGCGATGGCGAGCAGCATGCGCAGGTGAATGATCGCGTGAAAGGGTGCGATGGTGATCAGCATCCGCAGGAGGGCGATCGTTCAGGGTTGTGCGATGAGGAGCAGCATGCGTAAGCGGGCGATCGTGCAGGGTTGTGCGATGGCGAGCAGCATGCGCAGGTGAATGATCGCGTGAAAGGGTGCGATGGTGATCAGCATCCGCAGGAGAGCGATCGTTCAGGGTTGTGCGATGAGGAGCAGCATGCGTAAGCGGGCAATCGTGCAGGGTTGTGCGATGGCGAGCAGCATGCGCAGTTGAGGGTCGCGCGATGGCGATCAGCATCCGCAGTTGAGGGTCGCGCGATGGCGATCAGCATGCGCAGGTGAGCTAGTAGCTGGCGAACCATGTTCCTTCAGAAGTGTTGGAGAACGTTGGCGTGCCAGCTGTAACACACGTGGGCGATCCGGAGATCGCTGGCGAGCTGATGATCGCTGACGAGCTGATGATCGCTGGCGAGCTGATGATCGCTGGCGAGCTGATGATCGCTGGCGAGCTGATGATCGCTGATGAGCAGAAGGCTACGCGTGGAAGCCTGCGCAAAGAAGAAGTCCTTGACCCCGACCTGAACCGAAGTTCTAGATCGCGAGGGCGAACGTGGGCGCACAGGGCACGTAACAGGAACCGCAGGGAAGATCTTGAAAGCGCTGATGAGCAGAAGGGCGCGCAGGGAAACCCTGACACGCAAGGGAAGAACCCCCGTGGGGGCAACCCTTTGCCCCGAAGGAATCGTTGTCCGCCGGGAGACTGATGTCCGTCGGAAGACCGCTGTCCGTCGGGCAGACCGTTGTCCGTCGGGAAGACCGTTGCCCGTCGGAAGACAAGATCAGACTGCTGTCCATCTGCACCAAGGCGGAAGATCGAGAAAAAAGGAGTGTAGGCTGCAAACGGAGATCCAAAAGGGCGCCTCAAGCACCCTTATAGGGAGATGAGAGGCCCTTACGACGAGGCGGACGGAGGGCCTTACGGCGAGGGAGGCCAACAGCAACAGAAGAAACCTCCGAAGAGGAGTCTCTATGAGTGTACTCTCTCGCGAACGAAAGAGAAACACTTCGAGGAAGAGACTGGTCAGCCAGTGACCTAAAAGGAGCAATCCTCCGAAGAGGAGCTCCTGCAGTTGCCCAGCCCCTTGAGCGAAACTGCAGGTGCGACCGCTCAGCACCAAGAGCATAGTCGCACGAAAAAAAGGCAAGAGAAGAACCCCCCAAAAGGGGAAAAACTCAAGCCTGGACAGGAAAAACTTCCCTCGGAAGGAAAGTTATCCGCCCAAGGAGGCAAGCCTCCTGACTGTTCTAAAATGAACTGGAGAGCTGTCCGTCGACACGGGAGTACTACCAGTAGAAGGAGACACGCCCCTGACGAAAATACAAGGGGGGAGGCAGCAACAGCCGAATCCCCAGGACTCAACCAGACAGCTCACACCGTTGCTATATTACAGAAACGAACTAGATCGGTAACTGTAAAAAAAAAATAAAACAAATAATATTAGTACACATTCATTCCCCCGGGAAGGCTCCGAAGAGGAATCCCGAGGGAAAGGAACAAGAATTACACAACAGGCACGTGCCCTCACAACCACTTACACTCGCGGAAGGAGAGCTGTAACCAAAACAGAATTATAACAATTATAATTATGTAACTATGTAATTATGTAATTAAAAAATGAATGAACACTAAAGAAAGAACGAAAACCCCGAAAGGAATCGTTCTACAAGCTGAAAAAAACAACTACAATTAGATTCATAACTAATTGATACAAACGTACGCGTAGCAACCCCCCACACGGAAAGGAAGCTAGGCTACAAGGGCGTAGTAACACGTAGTAAAAGGGTGAACGACCTCAAGAGAGAGAGAGAGAGAGAGAGAAAGACATAAGTCAAACTCGATCGCCACCCATAAAATACGCCGTGGTGGCCTAACTGCCGAGGCCTCCACGTAGATATCGTACACTACACACACACATCTGAAAAGGAAACTTACTTATTTCTATACTCAAATATATATACAAACATGAAAACATGTTTACATATATACTGAGTAAAAGAAAAGTAAGCGATTAAGTAAAGACAAAACAGACAATGGCTGCCAAGCGAGGACCAAGACAGAGACGTCTGTCACAGTCCGAGCCAAAAGTGAAAGTGAGTATTCACGTGTGTGTGGAGGGAGGAGGGGTAGCTAGCTACCACTCCCCTACCCCACCGTTAACTAGCGCGGGGGGTAATACACCCTCGTTAAATTCTAATGGCTCGCCATTTCAGCTACGCTAAAAGTAATAACCCTTTGTAAATAGCGTGGTTTGTATTTCGGTTACGGAACAAATACTTCTTTGTTGAAAGGGTTAAATACTACACTGTTATTGGTCAGTGGCTACTTCCCTCTTGGTAAAGGTAGAAGAGAGAGTAGCTATGGTGAGCAGCTCTTCTAGGACAATCCAAAATCAAACGATTGTTCTTTAGTCTTGGGTAGTGACAATGCCTTTGTATCATGGTCTTCAACTATCTTGGGGTCGAGTTCTCTTGCTTAAGGGTACACTCAGAAACACTTCTATCTTATTTCCCTTCCTCTTGTTTTTCTTTAGGTTTTTATATTTTAATATGAAAGATTTATTTTCATATTACTATTTGTAAAATATTTCAATTGCTCGTTACTTCTCTTGTATTTCTTCCATTTCCTTTTTCCTTTCCTCACTGGGCTATTTTTCCTTGTATATTATATATATATATATATATATATATATATATATATATATATATATATATATATATATATATATATACACACACATATAGTGGAACCTCTACATACGAATGTCCTAACATACGAATTTTCCAACATCCGAAGTAAAATTTGACCAAATTGCTGTCACGACACCCGATGTGTTGCTCCAACATACGAAGTAAACAATACGCGTACGCGTGGAATTTTCTCGAAAGCGTCAACCGTGGTTTGTTGTTGACGCCGCTAGACGGCAGCACATCGGAGGGACGCCAATCGAGCGTCACCTTAATCAGTCCTCTCGTCTCGTGCGCATCGTGTGGTTGTTCTCTATTCGCTCATATATTAACAGTGATTTTTATCTTCCTTTTTCACGTGTTGTTTTCTGTGTTTCGTAATCATGGGTCCTAAAAAGCTTAGTTTCGGTTCAGGAAGTAGTAGTAAGTGAGAAAAGGAAGTCAATGCTTTCATTAGAACTAAAGCAAGAAATAATAGAAAAGCATGAGCGAGGTGTACGTGTTAGCGATCTGGCTAAACAATATGGCCGGAATATGTCTACGATCTCAACGATCATAAAACTGAAGGCAGCCATTAAAGCAGTGAAACCTTCGAAGGGGATCACGATTATTTCCAAACGTCGTAGCCCTACCCTTGAAGAGATGGAACACCTTTTGTTAATATGGATCTAGGACAAGGAGATTGTTGGCGATACGAACATTTGTGAGAAGGCCAGCGCTATCTACAGTGACTTGAAGGCAGCGGGCTCTGGGGGTGACGCGAGGGAGAGTTCAGCCGATCCTACGACGGAGGAATTCAAGGCGTCTCGAGGTTGGTTCGAGAAATTTAGGAAACGGACCGGGATTCATTCAGTTGTTCTGCATGGAGAAGCTTCGAGTTCGGAGACCAAGGCTGCTAAAGACTTTGTTAACAAGTTCGAAAGCATCGTGGCGGAGGAAGGCTACGTAGAGCAGCAGGTGTTCAACTGTGATGAAACCGGTCTGTTTTGGAAAAAGATGCCTAGTCGAACATACATTACCGCCGAAGAGAAGAAAATGCCTGGACATAAGCCAATGAAGGATCAGTTGACTCTTGCGCTTTGTGCCAACGCCAGCAGGGACTGCAAAATTAAGCCTTTATTAGTTTACCATTCTGAAAACCCTAGGGCATTTAAAGCACATAGAATTAATAAAGACCTGCTACATGTTCTATGGCGTTCTAATTCTAAGGCTTGGGTTACTAGGCATATCTTTGTGGAATGGGTAAATGTAGTTTTCGGGCCTGCTGTCAAGAAGTACCTTCATGAGAGGAATGTGCCTTTGAAGTGCTTGCTTTGGTTGGACAATGCACCCGCTCACCCGCCCGGACTCGAAGATGATATCATCGACGAATACAAATTCATCAAAGTGTTGTATCTTCCACCGAATACCACCCCTATCCTCCAGCCCATGGACCAGCAAGTCATCTCTAATTTCAAGAAGCTGTACACCAAGCACTTATTTAAGCAGTGGTTTAATGTCACGAAAAGCACCAACTTAACTTTGCGTGAATTTTGGAGGAGCCACTTTAATATCGTGCACTGCTTAAAGATCATAGATCAGGCTTGGGAGGGAGTAACTCGTCGGACCTTGAATTCAGCTTGGAAGAAGCTTTGGCCTGATGCTGTTGCTCCCAGAGATTTCGAAGGTTTTGGCCCTGAGAATGAACCTGTGCTTGCCGCCGAGGAAGACGTCGAAGAGATTGTATCCCATGGCAAGTCCATGGGTCTGGAAGTGGATGAAGATGACATCACCGAACTCGTCGATGAGCATCATGAAGAGCTCACCACCGAGGAACTCGAGGAGCTGCAAGCCATGCAGCATGATGAGTTCCAAGCGCAGTTGAGTGAGTCGGAGGAGACCGAGGAGGTAGGCAAAATCTTAGGTACGGCGGAAATAAAACACATGTTGGCATATCATCAACACGTGGTTGATTTCATCGACAAGCATCACCCACAGAAACTTCAGGTTTACCGTGTAGTTGCGCAGTTCGATGTTTATTTATATAAATATATATATATATATATATATATATATATATTTATATATATATATATATATATTTATATATATATATATATATATATATATATATATATATATATATATATATATATATATATGTATACTGTATATAATTAATTTATATACAGTATATACAGGTTGAAAATGGCATATGACGAAGTGAAAGCAAGAGAAACTGGTAATTTAGTGGAGTGGAAGTTAGCAAAAGAAAATTTTGTTGGGATTGCAAGTGATGTGTGTGGCAAGAAGGTTCTTGGAGGCAGCATAAGGAAGGGCAGTGAATGGTGGAATGAAGGGGTGAAGGTAAAAGTGCAAGAGAAAAAGAGGGCTTTTGAAGAATGGCTGCAGAGTAATAGTGTAGAGAAGTATGAAAAATATAGAGAAAAATGTGGAAGTAAAGCGCAAGGTAAGTGAGGCAAAGAGGGCAGCTGATCTGAGGTGGGGTCAGGGATTGGGTCATTCATATGAAGAGAATAAGAAGTAGTTTTGGAAAGAAGTGAAGAGAGTAAGGATGGCTGACTCAAGAATTGAAGAGAGTGAAAGATGGAAATGGAAGGTTGTTAAAAGGAGAGGCGGCAAGGAAAAAGTGGGCGGAATATTTTGAATCTTTAATGAATGTCGAGGATAATAGGGAGGCAGATATAATTGCTGTTCCAGGTGTTGAGGTGCCGGTAATGGGAGATGAGAATGAGAGAGAGATTACATGAGAGGAAGTGAGGAGAGCACTAGATGAAACGAGAGTAGGAAAAGCATCTGGTGTGGATGGTGTGAGAGCTGAGATGTTGAAGGAAGGGGGTGTGACTGTATTTGAATGGTTGGGGAGATTGTTTAATGTGTGTTTTGTGTTGTCAATGGTACCAGTAGATTGGGTTGTGCATGTATTGTACCACTATATAAGGGTAAGGGAGATGTGCATGAGTGTTGTAATTCAAGAGGTATTAGTTTGTTGAGTGTAGTTGGAAAAGTGTATGGTAGAGTACTGATTTATAGGATTAAGGATGAAAAAGAGAATGCAATCCTAGAAGTACAGGGTGGTTTCAGAAGAGGTAGTGGTTTTATGAATTAGATTTTTACAGTTAGGCAGATGTGCGAGAAATAATTAGCAAAAGGTAAGGAGTTGTATGTTGCGTTTATGAATCTGGAGAAAGCGTAGGAGAGAGTTGATAGGGAAGCAATGTGGAATGTGATGAGGTTATATGGAGTTGGTGGAAGGTTGTTGCAAGCAGTGAAAAGTTTCTACAAAAGTAGTAAAGCATGTGTTAGGATAGAAAATGAAGTGAGCGATTGGTGTCCGGTGAGAGTGGGGCTGAGACAGGGATGTGCGATGTCGCCGTGGTTGTTTTAACTTGTATGTTGATGGAGTGGTGAGAGAGGTGAATGCTCGAGTGCTTGGACGAGGATTAAAATTGGTAGACGAGAATGACCATGAATGGGAGGTAAATCAGTTGTTGTTTGCGGATGATACTGTACTGGTTGCAGATGCGGAAGAGAAGCTTGGCCGATTAGTGACAGAATTTGGAAGGGTGTGTGAGAGAAGGAAGTTGAGAGTTAATGAGGGTAAGAGTAAGGTTATGGGGTTATGAGATGTACGAGAAGGGAAGGTGGTGCAAGGTTGAATGTCATGTTGAATGGAGAGTTACTTGAGGAGGTGGATCAGTTTAAGTACTTGGGGTCTGTTGTTGCAGCAAATGGTGGAGTGGAAGCAGATGTACGTCAGAGAGTGAATGAAGGATGCAAAGTATTGGGGGCAGTTAAGGGAGTAGTAAAAAAATAGAGGGTTGGGCATGAATGTAAAGAGGGTTTTATATGAGAAAGTGATTGTACCAACTGTGTTGTATGGATCGGAGTTGTGGGGAATAAAAGTGATGGAGAGACAGAAATTGAATGTGTTTGAGATGAAGTGTCTAAGGAGTATGGCTGGTGTATCTCGAGTAGATAGGGTTAGGAACGAAGTGGTGAGGGTGAGAACAGGTGTAAGAAATGAGTTAGCAGCTAGAGTGGATATGAAATGTGTTGAGGTGGTTTGGCCATGTTGAGAGAAAGGAAAATGGCTGTCTGCTAAAGAAGGTGATGAATGGAAGAGTTGA
Organism: Palaemon carinicauda; assembly: GCF_036898095.1. NCBI lineage: Eukaryota > Metazoa > Arthropoda > Malacostraca > Decapoda > Palaemonidae > Palaemon > Palaemon carinicauda. Next base: position 17,706,344 of record NC_090764.1, read on the forward strand.
TGGGAGAAGTACAAGAGGAAGGCCAAGGTTTGGGTGGATGGATGGAGTGCGATAGATGTGAGAGAGGCAAGAGTGTGTGCTAGAAATAGGAATGAAAGGTGGGCGATTGTGACGCAGTTCCGGTAGGCCCTGCTGCTTCCTCCGGTGCCTTAGATGACCGCGGAGGTAGCAGCAGTAGGGGATTCACCGTTGTGAAGCTTCATCTGTGGTGAATAACGGGAGAGGGTGGGCTGTGGCACCCTAGCAGTACCAGCCAAACTCGGTTGAGTCCCTTGTCAAGCTGGGAGGAACGTAGAGATGAGAGGTCCCCTTTTATGTTTCATTTGTTTGATGTCGGCTACCCCCCAAAATTGGGGGAAGTGCCTTGGTATATGTATGTATGTATATATATACCCTCATAAACACTAGTTTACGTGTAACGTAAAAAATTATGGCTAAATATTTATATAGATATGCACAAAGAGACACATATTCAAACCATCACACCCTATTCTCCTTTCCCAACTATTGTACAAATACTTCCTCTGACCTGCTACCCAAGGGACGGGGAAAGAATGAGTAGTTAAACTATACGTCATGCCACTGAGCATGACTGTGAATATATATATATATATATATATATATATATATATATATATATATATATATATATATATATATATATATATATGTATATGTAAGTATATGTGCATGTATGTATATGTATATATATATATATATATATGTGTGTGTGTGTATATATATATAAACCATCACTATCTAAATTTTCAGAATTTGAAAACATACAAAAGTAAATACACCCCTTGAAGAAAAAATGAGATCATCAAACTACTATGAAGTGCATGAAACAAGTCTCTTACCTCTTTCTCAGCAATTTTATCTGCTAATTTCTTCTTTTTACTTTTAGCGGGAGCTGTAGTTGTCGCATTTGCGGCCTTCTCTTTTTCTTCTTCATCATCCCAATTATCCTACGGAGAAGGGAAAATTCATTTGGTACAGCAAGACTGTTTTGTTTATATTATTTTGTAAACCATCCTTAATACTTGCAAAATTATAAATAAAAAAATTTTAATCTATATAATTACAATAATTCATTGTTACAAGGGCAGACAAAAAAGTAAATACTATACTTTAAGTTATTGACGTGCCAGAGACCTGGAAGTAGCTCCTTTCAAACATTCTTGTCTCTTTAGATGAGCTATTAGAACCTACATCATTAACAAGTTCCACATCACGATTCCTACTGTGATTTAGCATTTTCAATACCTTATTAAATAATGCTTATTAAAGGGTATTAAATAATGCTTATTAAAGGGTATTAAATTAGATAACTTACAGTAATTTCTCGTATTGTAGACATAACATATTGAAACTGCCCTTTTTTAATAAAGGTATCCCGGTATGTTAGAGGGAATCGAGGCAAACCACACCATTGTCGTTACAATCACACCTAAGGTGTTGCAAAACTCTGATCTGTATAAATTTGACTTCCCAATTTATATTTTCTCACCAAGTAGGCCTATTTTACTTATTAGGGCTAAAGTTTTCTTGAATTATTTGGTCTTCAGAGCCATAATTTTAGTATATAACAGTTCGTGTCATTTTATTTTGAGGCTCACCAAAGTTATGTATCCTTTTCACTACACTCACTTACCACTTAATCTGGCTGTCATTCCTCCAATGCATGTTACATCACTTTTCTTCTTTTTTAATGATCAAATTAAAATTGCCTAAGTTTCTTGCACAACAATATTCTTCATTGAAGTTGTTAACAAAAATCACAAGACCTTAGCAAATAAAGAGGTACTTCAGCAGAACATACAATTAATCGTATGGCTTAAAACTTTGCCCGCAATTGCATTTGTTAAACCAAGTCTCTCTCAAGTTTGTTATTAATCCCTAGTTCATGCCTAATCCCGATGGTTTGTACTCGTGCAGGAACAAACAGAAATTTCATATTATATATGGGATTTAAAGCATCCAAACCATAGTTTTGTATCAATTGTGCCATACATTTTGGCTTATTGATTTACTCTTTATATTCTGTGTTACAAATCACGGAAATAAAAAAAAAAAAAAAAACATTGGGACCTCAACCTTTTTATCATTACACAGAACAGATCAGATCATAAACTGAACACACTTAAATGTAAATAAATGAACCGCAATATGAATACTGTACTGTCTACCAAACCAATCAGCTACCTTAGCTGTGATAAAGGGAATGGCTTCTAGCCTGGTCTCAACAAGGCAAGGCAACATTAGTAGTCTATGGTCAAGCTTCTGGGGAATGACTACATTTTATGTGCTAGGTCTAGCCTAATCATTGTTAGAACTGTATAAAAATTGTTTAGCCGACTCACTGTCGCAACAATTCTTCTCGATCGCATGTACGACAATACACAATGACTCGTACCAAGCAGACCGCCCGTAAATTGACTGGAGGGAAGGCTCCTCGCAAGCAGCTTGCCACCAAGGCTGCTTGCAAGTCTGTCCCTGCTACAGGAGGAGTTAGGAAGCTCCATCGTCACTTTTTTCCCATCTTGGTTCTTAGTAATATAAAATCATGAATTTTACAAGTAATTTGTATTTTTCCTAACTATATAAACATAAGTTCTTTAATAGGAGTATGCTTCTTTGACTGTTGATATTCATAAGGTGTCGGAGCTACTGACGGGTAGCCACCAGGACCTTTCTGAATCTCAATGTCTTATACCAAGTGTTGAGTAATCAGAGAAACGGAACGAGGGGGCAAAGGATACACGGCGATGCTGAAAGGCGTCTTTGAATTTCGCCAACAGTCTTCGACTGGGAGAATGCTGAGCTTGTTATTCTAATTATGGCAAACAGGACGAGTGATGGTGAGAAATTTGGCATTCTGCCACACAATGATGTAAGGATAGCTTAGAATCCTACGACGGGAATCTGTCAATTGAACATTTGCTCGAACAGTGTTTTAGCCTGAAAGAACCTTGTGCAGCTTCCTCGCATTTTCTACTCACAATAGTGCATATGTTAGAAAGGGTCTGTGAATAGGGCCCCTGGTAATTTGGGGGGAACAGATAGAAGTATTATCAGTCATTATTACTGGTTAGTGCTTTTCCAAATCCTTTGGCAAACTAGCAAAGTAGTAGTGGTACAGGCATTCCCAATATGTTGAGGAAAAGGTGCAATCATTCTGGCGATCACACCTTCTAGACGGGAGGAAATTCAGGCGAGTGCCTCGCTACTTCTCTTCATCTGTGGATGGTAGGTTCTCAGAGGAGAGAAGAACTCATGATAGAGTTAGTCATGCAACTACTATACTATGGTACATCAAACCATATTCCTTGTCACCCAACTCTACGATGGGAGAGCTCAGATAGTAAACTAGGGGCTATCACTGGGGAGGCGGCCAAGTGAAACTAGCCTTCTGGTCAACAGTAGGTGGTCTCTAAAGGTGTTGTCAATCCGAAACGCAATGTAGGAACAAGTAGAAAAGCATGGTGAGAGTGCAGCTTATTTCTCGCAACCAGGTTGCCTTTCCCATGATCACTTCAGACCATAGGTGTATTTGAAGTCTGTGTGACAACCATTTGCAAACTTGGGGTTAAGGTTAGAGTTAATTTGGTTGACCTTTTGTTTCTGACCTAGACTTTCAAAATTGAAACACTTCCACATCTCAACATTATAAATCCCTGAGTTTCACTACTTTGAGCAAAATTGTGGCCAGGAAGCTGTTCACAAACAGAAAAACAGGGGGAAAAACATAACCTCCTCGCAACTTCGTTGGCGGAGGTAATTATGTTTACTGTTACTATGACTGTTTGTCGGGAGGCCCAAGTGGCTGCCATGTTAAGGTAGTCCCAGATATTCCACCCCCTATCTAGGAGTCTTTAAAATCCTTATTCAAAATATCTTAATCTACATATCGAGACAAGAGGCAGTCTCTCGATACTGAAGTGATTCCTTGTAGGAGGATAGAACAGGGCAATTACCGAGACCCATTGGTAGATTAGTGCCAATTGAATGTGCTCAAAACACTACCTTTAACACTTGGGGAGTGGTCACCAGTCCGAAGCATCAGGGTTTGAATTGATAGCTATTCTCCTCTAAGACAAAGCGGGTCTCAACCGTGTCGCTCCCAATGTTGAACAACATGTACTCACTCATAGAAGCTGTTATGCCTGATTGTAGGTGAATGGAATTAGCTCTATCTGAGCTTTTCCTGGGGAAGAAAAGCCTGGAGTAGCCGATTGGACATGAAGGTCGCCGAATTCTTTCTCAGCACTTGCTAAAGGTGTGATGGGGATCTTGGAATATTTATTCTCGAAGGGTCTGGCTCTTAGCGGTAACGGATCACTGGAAGAGGAGACCTGTTTGCACCTTTTCCCCCATAGCCTTGATGTTGGTCCCTAGGGGAACCAGGAGGCAACTTTTGTACCAATGAATTCCGTAGGGGACGTATCTCGATTGTATTCCTCTTCTCTGGGTTTCAATGGCCTTTGGTGCATCAAGAAGGCATTGTTCATCGTGTTTGGCGAGATAAAATCTGTGTCCTCCTTCATACTTTGGCTTTGACAAACCCCGAGTTGTAGTAAAACGCAATGCTTCCATGTCCCTAGCATTAGTGTGGATTCTTCTGGTTCAATCAATGAGGGTGGGTATCTGCAAAAACCCCAGAAGCTAAGATGTTATAAATCGTATAGTGTAAGGCATTTCATTGCTCTGTGGATGTAGGAACTGCCATACTAAGTATATAGTCGTAAGGGTAGTCATCTCAGATGCTTTCTCATGGAGAAAATACATGAGACCTTGGTTGGTTGGCAAGGATCCTTACTGACAACTGTGCACGCATGATGTGGCATCTCACTGCTTGTACGACATAAGAATTGTTAAACTTCCTGTTCCGACTTTGAGTATGTCACTGAAATGGAAGATTTTGGCTTCTGGGTAAAGTCAAGTCATTGATCGATCTCTGAGTGTGGGAAGATCTAAAACCACAAAATCACAAATTTTAAGTAATTTGTATTTTTCCTAACAGTACTTACCTCGAGCTACTTTCTTAGGAGTATCTGCGATCTCCTCCCAACCGACCAGAATTTTGTGTAGTTTACCCTACTCCTGTTTTGTATGCGGGGTAACCTCTGGCGGAGTGATACGCGCCATGAGGCGACCCAGGGTCAGACAGCATGCTTGCTCAGGTCTCGAGCTCCAATAAGTTTTGGACAGATAGGTTTTTACGAAGTCCTGTAAGGCACTCGGGGCAGGCTGGGCAGGCCATAACCCGAAAGTAGTTCGAGGTAAGTACTGTTAGGAAAAATACAAATTACTTAAAATTTGTGATTTGTTCCAACACGGAGTACTTACCTCGAACTACTTTCTTAGGAGACTTATACTTTAGGAGGTGGGAGTGGCCTTCCGGACCTAGAGACTGTGATGAGGAGAGAAAAGGAACCTAGATAGGAGGCTAGGTTCTGTTGACCCCAAAGGAAACACGAGAAAAAAGGGAAAACTACGCAAAAAACTATCTTAATGTCTAAGTAACTAACCTCTGCAAAAATCTTGGCGACGCATTCTTCTACTGACAGTGTATCCCATGGCAGTTAAAAGATTTAAGGATCATGAAGGTGAAGGTGATAGGGGAAAAGAGGGGTAAGGAAGGAACCTGTTTCTTGGACTTACCGCCCGCCGCTTCCCCGGGGCTACACCTTTAAATCTTTTGGAGCTCGGAAATGACGGGAACGAGAGAACCCGTCCAAGGATCTCCTTGAACAATCCTTCAAGTAGTGAGCCGTAAAAGGTAGACTGTCTAGACCATGTACCTACCCTCAGGATTTGGCCCACTGCCATGTTCCTCTCAAAGGCCAACTAAGTACTCAGTCCTCTAATGTCGTGGGGTCTAGGCCTTCCTGGAAGAGGGATCCCTGCACTACTGTAGGCTCTCATGATCACCTGTCGTAGCCAGAAGGAGATCGTATTTTTGGAGACCGGCCTATTCACCAGTCCCGAGGAGACGAACAGACTCTTGGTTTTGGGGCGAAATTTGGTCGTCCTCTCTAGGTACAGTACTTCCGTACTGCCCTGACTAGACACAGAAGTAAGTCCCTCGGGTTGTCCGAACGCGGGATAGCTGGCACTCAGAACCCTTCAAACTTGGGGTCCCAAACAGCTGGATTCCGAGTCTTGGCTACGAAGGAGGGTAAGAATCTGAAGGTAGCTTCTCGCCAGCCCTTCGAGTGTGAGACCTCGTAAGACAGACCATGAATCTCACCTACTCTTTTTGCTGATGCCAGAGCTAACAGAAAGTGTCTTGAGGGTGAGCTCCTTGTCTAAGATATCTTTGAGGGGCTCGAAGGGAGGTTCCGAAAGCATCTTCAGTACCCTAGCCACATCCCACTGGGGCACTTTAGCAGCCTGGGGGAACATGACTGCTCGAAGCTCTTGATGAGCATCGAGATATGTCTGGAGGCATCTGGGTCGATGCCCTTCAGGAGGAAGACTTGGCCCAGCGCCGCCCGGACTCCTTTAATGGCTGGGATGGACGTACCCACTTCGTCTCTGAGATAGCCCAGGAAGTCTGCTATCTCGTGAATGGAGGCCCCTAACGACCTGATGTTCTTCGAGGAGCACCACTTAGTAAAGGTAGCCCACTTCGCCTGGTATACCGCGATTGACGAACGTCTCAGGTACCCTGACATCCTCGATGCCGTCCTCGACGAATATCCTTCCTTCCTCAGGAGACGCTCGATAACCTCCACGCGTGAAGGCGGAGGGACCGAGGGTTTTCGTGGAACTTTTGGAAGTGAGGCTGCCGGAGAAGGTCTGGTCTGTCCGGAAGTGGCCAAGGTGGAAGGCGTGCCAGTTCCTTCAGATCCGTGAACCACTCTCTCTCCGGCCACCAGGGCGCTACCAAAGTCATCCAAAGGTTGTCCGCCCGTCTCACCCTGTTGAGGACCTGTCTGAGCATCCCGAAGGGAGGGAAGGCGTAAAAGTCGAGATTGTCCCAAGGGTGTTGGAAGGCGTCCTCGAACGCTGCTGCTGGATCTGGCACAGGAGAACAAAACACGGGAGCTGTGCGTTCAGCCTCGTGGTGAAGAGGTCTATCACAGGCGAGCCCCACTTCATAATGAGGGTCTTGGCCACTTCTGGGTGTAGGGACCACTCGGACCCTACCACTTGACCCATCCTGCTGAGGCCGTCGGCCAGGATGTTCCTCTTCCCGGAATGAACCTGGCTGAAATTTTGATTTGCTCCACTTCGGCCCATTCTAGGAACTCCATTGTGAGACTGCACAGTTCCTTCGACTTCAGTCCTCCTTGCTTTTTCACGTAGGCCACCACCATGGCGTTGTCGCACATCAGAGCCACAGCGTTTCCCCGGAGTAGATGGACTAACTCTAGGCACGCCCTTTGTGCGGTTTTGTCGAGAAGATGGGCACCCCAACCCTCCTTGGCTGCGTCCGTGAACAAGAACATCTCCGGAGGGTCGGCTGCGAAGGGCATTCCCTTGAGGGTGTTCGCTCTAACGTGCCACCACTCCAGGACTTCCTTCGTCTCCGGGGACACTGGGACTATCTTGTGCGGGGAGTCGCCCTGGTTCCAGAGCTCCTTCAGGTTCCACTGCACTCCCCAGAGTTTGAGCCTCCCCTGGGGGACTAACTTCTCCAACGACACGAGGTGGCCTATCATTCTTTGCCAGTCCTTGGCTCTCCTGGGCTGGCCCGACAGGAAGGACTGGAGTATCTGTTCTAGGATGTCAAGTCTCTCCGCGGAGGGGAAGGCTCTCGCCAACCGGGAGTCTAGGACCATCCCTAGGTAGGTCATCCTGGTGGAGGGTATCAGTTGGGACTTCTCCAGGTTGATGATGATACCCAAGACATTGCAGAACTGCAGGAGCTTCGCGCCTTGCTCCCTCAGTACTTCCTCTGAGGCTGAAATCAACAACCAGTCATCTAGGTACCGAATCAGGCGGATGCCCTGTACGTGTGCCCAGGCTGAAACTGTTGCGAAGACCCTCGTAAAGACCTGAGGGGCTGTCGACAGTCCGAAGCAGAGGGTCTTGAACTGCAACGTTTGGGTACCCCATTTTACCCTTAGGTACTTTCTGCTGGAGGGATGGACAGGGACCTGGAAGTAGGCGTCTTTGAGGTCCATGGACATCATGAAGTCCTCCTCCCTTAAGGCCGCTAGGACTGACTTCGGAGTGTCCATCTTGAAGTCGGTCTTGCACACGAATTTGTTGAGGGCTGAGCGGTCTATGACCGGTCTCCAGCCCCCTGTCGCTTTCTCCACCAGGAAGAGCCTGCTGTAGAACCCTAGACCCGGGTTCTTGACTGGTTCTACTGCCCCTTCCACCCACATTGCCGAGACTTCTTCCTAACGCTGCTACTCTCAATGGGTCCTTGAGTGCCAACCACTCCGCCTGTTGATCTGGGATCAGAGGTGGGGGGTCCGCTAGGTAGGGTAACCTGTACCCCTCCTTTAGTACTGCTACAGTCCACGGATCCGCTCCGTGGTCCCGCCATGCTTGTCAAGATTGTTTGAGGCATCCCCCCACCTGAGGCGTCGGCAGGAGTTGGGGGCCTCCCTTCCTACATCCTTTGAGAGGCGCGGCCTGAACGCCCTCTCCTGGAGCCCGAGTAGGACGGTCTGAAGGCTGACTGCGGAGTCGAAGCTCCTCTACGGGGGAGCTACGAAGACTGGAGCCAGGTCGTAGCCGGGGCGTCCCTTCTGGGTTGGCTAGGTGAGGCGCGGGAAGGGTGAGAGACGTCTGAAGATGGTCTCCTATGGGCAGGTCTTCTTGTTGGAGGGGTCTGGGCTCTCCCGCATCCTTCAGTTTCCTGACCCTCTCCACCGTCTCTTCCACCGCCTTCAGAGGGAACACCGACTCACCCCAAAGGGGTAAGTTTCTCAGGGCTCTCGCTTCCCTGTCTGGAAGCCTCCTGATTAGTTTGCTGAGAACTGTATCCCTCTTCCGAAGTACCCAGTTGGCCGCCTGTGAGAGGGGACAGGTAGGACAGGAACTTGAGGGCCTTACCCCCTGAGCTAATCAGTTCCTTCAGCAAGGTCTGGTTCTCGGGAACCAAGAGGTCGTGCGAGGCTTGAAAGCCCACCAGGGTGCAGGCCCAACAATCTAGCCACGACGAGACGTAAACTTAAGTCCAGGGCCAAATCCTCCATCATGGAGGTCTCCGACGGGGAGAATCAAACTGGGACGGCGGACGCTCTCTCTTCTGAGGCCCCCTGACTTAGGATGGCGATTGCAGGTTCCACCGTACAGGGACCCGCACGGCGCCCTTCAGGGAGTTAAAACTGCTTCTGGGTCTTGAGACCCTGGAGGAGCTTGGAGGCGCTCCGACTCTTGGGGGCGACCGCATGGCTGGCCACTATCTTGTTGATATATTCCATGCCCAGCCTAACGTCTCTAGCCAGGGAGGGCCTCTGCTGCACAGGGGTATCCACCAACCTGCTGAGACCCGAGAGCCAGTCTTCATCCATCGCGGGCTTTGGTTCGTCTAGCCTGTGGTGGCGTCTGATGAGGGCTAGTGCTTTTCTGTACGCGGACGCCTCGTCCGCGGAGCCTTCTGCGCCATCTCCTAGGCCTTCCGTCGGATATTCCTCTGCCTGAGAAGGAGCACCCACGACAGGGGGTACCGCTTGGGGAGGAGGCATCTTTTTGTCGTGCTATAACTTAGGCGGTTCTGGAAGGAGGACGGGCATCGCCGCTGGGACGGAGGCCTCCGTCCTGGACCTGTCTCTCCCCACGGAGGACCAAGCTGCTGCGGGCTTCCTCGTGGCTGCTGGTTGTCTTTCACGTTCCGGCCGGCTTGTCGAAGTCTTGGAGGCTGGGACACGGCTGCCAGGCCGAAGGGGCGACTCTCTCCGCTGGGCGGATGGAGTCGGAACCTTCGCGGACTTATGCCTGTCTACCGGAGCCTGAAGTGAGGATTCCCTCCGACGCTCGGACCTGCTGTAGGGGATGTACTTCGTGGAGGGAGAACGCGCCCTTGGGAACCAGCCAGAGGTACCCGGAACTACTGAAGCTCCCAGGAGGTGGCTGCGTGGGATGGGGACACGCACCCATTCCTCCCTAGGGGAGCAGCTTCTTCTGTACTTCCTTCAGGGGGATCTAGCGTGCCTCCTGACGTGGCGAGATCTGGAACGGGACCTCTCTCGTCTCCTCTCCTGGTCCCTCGCAGCTCCATCCTCCGGGGCGAACGAGTATGACTCCAAAGAGGAGCACGAAGATCTGTAGGACCGCACCGAAGGTTCCGAGTCGTCCCGCGTCACTGGTGGTTCCTCGTGCCGGTCCGTTAGTGACAAAGGTTCCAGGAAGACGGGAGGGAGCATTGCTGACGGCGCTGGGGGAGAGCAAGGCAACTTCTTGCTGGGGAACCACGCCTCGAACTCTTCCTCCAGTCTCATGGGCGACCTGAAGGGCGTCCTCGGCGGCACCCACGCAAGGGGATCCGACAACAGTGAGTCCTCCTCCTAGGCGTCTCCCCCCGGCTGCAGACGTACCTGAAATACAGGCCCATGAAGCGGGGGAAGAGGCTGCAGCAGCCTTTCCCCACATAGGATTGTCGGAAGAGACGGGACCTGCTGGAACCAGGACTCCGTCCTCCAAACACACTCCCGTCCCTCCCTCAGGGCCCCCACTTGCCTGGACCGACAAAACATCCCCACTAGCAGTTATCTCAGACTCCTGGGGAAGAGCAATGGACCTCTTCCCCGCAACGGACTTACCTCGTTCCCTACTCTGGGAAGGGGAAGGCGGCTGAGAAGCCCTATCTGACGAGGCATCGGGAGAAGCAAGCGGCGAGGAGGCGGTCGGCTTCTTAGGCGACCTCTTGGACGCCTTCTTCTTCTTGGTGCTGTAGCGCACCCACTGCACCTCGTTCCAGGACTCGCACTCCGGACACGTGGCTGTAGGAGAACATACACTGCCCCTACATGAAGACAAAGAGTGCGGGTCTACTTCAGGCTTAGAAAGGAAAGCGCCACACGATTTACCAGCCATAGGTTCGGGACAACGACGGGGATGCTCAATAACGCACTAGTAAGGCACCGCGAGACACAGGAACACAGAGGGAAAGGTAGGAAAGGGTATGGAATGAACACACTGGGACCACGTGGGGACCTCGTGAGACACAAAAGGTCGCACTGGGTAAAGAGAGCGCGTCGAGATGTTCACGCGACCAGAAAACTTACTGGAGCTCGAGACCTGAGCAAGCATGCTCTCTGACCCCGGGTCGCCTCATGGCGCGTATCACTCCGCCAAAGGTTACCCCGCATAGAAAACGGGAGTAGGGTAAACTACACAGAATTCTGGTCGGTTGGGAGGAGATCCCAGATACTCCTAAGAAAGTAGTTCGAGGTAAGTACTCCGTGTTGGAACAAATAGTGTTTGAAGTGTTTTGGGACCAGGGAAGGGATGAGGGTTTCTGCCAACATCCCAAGAAGCATTTTATTGCTTGGTCTCAAGTGACAGTAATAGAAATACAAGATCCCGTGCTCCACAACAAAAATCCTTCCTGGGAGTTGGGGGTTTAGGTACACACTTGCTCCCTCTGCAAAATAATGCAGAGCGAATAGTCTTAGCCTTTAACGACTATGACCAACTGGTCGTCCTGTCGTGCTTTGGTGATTATTTCCTTCCTCCTCTTCTACGGTAGGAGTGCTGTTAAGGAACAGCTGGAAGCTCAAAAGAGATGAACCATTGAGACATGAGTGTGAACACTTACCTTTGTTCCAAATCTCTGCAACCAATCATAAGATTCCTGGTGGCTGTACACGATCATAGGCTCCTGACCTCAGTAAGCGATTGTATGGTTCTCGATTACTGTACAGGAACGTAGAATTCCGAATCGTGGTAGACGATCGTAGAGTTCCAATAGTGGTAGACGATTGCATTGTTCCCAAAGGCAATAGACAACCGTAGAGTTCATAATTGTAAGCTTTGCAACTGCAGCGGCGCATGGCCGATCCCATGGGAAAATGACAATCGTAAAGAGTAAACACAAGGCAATCTGTCTTGCTGGGAGAATACACAAGCAAGGATTGTAGCTTGGCTCAAAGTAATGATATTTCAAATGTTCTTAACTTGGAGATTTATTGAAACCGTTTCTTAATGAGTGGACACGCCCCAAAAACCTTCACCCTTTACAGAAATGAAGATAGAATTAGATTTCTCTAGTCATAAAATGTTTGACCTAGTCTATTCACATTTTGAAAAATTTCCCAAAGATATTCAAGTGTTCCGTAGTCTTACCAAGATCTTTCCAATACCACAGACTGCTCTGACCAGACGTTCTTCTATAGCAGAGTGGATGACTTGTCTATCTCTAGGTCCTGAACATTTTAATTGAACCAATAGCCTTCTAGCTAACCTATGTCTAATCGTAGGCAATTTTTTGGTCCAATCAAAATTCAATAGTCTAGAGACCCAGGTGGTATATAAGCAGACAACCTTTCTTACCATGCTATACTTGATCTTCCTCTAAACACCTTTGCAAGAAGCATTTTTAAATCAGTAGACACAGATCAGCTCAAATATACAACAAAAATTCAATCACATTTTACTAAATCATAGATTATGGCGTAACCTAAAATGGCCCACCTAACAAAACTATACCAGCAGGTCTACCAAGCGGCCTAACACCTCTATACAACTGATATTCGACAAACTACCCATTTACTATAGTGTTCAGAAATGTCTGTGAACAAAGTTTAGGTTTCCTAGTTCCAATCCTGTTTACTAAATGAAAGTATAACAGCGTCAGTATTGTAGTTGTGGTCGACCACATTTCAAAAAACATTACAAATTTTAATAAACATTTTCTCTTTAAAATTCTTCAATTTCCATTTTTTTCTCAATATAATTAGACTGGTATTGCATTTATTATTCAAGTGGCCAATTAGTGCCATCTTCCTTAGCACAACTTTCTCTTTTTGGCCATCACCTACCATTGTGGCACCAACTCTATATTCTATGTTATACAGTAGTTCTTTCATCCTTTTGTTTTGGTAGGGTGTTTGTGTCCTGGTTGCAAACATACCTATTACCTTTTAGCTACTGTGCGCCTAGACATTATAATAAACTGCCAACTGAAATGAAGGACCTAAAGGGAGCAATTGAATTTAAGAAGAAACTAAAGACATTACTTTTCACAAGATCATATGATTTGGAAGATGCTACAATCAAAGAATTGTATAAGTTATAATGAAAATGTTTCGTTAGATGATTAATATGGACCCGCCCGAGAAGTTCACTCGACTTCTGTGGAGGGTTGGATTTAAACCCAAAACAAGTAACAAGTAAGAATGTAGTTCTTGATAAATAGCTGTGTACTTATACATTTGTTAAGTGTCCAAAATGTGGTAATTAATTTACCAGTAGGGGAAAACATCACAATTGGAGGCGCCACAAGAAATTTTGAATTTCAATACCAAGAAATTGGACCATTGTTTTTGACAACCAAGGCCTTTTTATCAGAATCTAAAAACAAAGGCTTTTTTTTATAACGTTAAATTTTGAGACGTAAAATAACACTGTTCATCAATCACTTTCTCTACCGCAATAGAGATGATCAGACTGCAATAGGTAACTTCCAGACTTCAAGTAGCTTACCTCAGATTCAAACTTCCAAATAATGAGGTTAAGATAAGGACACGGCACGGAGGGGTGTCGGTAACCCTCCCCTTGTTATGCAAGAACACATGATTTATGTTAGGTTAGGTGGTGCACCTAAGTTTAAGCTATATTGCCGTTTCTCTGGTGAACTACAGTTTTTTGGCATGAAAAACAAACAACAACTGCTAATGGCAGCCAGGTTCTAGTACAGTACTTTGATTGAATATAAAATTTAGGCATCAGCTCCAGTCCTTGGGCATCAAAGACCATTCAGCATTATACTATGAAGAAACTTCATTTGCAATATAAGTTACACAAAGTGAGTTGTAGGCAGAGCATCAAGCTACAAGTCTTATTTGCCTGCATGGTGCTGATGACGACAACGTTGTCACTCTAGTCTTTCGCAATTAATTCGGAATCTAATTGGCCAACCACCCCTCACCCCCATTAAGCAAGTCACACTACAGTATACTTCCAATTGGATAAGATTTATCCCTTTCTCGGAGATTCCTTTAAAACGCTCGCCATTAACTAAATTCTATCTATTCCCTGAGCTAGTAAACAATGAAAAGCCACTATCCCCCTACTCCCTAAATCTCCTAGGGGTGTATGTATGATAGCGGGCACCTGTATGCATGATGACGGCTTACTAGGAATACAGCATTGTAAGGGGGTTGCAGGGGGGCGTTAGCCCCACGTTAGGTAAGGATATGGCTCGTACGTTAGGTTGGGGGCGGGGCCGCGGGAGTTTACTTTGGTTGGTATCCACATTTTATGGTCGCTGGGGGAACTGGACGCCGATATACAAAGGGTCCACATATTAAACTGACCTAGCGCAAACTTAATACTCTTTATGGGATACTCGCGGGTTAATATATACCTAATCACCAAATTCTGCAAAACAGCTGAGAGTTTGATATACAGCATATGGCCCAAACTTCTGCAGTTTAGACACCATCTGGTACATATAAATGGTACTCTTCCACAAAATTGGGCTTCTCTGTGGAGCCTTTAATACCTAAATCGGCTAAAGATAAGGCTACAGTTAATAAGATAAGAACTAGTAGTTTGCAGCAACAGTAATGGCTAGAAATTGACAATTCGTGGCATGTAAAATTAGAAACAGACGGTTCATGAGTGGGAATATAAATCATGGAATAATAGGATTTACTTTATCTCATTATATCGCAAGATTTTATCTTTTAATTATATAGTATCGCAAGTTGGGCTAAACTAACAAAGAACACCCAGCAAGTCAATTGTCCCTAACGTACCCAAGGAAATGGAAAGGAAAATATGGACGAAGGCAAAAAAAAATTCCACGAGGTAGCCTAAAAATGTAATTCGTCAACAGAAAATATTTTCCCGATGTATAAAAAGAAACAAGACAACATATACATTTAAATTTAATCAACATAATCAGACCTACCTTAATTTCTTCTTCCTCATCTTCTCCCTCCCATTTGTCTGTTGATGCAGCTACTGGAGCCTTATTTGGAGGCGGCTCGAAATCATCCACATCTGCCGAAACAAACAAATGAATTCAAGTTATTTCCCTGTGTTAAATAGTCACAACACCAATATTAACGTTTAAAATGGCAAATATACTATGAACATGTGGATCCCATTACCCCATTCGACGTCCGACATGTTGACGGTATGATTTCCCAGAAGGCTTTGCGTCATTCTAAAGATTCTAGAGAAAACTCTCGTACTTTCAAATACTTATCAATCCTAATTGGGTTGTAACCACTCTGTTCTGAATATAAAAAACACAAAAACGTAATTAATTACATTAAAGACAAGTAATATACAAGAAGATGCAGTCAAATATATTTCTGGGGAAACTGAAACCATGCCTTTTGACAGGTTGTTTATGTAGATTATCGTACATTCTTCAACCATTGTGAAAGTCCGCCAATTACTTTTTCTTTCTTTTTTTCTAATCTTTGCATTATAACCTGTTAAGTTACTTTTTTTTTCTTTAAATAGACTCATCACCATCCTAGGTTCAAAGAACATACATCTGAAGTACTTCACCCACTACACTTGCCAAACTTAAAATAATCAAATAACAGGAATGTTTACTGTTGTAGTCACGGTCTCTGGCCAAATATGATGATGATGATAATGATTATTATTTGTGTTGTTAGTATCAATTTTATCATGTATCTATTATGGTGATAGATGGCCCAAACAGTATTTGAGCATTTAAGGGAGATAGATTTTGAGTAATTTTAAACTCATTCTCTTCCATGTTGCACAGTTGAAGTATGTTGGTTTTTCTAATTTGGTTACATTATTGAGTCAATGGGCCAATCTACATCTCTTTATAGATAGCTGTAAAAGTAAACATTCACAATTATATTGCTTTTTTTTTTTAAGTGTCTTCTTTCTTATCATTATCCTTACTTTAAAGGGTAGATGCCTGATGCGCTCTCTCCTGTCAAAGGCAATATAATAAGCTCCCACGAAACATTCGAATGATTGAAGACATGAAGACTTTCAAGAGGAAACTGAACACTTTCTTATTTAAAAAATCTTATAACAGTGGCGATTTAACAATACACGAACAATACGTGATCTGAAACGATAAATACTCGGAACGAACAAGGTCCTGTAGAGAGTGGGGTTCTCCTGCTGTATTGGACCGGAAAAGCAGCCATCAAAGTAAGTAAAGTAAAGGCATCCTTTTCCACCAAACCTTTCTCCGTATCATCATCATATCTCTCCATCTAATTCTGCTTCCCTCTCGATCTTGCCTTCACCCTGCTGAAAGGTTCCTCTTCTCTAGCTTTCCTCACTCCCTCCTCACCACCCATCTTCAAAACGTGTCCACACCATCTCAGTCATGTCACTCTTGTCACCTATGTAATCTTTACTACACCTGCAATTATTCTTATTTCATAATTGTCCAATCTTTCAAGCAATGATGTTAAATTGTCTCATCATTCGAATGTTGCATGTTGTTTGTAATATCCTTCAAATGCCCACCCTTTTTCCGTCTTTGATTTCTTTACATTCGCCTACTGTATACACTAACTGGGTCACACTACTCGATTCCAGTTGTCAATTTCAAAATATCACCATATTTGACGTTGAGAATATCGTTTCAACCTAATTATAAATGATCATAACTGCACATTGTATGAATGTCTAAATTGCAACATGTTATTTCAATCAGGGATACTTGAAAACTATATATTTATCCTTAGTCATGATACGCTGCTCCTCTACCACAAAAGGTGCTAGCGCATGGTATGGCATATGTAAGCATGATAGAAATAAGAGTTATTGTAAGTAGTAACCAAAGACTAAACTTACGTTAAGAGAGAGAGAGAGAGAGAGAGAGAGAGAGAGAGAGAGAGAGAGAGAGAGAGAGAGAGAGAGAGAGAGAGAGAGAGAGAGAGTTTTGACGTATGCCATTTATAACCACCTAAAACTTTTCTCTATTGCCCATAAGACTTAATTTCCTATGCTTTATTATTAATGATGTTATATTTCTACTATCAGAGAGAGAGAGAGAGAGAGAGAGAGAGAGAGAGAGAGAGAGAGAGAGAGAGAGAGAGAGTGTGTGTGTGTGTGTGTGTGTTTTGACGTATACCATTTATAACCCCCTAAAACTTTTCTCTATTGCCCATAAGACTTAATTTCCAATGCTTTATTATTAATGATGTTATATTTCTACTATTATTATCGGTGATACAGTATTTTTGTGGTATTTTTCTTATAATTCTGTGGTGTTAGTGTTTTTTTCATATGCCAAAGTAAATATTTTCTTTTTTTCAGTTCTGGCTACACTATAGCATAAGTAAACAGATATTGCAATTTTAAGTTCAAACTCCAATATCGAGTTTAGGATTTTTAGAATTTTTATTATTAGGATTTTTTGTTTTTGAATTTTGAACCAGATCTGCAAAAATAGACGAAGAAGAGTTTGAGTTCCAATTCGTGTTTTGTAGTGCCTGAGTAAATAAGTCAAATAGTGATTACGTAATAAATAATACTTAGGTTAATCACCATTACAAGCACCATGTATTCTGTCAAGTGGTTATTTTGTTATTTTATTCATTTTATTTATTCGGGCGCAAAATAGTGGTTTTTGTTTCATCAGCCCCTATAGCAATACTGTACCCGTATTTTTAGGGGCACGTTGGAGTCATCTCAGTGGAAACCAGGATTTTAGGGTAAGAAAAATCCAAATTTTATATTAATTCAGTCAGAAATGACACATATTAATAGATCATAATTTAAACGTTTGAATAAGTGAAGTTCATGCCCCTAACTGTACCCAATTATCAGCTTTGTAGGCTACTATGTCTCCATTCTTGCATCTTGCTTTCAAACCTCAAGTTGTACTTCTTGTGCACTTTCCTCCAAATTGCGCTACACATCTCATGAACCAAACTGATGATGATGTGAATCTTTAATTTCGGACTAAATACATGAACTATATAGATCTAGCTGGTTATTTTGTGTATTATGCGTTCCTGCCCTTTATTGTATGTACACAGGGTTTATTTTTAGTTTCTCCAACAGCTGCCGTAAGTAAAATACGATAATCTGAGTTTATTATGCTATACATTAATGGTGAATTTGCACGAATCATACCGAAACCAGTGGGGAAAATACATAGCACATGTTTTTCATGGGAAACCTAATTTTTTTTTGGTTTGTGAAAACAGAATTAGTGAAATAAGGATGGATCATGACCTAACCACACGCACCTAACCTAACGTAGGGCACCTTTGGAGAGTCTACTATGCGTACTGGGGGAGGGGGTTACTTTGACTCCCTTGTTATCTACCCGGACCTTCGATGATGTATCACTATGTAATCCTAAGCTAAAACCACATTTTACTTCACGTAAACCTTCAGTACCTTTATGAATGCCAAAGATTGTATTCCTTAAAAGCTCTAATTTGACACATGGCAGCTATAAAGTAAAGGAAGATGTTATAGCTATTGTAAATTACCTAAAAAGATTACATTCCCTACAACTGAAGAGGGCATTGGTATAAAAAATGTCTTAAGTTTTATTTGGTTCAAAATGTTAGGTAATGATTGTTGCAACAAGGCACTATCACATTTTCAAACTAAAGTAAATACTGAAACTTGTTGCTTTATGTGTAAGTTTTTAATTTTTTTCCTACTAATACAGTAATTCCGAACAAAACATACCACAGTCGCCAGCACTCGACCATTTCTTAGCATGAAATTGAAACACAGTATCATACAATTTCCATAAACAAAAATGCAGCAAGTAATAACTTAACCTAAACCAATGCTCATTTCCACTTGACCCCTACCCCTGTCCAACTTAACTAACGGGTGTCAGAAGTCATAGTACATTAAGGGTTGCATGCTAGCCAAACTAAGCACAGTACGTTGGTCCTTATTTGACTAGGGGGAACCCCCTCATTTGACCTGTACTTGGGTGCCATAGTCAAAAAAAAAAAAAAAAGCAGAAACTCACTCCATTCTAACCTCTCACATCATGCCCCACTTGTCACAACTGTTTTCAAGAAACTGAGTACATTAATACCTTGACCAACAATTGTACAGTATTAAAATGTAGTACGAGTTTTCATAGATACAAGCTGTCACTTGGTCGATATTTTTCTTTGTTATGCGAACAAGAATTTGGGATACGAGTTTGAGATGGCGCTGCTAGATGGTGTAGCGAGCAGTGATGACAAAGCATCCCCAGCCTCCAGTCTCCAACACGGTCTCTCGTTCTCTTTGTGCGCTCACCTCATAGAGTAAACATTGCTTCATTGCGGTTGCGATTTCTTTCCTTGTGTTTTGTGAGAATTTCTTATTCTAACTTTCTTTTAACCATGCCTCCTAAGAAGATAAGTGCTAGTGACAGTGGAGAGAGGAGGATGATGATGTTCAATGACTATAATCCGTACAGTTTTTAGCCAGAAAGAATCCCTCAACGATATCATGCCAGCCAAAGGTGTTAAGATAATTGCAAAGCTCCAAACATCTGTTCTTAACCCTGGATAGGTACGGTGGGTCGTTTGCGACCCCGAGCGTCAAAAAAAAAACAGGTTTTTCTCACGTGACTCACCCCTGTGACTGAATTTGTGGGTGATCGACCTGCAGGAGGTGTCTCCCCTACACGCTCTAGTAGTGTCCAGATGTGCATTGCTGTAGCTGTACTCCTTCCCCGATTTCTGAGACGCATCGGGGTCGTTCGCGTCCGAGTTTACCCTTCTGAGGTAGTTTGCATAATTATCAAAGTTATTACGTATTATGAAATTGTCGTAGAATGGTGCAACTTGTATAGGTTATCAGTTGTGGAAAGTCTTGGTGGATTGTTTGGCTACCATGTGCATGTTTTTTTTTTTAGTTAAAATGTCGTTCATCACCACGAGGACCATTTTACCGCGAGTGCCCCTTTTTCATTTTTTTTCATTTTTTTGCCAAGTCATTTTTCCGTAAGATATTGCCAAATAGTGTCGTAAAACTTTTGCTTGTTTAGTGTTGGAAAGTGTGTCTAGATGATCTGGCTACCCATGCATGACTTTGTTTTTGTCAGATACGACGTAGTTATTGGTATATTGGGTATTTAACTGCGGTTACCAATTTCTGTTTTTTTTTCAATATTTGTAAAAATTACTACGTAGTAAGGAATTGCCGTATATTATTCATTTTTTTTTCATGTTTATGTGTTAGAAAGTGTGCCTTGATGGTTGGGCTAACACGTGCATGTCTTTTTTTTTATCTGAGATGTCGTATATTAGAATGTCGGACATTTTACCGCGAGTGTCCCTTTTTAATTTTTTTTAATTTTTTTGCCAAGTCATTTTTCCGTAAGATATTGCGAAATAGTGTCGTAAAACTTTTGCTTTTTTAATGTTGGAAAGTGTGTCTAGATGATCTGGCTACCCATGCGTGATTTTGTTTTTGTCAGATACGACGTAGTTATTGGTATATTGGGTATTTAACTGCGGTTGCCAATTTCTGTTTTTTTTTCAATATTTGTAAAAATTTACTACGTAGTAAGGAATTGCCGTATATTATTGATTTTTTTTCATGTTTATGTGTTAGAAAGTGTGCCTTGATGGTTGGGCTAACACGTGCATGTCTTTTTTTTTTATCTGAGATGCCGTATATTAGAATGTTGGGCATTTTTCCGCGAGTGCCCCTTTTTATTTGTTTTGCATTTTTTTGCTTAGTCATGTTACCGTAAGGAATTGGCAAGTAGTGTCGCAAAACTTATATTTTTATAGTGTTGGAAAGTGTTTCTAGATGATCTGGCTACCCATGCCTATTTTCTTTTTAGCCAGATATGGCGTATATATAAGTATGTGTTCGATTTTCCTGTGATTGCCATTTTTTCGTTTTTTCCCATTTCTTTCAAAATTACTACGTACTAAGGAACTATCACAGAGTAATATTTCATTTATATGTTTATTTGTCGGAAAATATGCCTTGATGGTTTGCCTAGCACGTGGCTGAAATTTTTTTTTTTCTGAAATGCCGTATATTAGAATGGCCATTTTTCCACGAGTGCCCCTTTTTATTTGTTTTGCATTTTTTTGCTTAGTCATGTTACCGTAAGGAATTGGCAAGTAGTGTCGCAAAACTTATATTTTTATAGTGTTGGAAAGTGTTTCTAGATGATCTGGCTACCTATGCCTATCTTTTTTTTAGCCAGATATGGCGTATATATAGGTATGTGCTCGATTTTCCGGTGATTGCCATTTTTTCGTTTTTTCCCAATTCTTTCAAAATTACTACGTACTAAGGAACTATCACAGAGTAATGATTCCTCTAGATGTTTATTTGTCGGAAAATTTTGTTTACTTTTTTTTTGATTGAATATCATCAAATTTTTTTAGCTAAAATATTGTTTTACATTTTTTTTTTCGATTTTATTTCCCTTCAAAAAAAATTTTTTGGGTCAGAATTTTAATTTTATAGTCATAAATAATCGACAATTATCCAGCAACCCACCATACAATTTTTATGCATATCCAATAATAATTAGATTAGTAAATAACACCTTGAAATTGACATACCCTTCCTACATTTCAAGTGGCAGATTAGGGAGTCTGAGTTAGTGTGGTTGGCGGCCATTTTGTGGACATATCCGAAGCGTAAGCTGCCCTATCTATATATATTCTTGTTCCCTATAGAATTTGTGATATTTTGGTATATTTTTACCTGCATAAATATCATATTATATATTAAATATATGTATTTTTTTACGAAATTTCCAAGTACTCAAAAAATTACCTTTCGATATGGCCCCTGATATAAATGTAATTTACAAAATAATGAAGATTTTTTTACATATTTCTATTTTAGGATAACATATGTTTATTCCCTAAAAAAATTAGCCACTTTCTATTTCATTTGGGTACCCAAAAAAATTCATGAAATTTGGAAAATTTTTTTTGGCCAAAAAAAGTTACCCTTTTTTTCTCATTTCAGATCTTCACCTCCATGGGTCTGACTTCATCCAAAATACATCAAGATGTGTCCTAAACATTCAAGAATCAATTCCTAAAAGGATTTGTGTATATATGTATAAACTTTTTTTTTATGAATTTTTATGTCAGGTCTTTTTTTTTTTCTACTTAATTTTTTAAAATATTTATAATAAATAGTTTTTCTGCAGATGAGTAGTATTTATCTTTACAGTTGTTTTAAGCATTCATTGAAGTTTTTTTTGGCAAAAGAAAAAAGGAGGTTACTGCAAAAACTGATTTTTCAAGAATTTTTTTTGGCGTCGGGGTCGTTCGCGTCCGAGTATACCCTTAAAGGGGTGTCCGAGGACCGTACCTATCCAGGGTTAAAAGAAAATGATGAAATAAAAAGAAGATAAGAGGAAAACAATTGTGACAGCATTTAAATTTAGGGTTACATGTGTGGTGTTAAGTAAAGATAGCAAAAAATGAGCCTTCGATCCTCCTCTGTAAATCTATTCTACCTTCCCCCTCTGCCAGCGTCTTCGTTAGCTCAAGTCATCTCACTTCCAATGTAAATACACTATATAAAATTATTATACAGTATATCTTTACAAACTCCTTTTATACTGTACAGTACAATATTTATTGTTACCCCCGCCAACGAAGTTACAGTAGTAGGTTATGTTTTACCCCCTGTTTGTGTGTGTGTTTGTTAGTGAAAACCTTCTAGGCCACAATTTTAATGGTAGAGTATTGAAACTTGCAGGGATTAACTGTTATGTGAAAAGCTGGAAATGGTTAAATTTCGGAAAGTTAAGGTCACGGTCAAACTAAATGACCAATTCACGTAATCAGCCATAAATTTAGACATCGTAGTCACAGAGACTTCAAACTTGGTTCATATACGAGTGTATAAAAATCTACGCCATGTTAAGGTCAAGGTTGAGTCTCAGGTCAAGGTCCAGCAATAAGTCAAATTCCAGTCATCAACCAACGGCCACAATTTTAATCGTAAAATAATGAAACTTGCAGGGCTTTTAAACTGTTATGTAAAGAGCTGGAAATGATAAAATTTGGAAGGTCAAGGTCACAGACGAGCAAAAGGTCCATATCATATTAATCAGCCATAAATTTAGACATCTTTGTCACAGAGACTTGAAACTTGGTTGATATAGGCGTATATGAAAATTTACGCCAATTAGTACATGTTGAGGTTAATGTCAAGCAAATGGTCAAATTCCAGTCATCAACCATATGGCCAAAATTTGAGTCGTAAAGTAATGAAACTTGCAAGGATTTTAACCTGTTATGTAAAGAGCTGAAAATGATTAAATTTAGGAAGGTCAAAGGTCAAGGTCACAGATGAGCAAAGCACCCACATCATATAATCAGCCGTAAGTTTAGACATCGTTGTCACAGAGACATAAAACTGGGTTCATATGGGTGTGTATGAAAATCTATGCCAATTTATACACGTGAAGGTTAAGGTCAACCAAAAGATCAAATTCTGGTCATCAACCATAGCTGAAATTTTAATTGTAAATTAAGGGAACTTGCAGGGATTTTAAACTATTATGTGAAGAGTTGGAAAGGATTAAATTGTAGAAGGTCAATGTTTGAGCTTACAGAAAAGTAATACGTCCATATCATGTAATCGGCCATATGTTTGGACATGCTGGTCACAGAGATTTCAAACTTGGTTCATATTTGATTGTATGAAAATCCACACCAATTAGTACATGTTAAGGTCAATGGTCAAGGTCGAGAAAAAAACTGACGCGGTGAAGGTCTGTGCTCTACTGAGTGCCCTTCTAGTTTAGAAATGTATTTCCTTAGTTAATATAATGGAACATAACAATATGGGGTGTTAATTTTAGGGTTGTAATAGATTAAGGTAATTTTAAGTATTTTTAATTGGAAAAAAATTATTTGATATACTTTATGAGCAAATTGAGATACGAGGTCACGGTACCACTTAGGCTATAATCTTTAAACAAATAAATTTTTGTCAGGGAAGCTATTTATCAGTTAGAGGGCCTACTTATTATTATTATTATTATTATTATTGAAAGTGATTGCTGCCTCAGTGGCGTTAATTTTGTAATTAACTTTTTCTATTGTTCTTATTATCATTTTCTCTTCATTTGAACAATCCGCCAGTAACTGGGAAAGGGACATATCAATAGGAAGGTGATGAAGACCATATCATTCACAATTTGTCTTTAATATATCACAACACATTGTAAAAGTACAGATAATATGTACAAAGTATAAAACACTATCACAATGTTAGTGCACACAAAGTAATGGTCACTTTTGTACAAAAAATTATAAATTACGTAGAGTTAAGTTTAACACATCCTTCGACTCAACCGGTTTCGAGCAGTGAGAAGGTTTTCTGCTCATTGTTAAGAGTGAACTGGAATGCAGGTGTTGTTTTGATGGCTTATATACGGAGTCCTGCTTCGACATTCCATCTTCAGTGGTTAAGAACTGCCCTAGGGTGGAGACCATTAATCTTAGTGGGTGGTGTCTCTGCATCGCCGGGATGTTTGGTGGGATTATTGACTCTGGTTCTGTCAGGAGATAATCCCTGTTTTGACCTTCGGCTATATCAGTCCTGTCATAGTTGTTATTGCCTGGACTATTGTTGGTGGTGGACCTTAGTCCAGGCAATAACAACTATGACAGGACTGATATAGCCGAAGGTCCTAGTCCAGGCAATAACAACTATGACAGGACTGATATAGCCGAAGGTCAAAACAGGGATTATCTCCTGACAGAACCAGAGTCAATAATCCCACCAAACATCCCGGCGATGCAGAGACACCACCCACTAGGATTAATGGTCTCCACCCTAGGGCGGTTCTTAACCACTGAAGATAGAATGTCGAAGCAGGACTCCGTATATAAGCCATCAAAACAACACCTGCATTTCAGTTCACTCTTGACAATGAGCAGAAAACCTTCTCACTGCTCGAAACCGGTTGAGTCGAAGGATGTGTTAAACTTAACTCTACGTAATTTATAATTTTTTGTACAAAAGTGACCATTACTTTGTGTGCACTAACATTGTGATAGTGTTTTATACTTTGTACACATTATCTGTACTTTTACAATGTGTTGTGATATATTAAAGACAAATTGTGAATGATATGGTCTTCATCACCTTCCTATTGATATGTCCCTTTCCCAGTTACTGGCGGATTGTTCAAATGAAGAGAAAATGATAATAAGAACAATAGAAAAAGTTAATTACAAAATTAACGCCACTGAGGCAGCAATCACTTTCAATAAAACCTGCTTAAAAGAGGGTCTACTCCCGAAATATTATTATTATTATTATTATTATTACCAGCCAAGCTACAACCCTAATTGGAAAAGCAGAATGCTACAAGCCTAAGGGCATCAACAGGGAAAGCAGCCAAGTGGGGAGAGGAAATAAAAAAATATCTAATCAATTGACAGACTATCTTGAGATCTAATTTTATATTTGAAACCTTCAAAATTATTTTGATTGCTACAAGCTCTTATTTGTATGGCAGCCATTGTGTAATTAAATTTAATATCGTAAATAAAGGACTGAAGTATGAAAATGTTTGGCTACTTTAGTGTGAAGCTTTAGGAAGGTTTAATAGGTTAGGAATGATATGTAATAATTATATAGCAGAAAAAACTGGAAAAGTTCCTTAATTACTTGAGAATAGCACAATAAGCAACTAATTACCTCTCACAGCAACAGTCGCAGTCATAAAGTCCTAATAAGCAAATTATTTCGCACTCATCCTCATATGATTAATGGAAAAAACACTTAAAATGCACCATGCCTGGCCATTTTTTATCTCAAATCTAAAATCAGAAAGGAGTACAATATCGTACAGTAACCAGCAATAGTGTATTTTGTGTTGTTAGAAGAGATTTTATTGTTCAAAGTTAGGTGTTATTTGGTAGTGAGGTTCCTGATTAAGTTGATGATGAGTATTACTTTATCCTATTACTGTACTGTACTGGTCAAAGATACAATAATATGTTGTGAGTACTGTATTGACACAGTATCTTAGGTTAGGTTAGGTTAAGGAATGCAGGGATTCAATGTTCACTATGAGATTAAGAGGCAACGTTACACTGATTTTCGGCTATAACTTTTTAAAAGGGCTTCGGATGAAGATGACGATTTGCCAGAATATATTTTACACCCCTATCCAACTTTCAACAATGCCATAGTATCTTTGTTTGAAAAATTAGTTACAAGAGTAAATCAGCATTCAATAGCCAGCCCCAGCTTCAGTGACATTTCGTGATGTAAACTGACATCATGTGTCAACGTTCTGAGGAAATGACGTTATCACTGACAGATTAATGGGTAATCATCATCATAAATGAAGCAATTGAACCATGACGAGAATGTTATTTAGGTTAGGGCCACCATGATTCGGTTTCTTATTCAACGATGTGACCACTGACAAGTTAATGCCTATTCGTTATCATACCAGAGGATGTTAAACAGTGATGATCATATTCTGTACGCCTTGAACGACTGGTTATGTGCTTTGGCTTGTCATTCTATTTAAAATTGAGAAGATTCTTAAGTATATAGTTGAGCATATTGTGGGTAAGGGTTACACTCAACAAGATGACCTAGAGGACCTTCATTATTACAGAAGTGAAGGAAATTTCGGGACACAAGCCCACAAAAGATTGTCTAACCTTGCTGTTCTGTCTTAATGCTAGTGGAAGTTGCAAAATCAAAACGACTCCTGGTGTATCCTTCACAGTATTCACGAGCCTCCATAAAATACATTGTGCAGGTTAAGCAACTGAATGTAATGTGAGGTCAAACAACAAGGCTTGGGTAACATGCATTTTGTTTGTGGAATGGGTCAATGAGGTTTTTGGTCCTATATTAAAAAAAATATCTCCTGGACTAGAACCTCCCACTTCAAGGCTTGTTGCTTATGGAAAATACTCGTGCTCATCCTCCAGCCATTGTTAACAACAAAATGAATTAGTTCAGATTTATTGAGATCAAGTTCGTGCTGCCCAAAATCATTCCAATCCTCCAACACCTGGATCAGCAGGTGGTTTCAAATTCCAAAAAGCTGTACACAAAAGCAATGTTCCAGAAAAATGCTTTGATGTCATTAAAGGAAACCAAACTCACCCTCTTGAGAGTCTTGGAAAGAACATTTTAACATCGTTAGCTGCCTCAAAATGATTGATAAAGCCTAGATAGGGGTCTCTTAAGGAACCCTTAAAGGAAACTGTGGCCTGAAAGTGATTTTGAGGGATTCCAACCCTTGCAGGAGGCAGCTGACGATAAAAATTGTGTTTATGGGCAAGACAATGGGTTTGGAGGTGGACAAGGAAAACATTAGCAATCATCTGGATGAGCACACCGAGCAGCTGACGACTGAAGAGCTGCTGTAGTTGTATAAGAAGTAGTAACAAGAGGCAGCAGAAGAGATTTCATTTGAGGAGGAGGAAGGACAAACAGAGTGACAAATCTCTCAGTGCGAGGGAAGTAAGGGAGATGTTGAAAATGTAAGAAACTGAAATATTTTGTAGAAACACATTACCCAGATGAGGAAAACCTGTTGTTTCCTTTCAGATCTCCATGGACAATTCTATCCTGTTCGTAATACTAGGAAGGCAGTTAATTCTAATAGCCAGGCCTTCTCCATCATGAGGCTCAATACTACACAGTATTCTAGAAGTTTTATTCCAGCTGTTACCAAGTTGTGGAATGATCTTCCTAATTGGGTAGTTGAATCAGTAGAACTTCAAAAGTTCAAAGTTGGAGCAAATGTTTTTATGTTGACCAGGCTGACATGAGTCTTTTTATAGTTTATATATGACATATCTGTTTTTGACGTTAATAGTTTATATATGACATATCTGTTTTGATGTTGTTACTGTTTTTAAAATGATTTATTGTTAATTTGTTCTCATCATTTATTTATTTCCTAATTTCCTTTCCACACTGGGCTATTTTTCTCTATTGGAACCCTTGGGCTTAAAGTATCTTGCTTTTCCAACTAGGGTTGTAGCTTGGCTAGTAATAATAATAATATTCCATCTGGTATATATAATTTTGTCCATAGTTTTATTTATTTTGATAATGATATTAACTGAAATATGCAAAGACTCCACTGTCACCTCTTGACACTTAAGGATTTAGTGGGCTTTGCCATTTTATATACTGTATATTCAAAGCACCAACTTTAGTATGCTATTTGGAAGGATTAAGTTGCTAATATGCTGTGCCACCACTAAACTACAACCTTACAACCTATGGTAGTCTTGCACAATAAGCACCTAGAAGCTGCAGATCTTTTATATCTGAGAACTTGACAGTTAAAAAAAAAGTTGTTGAAAAGACACATTTTACAGTGCATTGTTACATGAACAGCACAGGAGGAACATGGAAGTGCATTAGCTCTTGATAGTAACAATCAAAAGGCTAAAATAAAAGTAAAAATAACCAAATTCCCTGGTGATTGTAGATTAAATGATATTGACAGAATCTACAGTAGTCGCGGAATCGCTTTTAGAATCAGCGTGCACTGTTATGACATGCATTCAAATTAAAAGAAAGATATTGAGTTTTATGTATAACCTAATATTTGCCCACTAATGAATGCGACCATTCAAAGATGATGACTAAATATTTAGATAGATATGCACGCATATGTACCCCCACTTACCATGGTATGACTACTCCCGGGGAAGCTTACTGTTCCTAAATTATTTTTTATTAATTGTAACATTACTTGTAGTTTATTTGTTTCTTTATTTCCTTTCCTCACTGGGTTATTTTTTCCCTGTTGGAGCCATTGGGCATAGTATCCTGCTATTCCAACTAGGTTGTAGCTTAGCTAGTAATAATAATGATAATAAGGGGTATAACTGACATAGTCATTTCTTTAAGAAATTATTTTTTTTTCCACAAATGTTTATTGTTAGTCAATGACTCCCTCTATTTTCTATATCATATGGTTAGCAGTAGTATTTGCTTTGCGTTTTTTTGCATATAAAGATATAAGATTGATATATGGAAATTACAATTTATTTAGAAGTTTATAAAAAGACTTGCTGTTTCAGCATTTAACACGATTCCTCTTGTTTCACAGTTCTTACGCAATCGAATCGGTCTATTGGAGTGCACGTAACGTGTTGCATTTTTCCTGCAATAATGAAGTTTAAAGGTAAGTCGATACTCACATTCAAGTATTGTATAAGTGAAGCAATTACAAAACATGAGTTCTAAAAGTCTATCTATGCGACAGCTCATTCTATGTCTTCTTCTGTCATTTAGGTATTGCCAGTTCACTTTAAAATCTTACAATGGTTTTCCTTTCTGCCCTTAGTGACTTTTTCGTATGTTCATAGTTAAGACGTCAAATAATGATAAAGAATTGAAATATGGAAACTCGATTTGTAATTTTTGTATGTTTTTGCTAACAAAGACAGCCCTTTGCTGTCTTTGATTCGCTAAGGGTGGAGAATGCTCCACCCATTTCATAGTAGTAGTAAGAAGAGCAACACCTCTGATTTGTCATGGTAACACTAGAGACATCTGACGAAAGATTAATGTGGAAAGAAAAATGTTTTTAGAAGACATTGAAGCAATAAGAAAAAATTGCACTTTTAGGTCTGGAGACCCATAGTATTGTTTGTGAACACTGTACTTAACAGGCTTCTGCTGTTATAAAAAAAACTACTCCCCTATATAATGAAGAGCAAGAGTTTGGCTATATATATATATATATATATATATATATATATATATATATATATATATATATATATATATATATATATATATATATATATATATATATGTGTGTGTGTGTGTGTGCGTGTGTGTGTCTGTCTGTGTTTCAGTCACGCTCGGCTCTGAGAGGGGGGCGAGGGAGTAGTCATACCATGGCCAGAATGGGTGCGCATGTGCAAATCTATCTAAATATTTTGCCGTCATTTTTGACCGGTCGCGTGCACTAGTTTGAAAGAAATACTAATCCTCCAAGTTCAAACCTTAGACCCATCATTGAATTTGAAAATTACTTCTTACAGTTCAGAAATAATGATGACTTCCCATGTTTCCAAGTAAACCAATTTTTCTCCCCTTACTCTATTGAATATGCTTCCACTAAGAGGTTGCACGAGTTTCTCGTATTTTGAAACGGCTTGGTCTTCATATATTGTTAGATTTTTATAGTTTATGTAGGAAATGTTTTTTTAATCATGTTACTCTTCTTAAAATATTTTATTTTTCCTCGTTTCCTTTCCTCACTGGGCTATTTTTGCCGTTGGAGCCCCTGGGTTTATAGCATCCTGTTTTTCCAACTAGGGTTGTAGCTTAGCAAGTAATAATAATAATAATAATAATAATAATAATAATAATAATTGTTATAGGTTGTATAGGAAATATTTTTTCAATGTTACTCTTAAAATATTTTATTTTTCTTCGTTTCTTTCCTCACTGGTCTAATTTTGCTGTTGGAGCCCCTGGGCTTATAGCATTCTGTTTTTCCAATAATAATAATAATAATAATAATAATAATAATAATAATAATAATAATAATAATAATAATGATAATATTGCAGGATTCAACAGTTACTTGACTTCATATTACTCTTGTTACTTAGAACTAGTCTCTCTAATTTCTACATTGAAGCTAACTGCCATTGGTGAATTTAATAGGTTTTTTTTATATGCGTTGTGAATGTAACTGTTAATTTTTATGGCGTAGCTGGATTTAACGAGAAAGCTGTATTGGTGGCCATGATTTGCAAGAATACGGATTAAGTCAGGAACCCTTTTGGCATTCATGTTAACTAAAGCAGGTTGAATATCCCGTTTACAAGGATTTTATAACAGTATGATATCATGAAATATTAACTTTATATTTTGAGATATGCACAATAGATATTTATCATTTCAATTGTATGTTTGTTACTATGTATAAAGGGGCTTATCCCTTTGAAACATCTTTTTGCCTTACAAAAAATATATCCATATCCTATTTTATGCAAATGATCATCAAGTAACTAATTTGGAGATCAATATATGTTGTATGAAGACATTTTATACCTTGATACTTCATCACTTTATAGCTTACTTGACGATGTCCTTAACAATTTATATATAATCTATATATATATATATATATATATATATATATATATATATATATATATATATATATATATAGATTATATATATATATATATAGATTATATATATATATATATATATATATATATATATATATATATATATATATATATATATATATATATATATATATATATATATATATATAAAGTTACTTAACGAGGTCTTTTATTCAGTCCTGAAGCTAAATCAATTTGCTATGAGAGGAATTTCACAAAGTATCATGATTAAATCTCTATCAAAAGAAACAGAAAATAGAACACACACTCACACACACGTGAGGGTACACTCGGGCACGCTATTCTATCATTATTTTTTTTCTTCCTCTTGTTTTTTTGAAATGGTGTGTTGGGGAGGCTTAATAGAAGGGCCATGGATGCCTGGTGGTTTATCAAGAGGTTGTCTTTTCGTTTTCTGATTCTTTTTCTTCTCAAAACCATCCTTACTGTCCTCCCTTCAGTTGAAGTGGCTATCCTGGAGGGTATTTAGCCTTGCATGGTGTATCGACTCCTCCATGTTGACCAGTTTTTCCGACTTTTTACTATAGTCTATGGGTTTCATCAATCACTTTATTTATAACTTTGTACATATTGTTTTTGTTATAATTCTAGTTAATCTAGTACATAAGTACGATGTCTCTTTTTTTATTTCTATTAATTCTTATGCTGTCTGGAGACATTGAACGAAATCCGGGACCAGTACGTCCTAAATTTCGTCAATGTCGTCTTCTGTATTGCAATATTCGTGGTCTTCATGCGTCCTAATAGTATGATATTCTTTTGTGCTCAGAAACTTTGGTTTCTAATATGAGGCACTCATCTGAGCTCCTTATAACTGGTTTTAAGAAGCCAATAATGTTGAAACGTGATGCCATCCCTAGGGCCAGGGGAATGGCAGTGTATATTAGGACCGAGTACCCTGCTTCTCATAAGTCCTGCTATCAATGTGGATGTCATGAGATTCAGGTAATAAAAGTTTGTGGCAGGCATAACAACTTTTATTTGTGTTCGATCTACCGGAATCCAGACATGGATGATTCTATCTTCGATTGTCTTCTTACCATTATGGCTAAGATACAAGAAGATGATAGAAAGGCTTCTTTTGTCTTTGTTGGTAATTTTAATGCTCACCATAGGAAATGGTTAAGTTCTATCTCTCCTACCGATCGCCATGGCTTAAGAGCTTTAGATTTTGCCTCTGAATCAGGCTGTGAGCAAATCATAAATGAAGCTACTCACAGGTCTGGTAATTGCTTGGACCTTGTATACACCGACTCCCCTGGCGTTAAAACTAGTAAGGTTGGTTCTCCAGTCGGGACATCTGATCATGCCTTGATTTCATTAGTAGTGAAGACTGAGCAGCCTGTCCCTGATATGTCATACTCATAAAATTTGTATGAAATCCCAAGCAGACTGGAATGGGATTTTGCATGATCTTTTCTGCTTGAATTGGTCACATTTATATAGTAGTGTAGATCCTGTTGTCCCTTTGAATGAGAATCTAGTCAACATAATTGATAGGCGTATCCCTTCTCGTGTGCTAAGGTATCGAGTAAAGGACAAACCGTGGTTCAATGATGATTGTAGACGTGCTTATTTGGGGGAAGCAGGAGGCCTATCATCTTTGGAAGGGTAACAGATCAGATTTGACCTGGAACAACAATACTCAGCTTTGAGCTTTTGCTCAGAGAGTTAATGCCTCAACTGAAAAGGAGTATAATTTAACCATAAAAGAAACCCTTTTTGGTACAACTCAGGAATGTAAATGGTGGTCTACCCTTAAATCTGCACTCTTTGGTGTAGCTGCAACAGTTCCTCCTTTATTTAAGCCAGATGGCTCTGTCACTCACTGTCCAAAGGAAAAGGCAACCCTTTTGGCTGATGTTTTTTTACAGTAAACAGAGTAATGAAAAACTTGAACTTCCTCATTCCTGTTTTCTTGAGGCTAAACTAACTAGTTTAGCTTTTCGATCTCGTGAGATTAAAGCTCTGTTGATGGACCTTGATGCTTATGGAGGTGTAGACCCAAATGATATTTTTCCATTGTTTTTTATAAAGACAGATTTCTTAGCTCCAAAGTTATCTGTTATTTTGCGCAAGTTAGCAAGAAGAGGAGCTTTTAGCACTTGTTGGAGAATTGGTAATGTTACTCCTCTATGTAGATGTGTTTGTGGTAGCTCAAGTTCCACTGATTACTGCCCAATTTCCATAACTCCTATATTATAATCACACCTAAAATTTTAGAAGTCATACAAAGTTGAAAGAACAGTATCAATGCTGAGATCAGGTTGTTGAGGAGCCACGGTCCTTGACCTACTTACAATCATACTTTGAGTTTTGTTAGGATTCAACTTCATACCCCATAATTTGCACCATGCACTAATTTCAGCTAGATCTCTATTAAGGGATTCACCAACCCCAGATCTACATTCAGGAGATGGAATTGATGCAAAGAGAGTAGCCTCATCTGCATATGCAACAAGCTTGATTTCTAGACTAAATCACATGTCATGTGTATATAGTATGAAAAGTAATGGGCCAAGAACACTACCCTGAGGAACACCAGATATCATATTCCTATGGTGCCCATCAACAACAACTCTTTGTGATGTATTAATTAAAAATTCAATAATGATGCTAAGAAACGACCCACCCACTCCCAACTGTTTGAGTTTGAAAACAAGGGCCTCATGATTAACACGGTCAAAGGCAGTACTAAAATTAAGGCCAATCATACGAACTTCCTGACCAAAATCAAGGGATTTCTGTACAGCATTGGAGATTGTAAGAAAGGCACCACATGCTCCAAGGCCTTTACGAAAACCAAATTGCAAACTACTAGGAAACAGATGATTACCTTCAGCATACCTTCGCCAACGAAGTTGGGAGGAGGTTACAGTATGTTTTCGCCCCTGTTTGTCCGCTTGTCTGTCTGTTTGTTTGTGAACAACTTCCTGCCCACAATTTTGCTCATAGAGTAATGAAACTTTCAGAGATTATTTATGTTGAGACGTAGAAGTGATTAAATTTTTTAAAGTCCTAGGTCAAATGTCAAGGTTGAGCAAAGGGTTGAGAAATAAGCTGCCGCGGTGGAGGTCTGCACTCTCAGAGTGCTTTTCTAGTCAGTGAAGATTTTACATGATATTGCTTTTTACGGAACTATTTCCATAGGTGACGTTTTTCAAAGCCTCGTTACTCTGTTAGATATTGAGGAACCGAAGGCTTGCATGAGCAAAGCTTGCCTACTTCGAGAGAGGGGATCGAAGTAGCAAAGGAATACGTTATAGTTCATAGTTTTTATATGGAAGATTCATTTGAATGTTGTTACTGTTCTTAAAATATTTCATTTTAATTGTTCATTACTTTTCTTGAAGTTTATCCATTTCCTTATTTCCTTTCCTCACTGGGCTCTTTTCATCTGTTGGAGCCCTTGGGCTTATAGCATCTTGTTTATCTAACTAGGGTTGTAGCTTAGCTAGTAATGATAATAAAATTGAGAGAGAGAGAGAGAGAGAGAGAGAGAGAGAGAGAGAGAGAGAGAGAGAGAGAGAGAGAGAGAGAGAGAGAGAGAGGGGGGGGGGGGGGGAATTTGTGTTTGGTGCCTTCGTAAATAAATTAATAACTTAATAATGTCGTCAGGAAATGCTAACGTCAAAATAATGTATAGCTTCTAAAGCCAACAAAAAAAGAGAGTAAAATGAAAAAAAAAAAAAATGGTGAATGATCATTGGAAAGAAGCATAAAAATATTTTTTCTTTGAATTCAATTTTAACTAATTCTATATACGTATTCTTAATCGTTTCATTCGGTGTTCACACGCACAGTAAGCTCTCATTTTTTTTTCCTTTTGTTAAGAATGAATTTACTGTTAAACGGAAATATTTTAACTTAGAAAATCTTGAATGTGTTAAATTGTACAGTATACGTGCGTGACTTCCAGAAAAATTCTTGTCACAGACATGAATTGTTGCAAAGCAGATTTATAGACAATTTTTTACTTGGTGCTTCATTGAAAGGTCAAATAAACTAATCAATCAAAAGACAAAATATGGAACGATTTGATGTGGTTTTTTTTTTTTTTTTTTTTTTTTTTGTTCTAAAGGTTTAATGGGCGTTCTTGAATGCCAAAGGCAAAGGCAAGGGACAGTTACAATGCCCCAACTAGCAGGACAATGCCCTAGAGGCTGATCATATACACTTATGGTTACCACACAAGCCACCCTCTCCACCCAAGCTAGGACCAGGGAGGGCCAGGCAAGGACTGCTGATGACTCAGCAGGTAGACCTATAGTGTGCCTAAACCCCACCCCCTTAGCTCACAAGGAGTGAGAGTTTGCAGATGATACAAGAAACTATCGAGCTTGACCTAAGCTCGAACCCTAGTTCGAAAGATCGCTAGTCAGGGACGTTTGCAGAAGCAAACTTCTCGGTTGATTAACTTAAACTAAATGAATCAAATACATTACATGTATGAAACCCAATACATAAAAATGTATGATTTTTTTTTCTTTGTCTAATATTGATCGAATCTATATGTAAAGTATTATCCAAACTATATCTCGGGGCCTTATTTGTGTATCCGTTATTTTTCGAGAAATAATTATGATGAAATCTTACGTTTTATTATTATTATTATTATTATTATTATTATTATTATTATTATTATTATTATTATTATTAGCCAAGCTACAACCCTAGTTGGAAAAGCAAGATGCTATAAGCCCAAGGACTCCAATAGGGAAAAATAGCCCTGCGAGGAAA
>NC_090764.1:17749821-17759821 GCF_036898095.1 Palaemon carinicauda
CATACACCTGACAACACTGAGAATACCAAACAATTCTTCTTCTCCCAAGGGGTTCACTACTGTACTTTAATTGTTCAGTGGCTACTTTCCTCTTGGCAAGGGTAGAGGAGACTCTAGCTATGGCAAGCAGCTCTTCTAGGAGAAGGACACTCCAAAATCAAACCACTGTTCTCTAGTCTTGGGTAGTGCCATAACCTCTGTACCATGGTCTTCCACTGTCTTGGATTAGAGTTCTCTTGCTTGAGGGTACACTCAGGCACACTATTTTATCTACTTCCTCTTCCTCTTGTTTCGTTAAAGTTTTCATAGTTTATATAGACAATATTTATTTTAATATTGTCACTGTTCTTAAGACATTTTACTTTTCCTTTTTTCCTTTCCTCACTGGGCTTTTTTCCCTGTTGGGGTTCCTGGCCTTATAGCAACCTGCTTTTCCAACTAGGGTTGTAGCTTAGCAAGTAATAATAATAATAATAATAGTTTAATGGCATCTCAGTGTTTCGTGTTGTTCATGTGGTTTCCTTAATCTATGGAGCACCCTGTGTTTAAAAAATATTAGAAAATTACAAAATTTCAAAACTGTGAATTTATTTTTTCGCTGAAGTGGGGATCTTTATTGTGAGATCTTTCTTGCCACCTGTAGACCGTATTACCTCTGCTCCTTGAGTTGCCACGTAGTCTTGCGTTAAATGTTGCCATTTATGATTATTCTGAGGTATTTTTTTTCCCAATACTGTAAAGTTGTGGGGCAGTTTTTTTCTTCCTGTGAGAGCCATGCATTTGCCTTGATTTTTATGCATACCCTTTTTTTTAACAACTGTGCATATCTGTTCAGTTTTTTCTTGTATTTTTTTTTTTTACTTTGCTGTAAGACATTCTCTTATGTGGTTTATTTTTTTCTCTCTCTCATTCCAGCATAGTAGATTAATGGATCTATTTTATTTTTCATATACAAGTTTGGCCGCATTATTCTTTTGAGATTGGTAAAGATTTTTTTGCACGAAAATCACTGTAGAAATATGACTTTTATGAAACATTCTAGAAAATGCTATTGAAAGGACGTAGTTATTTATTGTTTGGGAACATTGTCATGTCAAGCAGTCAATTTTCATATAACGCTAGACGTATTCTTTTCTATTTCTCAGTTTCGAAAGCTTAAGCAGACAAAAATGTATCTCAAGTCAGCAAAAAAATCTGTCCAATAATTAATACCCTTTCTTGAGTTTGCATGTCATTGAAAAAGAGCACAACCTACATTTTCAACACGTGCAAAATAAAGCCTTGAGAGAATGGAACATCGGACAGGTTATAAAAAAAAGAAAAAAAAAAAAGAATAGCGTTTATGGAACAAAAGGCTGATGGTAAATCAATAAACATCTAATGTCGAATGATTGCTGGATTTTCCTAAGATATATTCTCCAAGTTTGAAGTGAAAAGTCTAGTTTCAACCAGTTTGCTGTAGATGATAAATTCACACTTGACTCCATTCTTCTGGAATTTGTTTGGAAACGAATGAGAATTGTAAAATGACTGCCTTCAGAAATCCACCTTACATTGATCACTTTGATGGACATGCAACGCAATTGGGATCTATTGAAAGGTCATGCATTCGTCAATGCAATACCATTCTATTATTATTATTATTAATTGGTAAGCTACAACCCTAGTTGGAAAAGCAGAAT
This sequence comes from Palaemon carinicauda, assembly GCF_036898095.1. Taxonomy (NCBI): domain Eukaryota; kingdom Metazoa; phylum Arthropoda; class Malacostraca; order Decapoda; family Palaemonidae; genus Palaemon; species Palaemon carinicauda. The sequence continues at coordinate 17,751,504 of NC_090764.1, forward strand.
GCTATAAGCCCAGGGGCTTCAACAGGGAAAATAGCCTAGTGAGGAAAGGAAGCAAGGAAAAAATAAATATTTTAAGAATATTAAAATAAATATCTCCTATATAAACTTTAAAAACTTTAACAAAACTTGAGGAAGAGAAATTAGATAGAATAGTGTGCCCGAGTGTACCGTCAAGCAAGAGAACTCTAACCCAAGATAGTGGAAGACCATGGTACAGAGGCTATGGCACTACCCAAGACTAGAGAACAATGGTTTGATTTTGGAGTGTTCTTTAGAGCAGATTAGATTTACGTTTGTAAGGTTAAAGAAAGAAACGTAGCTCTATGGTGTATTGTTAGTTAGATAAAGTTTATGACCATTCTGTTAAAATATGTTAAATAATGTATGAAATTTACTTTAATTATTTTTTCGATAAATGGTTTTACAACTGCAATGAGAATGAAGTAGGAAGTATGTTATGTTTTCGCCTCTGTTTGTGTGAGTTTGTGAACAGCTTCCTGGCCACAATTTTAATCGTAGAGTAATGAAACTTGCAGGGAATAACTTTCATGTAAAAAGAAGCTGGAAATGATTAAATTTGGGAAGGTCAAGGTCACGGTCAGGCAAAATGTCCAATTCACATAATCATCCATGAGTTTGGATATCGTTATCACAGTGACGTCAAACTTGGTTCATATTTGAGTGTATGAAAATCCACGCCAATTAATACATGTCAAAGTCAAAGGTCAAGGCTGAGCAAAATGATGAAAAATAAGCTGTCACGGCGGAGGTCTACGCTCTACTGAGTGCCGCTCTAGTTTTTACTATTCTTGCTGGATGAACATAAAACATACAAAGCTTTTGTCCAATAATGTCTTGACATACTCCCTGGCTAACCGTCAATTAGTTCATTTGAGAAATATGGCAGTAAAATCAGACATTTCTTCATATCTAACACGTTTCTACAATTCTGAAGCTGATCCAGTTCAAGAAAGGAATTTTCTATTCTGTATACTGTAATGTCATTTTTAAAGCAACAGTCATAATCCTGTTATCAAAGTAACTGGAACATATTGGGTGACTATCAGAGCTTCACTAAACTACACACATTCTTAAAATTTGGTTAAAAATCACGAAAATTTAGTCAATAGACTTGCGTGGCGTTATTCACGATAGAAATAAGAATAAGTGGTGTAGTGGAATGAATTTCAATGTTGACTTTATCATTCCCAGGCACTGTATAAAGATTGCAATTTTTTTGTTTTGTTTTTTTTTTTTTTTTTTTTGAGGAGTTGTGTAGAATTCTGATAGTAAATACACAATGCCAAGTATATCCTATATCTAGACCTACTTAATGATTAAAGACCCAACATATACTTCTCTCGTCTGAACCAATTTGTGACAAAGACTCATTTCAAAATGGAAACTCAAAAGTCGGTTCTTCTCATTCGACCTGAAAGAGACATACTTCCAAGTTCCCATCCACCCCCAGTCTCGACACTTGAAGGTTTAAAGGTCGCCCATGAATGGCAGAGGCAAAGGACAAGATAAAGTCTTAAAGACTGAGCATATTTATAAATAATCAGCACCCAAGCCCTCTTTCCATCAAGCTAGAACCAGGGAATGATAATAATTAGATCTGTAAGTTCCCTACTTCATAAGAATGGCGAGGTTGCAGTCACTACTAAAAACTATCGAGTTTGAGCGGGTCTCGAACTCCCATCCAACTGGTTGTCAGCTAGGGACGTTTCTAATAAGTCTTCAATTCTCATGTCACCTGTGAGGAGCAGTTCTCCACAGGAGAGGCATTATGATGATGACGATATAGATAAGGTTAAAAATAGGGGAATGAAATGAATCTCGCGTCTCTCTTTATTACATTATCACTTCCAGGCACTGTATGAAAATAAAAGATTTTTTGGGGAAAATTCAATTAGAACATAAAGAATATTTGACGAGTATATCTTGTATTTATAGACCTACTTGGTAATTAAAAAGATACTATTCACAATTTAAATTTAAGCAATTAATTTCTTCATCCGGATTCACACGTAACCGAATTGACACAAGGCGAATCCCTTCTCGTCACAGAAAGCGTCCCAAAGGCCATAGATACCATTCAGATAACCGCAGTTTCCAAGGGGTTTCAGATCTGACCATGTCTCCTTCGGCACTGGCTCTTGCGCCGAAACCCAGTTTAGTTCTCTTATCCCAACCCAAGGCACAGCTCCTGCGAAGAAACAAAATAGACATAAAAGGACACTAATGGGTGAACAATAGTGTTGCAGATTGGAAATATAAAATGACGTTCTTATTCATAATATATATTGAGGAAAAAGTTATGGGGAGTTTGTAACTGCTGATTATGTATGTGTATTAGAAACAAGATGAAACATTTAGTTTTATCTGGTCTGTGAATCGTGTAATGCAATAGTAAAGGAAAAAGTAAGAATATGTCATTATATACAACGAATGAAAAATAAAATGAAACTTGCAATTACTGATTTTGTCTCTGATAATCAATGAAAACAGTATAAGAAAGAAGATAATGCATTTATTTATATTTTTGTTTGTAAATTGTATGCATTAATATAGCAATAAAATAAAAAAGTAAGAATATGTTCATAATTACCGTAACCCATAATTGGAATAAAGTGATCCATGATGACGGTAGCTTCCTTTTTGTTGAAATTTTCAAGAAGCCTCATCCCAAACTCACTGCAGGTTGATCGGGCTTCATTCCAAGAGAGTTTTGTAAGGAGGGGGAAAATGCAGCCATGCTTAGTACTGTACAGGGATGGGTGTTCGCACTCTGGAAAAAATGATAATTTTTTCTATTACTCATCATGTGAAGATAGATATTTAAACTTACGGTGGGAGATTAGTGAGGCTATTCCTTCTAAAGATAAGTCCAGTAAGCTCAAAGGGTTAGGAATGATTTTATTATTATTATTAAGAACAGCAATGCTGTATGGAACGGAAACAGCAAGCATGAGGAAGACAGAGGAGAAGAAGATGGATGTGGCAGAAATGAGAATGCTTAGGTGGATGTCTGGGGTGACAAGAGAGGATCGGATAAAAAATGACTACATAAGGGGGTCGACAAAGGTGGTGGAAATATCAAAGAAAGTGCAGGAATGGAGGCTGAGATGGTATGGACACCTGATGAGGAGAGATGAGGACCACGTTGGGAGACATACTATGGAGATGGAGGTTCAGGGAAGAAGAAGAAGAGGGAGACCAAGAAAGAGATGGAGGGACTGTGTAAGAGGAGACTTACAGAAGAGGGGGATTGATGAGGAGAAGCGCTGAATAGAAAAAGATGGAAACGGCTCATCCGCAACGGCGACCCCATATAAAAATGGGAACCAGCTGGGAAGAAGATTATTATTATTATTATTATTACTTGCTAAGCTACAACCCTTGTTGGAAAAGCAGGATGCAATAAACCCAGGGGCCCCAACAGGGAAAATAGCCCAGTGAGGAAAGGAAACAAGGAAAAATGAAATATTTTAAGAACAGTAACATTAAAATAAATATTTCCGATATAAACTATAGAAAACTTTAACAAAACAATAAGAAGAGAAATTAGATAGAATACTGTGTCCGGGTGTACCCTCAAGCAAGAGAACTCTAACCAAAGACAGTGGAAGACCATGGTACAGAGGTTATGGCACTTCCCAAGAATAGAAAACAATGGTTTAATTTTAGAGTGTACTTTTCCTAGAAGAGCTGTATACCATAGCTAAAGAGTCTTCTACCCTTACTAAGAGGAAAGTAGCCACTGAACAATTACAGTGCTGTGATTAACCCCTTAGGTGAAGAAGAATTGTTTGGTAATCTCAGTGTTGTCAGATGTATGAGGACAGAGGAGAATCTGTAAAGAGTAGACCAGGCTATTCGATGTATGTGTAGGCAAAGGGAAAGTGATTCGTAACCAGAGAGAAGGATCAAATGTAGTACTGTTTGGCCAGTCAAAGGACCCCATAACACTCTAGTGGAAGTATCTTAGGGGTGGCTGGTACCCCGGCATACCTACTACCTATTACCTCTGATCTGTTTGAACTTGTTCAATGTCTCGTGACGTCTATGAAGGAAAATTTTTTATCTTAGATGTATATGCCCCTCATAGGATAAGATAATATTAATAGAAAGTTATCAATAATTCCAACGGGAATGGACTTTTAAAATACCAAACTCTGAAGTTTTCGATGGAATTGAAGTTTATTTATAAGATTAGATAACTTGAACCATGCTTGATAAACAAGAGTATACTTCACTTCATGAAAATTTGAAATAAATATACGAACAATAAATATGGCTGAAGGATCTTTAAATGAAGGAATATTTTATATAAGGATAAGAAATGAAACTAGAAGACAGATTACTCGAGTGCCATACGTGGATGAGATCATGGCAATGGGTAGATGGTAATGGAGAGATTAGTTCACTAAAAGTTTAACTGGGCCCCACAAGGCACTAGAAGAGTTGGAAGACCCAAGCCCGAGGACTATGAAGTGGAAGTAGATGATGAATGGAGATGTATTGAATTAAAAGCTCAATATAGAGACGACTGGCGAAATCTAACCGAGGCCCATTGCGTCAATAGGCGTAGGAGTGTGTGTATATATATATATATATATATATATATATATATATATATATATATATATATATATATATATATATATATATATCATTGAAGTATGTTACAGCTTGTTATAAAACCGATTGAGAAAATAAATTCGTCCTTCGAATGACAAAGAATACCACAACTTTATGACATTTTTCATTTTGAGTTATTTAACCAATTTCTGTCGCCGTGTATCATTTAAAGAATCGAACTTTATTTGATTTTGTGGTTGGTTTATAAATGAAAAAAAAAAAATTAAGAACTGGAAAAGATACACCCTTCTTATAATCTAGATCACATTCTCAAACGCTCAGTTTAAAAAAAAAAAATTACCTTCACAAGAACCATCTTCCTTCTTGAAAGCTTCGAGGCAAACGCATTCGTAGCTCCCTTTTGTGTTGGAACAAGCTTTGCCTGGGCCGCAGGTGAAAGTATCTTCCAGACACTCATTAATATCTGGTGAAAAAAGTTCATTATAAGAAAGAGAATAAACTATATAGATAGATATCATATGTCCTTTTTAAAGTCGCTTTATTTAGGCTATGAATATTCTTTTCTTTGTTGAAGCCTCGTTTTTTAAAGGTTGATCATGATTGGCAGAAGCAATGGACAGTGACAATGCTCTAGCAGAACAATGCCCTAGAAAATGACCATATACATATATATATATATATATATATATATATATATATATATATATATATATATATATATATATATATATTATATATATATATATATATATATATATATATATATATATATATAATATATATATATATATATATATATATATATATATATATATAAATATATATATATATATATATATATATATATATATATATATATATATATATATATATATCTGTGTGTGAGTGAGTGAGTGAATGAAAGCAGTGCTCAAAGTCCCCTTTACTCCCAAGGGAGAACCAAGCAATGGCTGTTGATGACTCGGCAGGTAGACCTATAGGCTCACTCAAACTCCAAATCCTTAGTTTACAAGGATGGTTAGTTTGCAGACATTTCAGGAAACAATCGAACTTGACCTGTACTTTAACTTTGCAAATGAAGCCTCAATGTGAGGATGGTTTAGTATTTCCCTGTACATATGCAGAAGCATGTAAGATAAAGTTTGCGTAGAGGTAGTAAACAACGCAAGACGTCACATTAATTTCCTAGGCCTGATGACTGTTCCTTTAGACTACATAGGTCATTTATCAAGCTTACCAAAGTCACCAATTACATAAACCTCTTCTGGCCAGACAGATCAAAATTCCTCCCTGAGCTACTCAAGAAAAGACCAGTCTTCAGCCTAAAGTTAAAAAAAAAAAAAAAAAAAAAAAAAAAGAAAGAGGTTAAATCCAGGTTTATGTCCAGTATATTTTCTCATCCAGGTTAACTATATCCGGATAAAGGGTCCAAATAATGTTTTACATTTAAATTAAACATCTAGAATGGAACTACAAAGATCTGGGAGGTAGACCAAAGCAATATAAGATTCATCAAGACTACAATCCTGAAATCATTATTACATACAAGTCATTGTGTTGTTCTTCCTTAAATTTGATTACATATCTACCTGCTGTGGCTATTAATGCGGTTTTAGACTGACCATTGATCATGAGCTCCTTGTATCATGTAAACCTAAGTGTGAATTCCACGAAAATTATTTTCTGAATTTTAAAACTGATTCCTACGCCATTCGTATTACTAGGTAATTTCATGTGTATAATTTTTCATGGGATAGTGATGGATTGGACTCTAAAGGCAATATATTAAAAACAGATATGAACACTAATCCTCTGACAGTATAATGATAGGTAAATAGCCTTTCTTAATACCTATGGCAATCAGTTACGTGCTTTAGACTCAGGCTTGTTCTCCGTCATCATCCACTGATTATGTATGGTCGTTAGATGTATATCTGAATGGAAGTGATCACTTTCGAGATCACTTGAAACATGTAGATCTTCTAAAAGGCAGATAGGAGAAAATCCAGTCACCTTAGAGTCCTTGGCAGAGAATTTGAATATTGAACTCTCGTATTGAAGTCCTTATATTTTACTTAAGCAGTTCTGAAGATACTAATTTTGCTATACCAAAAACTAAAGGGAAACTTCACAGAGCTCCAATTCAGTAATGGAACAAATGGGGGTTTTCATAGAATGATTCCTATAAAATGCTACAGAAAATTTAGGGATACAAACGCCTCTTAAAATAGGATATTATATAAGTGGGGCATAGATATTTTAAGAAATAAGAAGATGAGAGAGAGAGAGAGAGAGAGAGAGAGAGAGAGAGAGAGAGAGAGAGAGAGAGAGATAGAGAATGTTTTCCGTTTATTATGAAATCAATTTAAAACTCCAGTGAGAGCTATTTGGAAAGAAATTCAAAAACCTATTTGCAAGTTTTGCTCCTTCTCATTTACCCTCTTAAAAGGTGAATCACTATCATAAATGATCCCTCTGGAATTATTAAGAAACTATGCCAACATTGTTAATGTCTTGTACTTGGGAAACTAATTTTTTAGGTTTTGAAGAATTCTGGAATCCTACATATCTCGAAACCTTAGCTCAAATGGCTGTATCTCAAAAAATTTAATGGTCATCTTTCCCACCGTTATCCTTACATTAAGGGGTCGGTTGCCTGATGCACCCTCTTCAATGCCTAATATCAAAGGCATCCTCTCCCACTAAACCTTTTCTCTCTCTTTATCATTCTTCACCTTATCATGTCATGTAATTCTCTCCCTCTCTCTTTCGATCTTCTCCCATTAATCGGTTCCTCCTAAGCCCTCCTAACTCCCTTCCCACCATCCATTCTCAACACTTGTCCAAACCATCTCAAGCGTGAATTTATCACCCCTGTAATCTTTAGTACGCCTGCCATTCTTCATATTTCATAATTTTCCAATCTTTCAGGCAGTGATATTCCCATAACACCTCAGCATTCTCATTCTCATCCCAGAGACCACGTTTTCGAACACGGGTATTGAAGAATTTAATGAGGCTCTGTCCATAACCTCTGCCTTTTCCTGCGAGATTACAATGACTCAATGTTGATAGGAATAGAGCTCCTAATTTAGGTTAAGGGATAAAATATGTTCTGTTAAATGCTAATACAGTATAAACTAAAGGAGCACTCAGTAGAGCACAGACTTCCGCCACGGCACCTTATTTCTGGACCTTTTGCTCGACCTTGACCTTGACCTTTGACCTTAACATGTATTAATTGGCGTATATTTTCATAAAATCAAATATGAACCAAGTTTGAAGTCTCTGTGACAACGATGTCCAAACTTATAGCTGACTACGGGAATTGGACATTTTGCTTGACCGTGACATTGACCTTTGACTTTGACCTTCCTAAATCTAATAATTTCCAGCTTCTTACCTAGCAGTTAATCCTTGCAAGTTTCATTACTCTACGATAAAAAAATGTGGCCAGGAAGCTGCTCACAAACACACAAACAGGGGTGAAAACATAACCTCCTACCAACTTCGTTGGCGGGGGTATTAAGGGCTATCCGACTTACCTTGACAAGACCCGTTTCCCATCCTGTATCCCTCTGGACAAATACAATCGAATCCTCCCTTTGTGTTGGAACAAACCATGCCAGGTTCGCAGACGAAACTCTCGTCTAAACATTCGTTTACGTCTGCAATGAAAAAATATGTAGTTCACTCAAAACGGATTTCGTTAT